>NW_013550599.1:738026-1291424 GCF_000835555.1 Rhinocladiella mackenziei CBS 650.93
GCCATGCAGTCTTTGAACAAGCGCTCCTCCATTGGGTCATCATCATCATCCTTCTTCTTGGGATTCGTTGGCCTCCTTGTCTTATGCCTCTTTCTATTATGCCTCAATACATTTTTGTCGTAAGTCCGCTCGTATAAGATGGTCTGAAGGTCCCATATGCAATCGATAAAGTCGTCATCTTCGCGATATGGCTCTTCCAAGTGATCAATTATCGACTCGTCGAAAGTATCTGGATTACTGAACAAAAGCAATTTAGTACCTGCAATAAGTTTGGTAGGGGACTTAGTATCGATCATAAGCTCAACTAGAGGCTTATTTTGAAAGGCGATTTCATCGTCATAGTCGAGTGATGCGACCCAAAGCATGACAGCAAAGAACGACTCCATATCATGTCCCAAGGTTCTTCGAGCAACTGGTTTATCCAGAAGAAGACGCGGCGCCATGAATGCAACAGTGCCACTTCGAATGTTTCTGCTGGATGCTCTCCCGTCGGTGGTGAAGCATAGATTCCAGTCAATGAGAGTACCGCGCAGTGTCTTGTGGGTAAGGCCGCCAGTAAGTTGAGTCTCTTTCACCGGAACCATGATATTCTCAATCGAAATATCTAATAATTCATTAGTGCCGTCTATCGTTTAGCATATTCGTAAACTTACCACCATGAAGGAAGCCATGCTCGGGACGTTTGTACGCCTCGTAATAAACAATCATAGCGTCGCGGATTGTTCGCATGAGCTCTTTCGGTCGAGCGTTGCGCATCGCCTCTTTCAACGGTTGGCAATACGAGATGATAAGGCGGGCACGTCGTCTGCGCACGTCGGTGCATTCACTAAAACGTTTTCTCTTCCCTTTGGCTTGCTGAAGAAGTTCTCGGCCTGTCGTGTCTGTAGGTACGATGAAGGAACGGGATTTTGAAGTGCGCCCAGATACGAAGCTGGGTTCGACCGCCCTCATGGCTTGTTTAGTTACTGCCGCGAGTGCGTTTTCACAATTCGGAGGGAACTCGCTGGTCAACACCTCCATATTGTCGCCTGACGCCTCCACATTGTCACTGCCTTCTGTAGTCGAACGGCACGATTCATGGAGCTGTGGAATGCCTCGTACGTTTGCCTCGACAAGGATGCTGATGACCTCTTCTTCCGGCGGCGGCGATGGGTGTTCAACCTTCTCTTCCCAGGCATCCTTCATAACCCACTTATCGTTCGGGGAGTCCGCAGGATGCACTCGCGTGACCCTAAGATGTCTCCCAAAAACGCAGGGACGGTAGCATAGCAAGCTATCGGGCACTTCAGCCCACTTTATTCCCGCATACTCAATGAATATCGAGCCGTCTTGTTGGTGAGCCGTAACATGGGGATCTCGTCCACGGTGTTCAGGGTCCGCGATGAAATCCGCCAGAAAATCCGCGAGGAATTGAGTATGTTCGGGTTTCTTCACAAAATCCAGCGGCTCAGAGTACCCGGCACAGCCATGATCAACGTAGGTAATCAAGGCGTACGACTTGAGGAAAAGAACCCCGTAGAGATAGTGGCGCAAGGGCTGATGATAGAATACGTTCCAGGCACTTCGCAACCACTGCAGGAATTTTTCAGAGGCCTTTTGCACGGGGCTTTGCGTATGCTCAAAAACAAGTTCCACATGAGCCCAACCAGCACCCGTTCCGAGATGGAAAAAGAAATCCGGTTGCGAAAGCGGCTCCTTGCTCTGTTTGGATCCGGGTAACGTCTTCGAGAAAGAGCTAGATAAGCTGAGGCCTTTAAGAACCTATTAACTAGATTAACAGAAGATCTCTAAAAACACTTCGAACAAAATATATATAACCTTTTTAGGGAGTGCTTGTTGCAATCGCTGAAAGAACGAATTCTGTTCCCATTTACCGACACCAACATTCTTAATGTCTTGGATGTTGAGCTGAGGTCGTTTGTCTTTGTGTTTGAAGCGGCTCAGAAAGGTCGAACGGAATGTATCATAGGGGATGTTCTTCCTCGTGATTCCACGAGCTTCGGCCAAAATTCGGTGTTCTATTTCATCGACATAAACGATATCTTCTTCCTCAACCAAACCAGCGGGGCATGCGCTTGTGAGTAGGTGTCGGTTTGTACTGGGAAGAAGTGTCATCACCTTGTGAAGGGGGTTGAGATGGCGTGTGATCACGCTTGCGTTTCTGCGCTTTATTTGTCTGGTGAGTGGATGTGTTCCTCGGTCTTTTGGTGCCAACGCTGTAAGTGTTGTGGATCATATTGAGAGCTTTCTGTGCCGCCGGCCGGCGAGGACGCGATAGGGGTGCGGCAGGCGGATTCATGGCCACGGCGCGAGAGCGAACTTTATGGCGAACAAGTGCAAATAGCGTATCAAAGACTCCTTTTAATTGCAGACAAAAAAACCACGTTGGGGAACTGGACAGCAAGTGGACGAGGCTGCAAGAACTTTTTAAAGTGAGAATCCACAAACATGCCAAGACCATTGTCAGGGAATCCGTCCCCCCACTGGGCCTTTTTTTTTTTAACGCCAGGGTGCAAATGTCGCGACCCAATAGTACCGATGTCCCCATCGATTCCGAAGATCTTCCTGCTGCCCGCAACGATCTGCTTGCAACAAGATGCGGCTGTTCACGTCCAAGCGAGAACGCCGCCGTTCGCGAATAGATTACCGCGGGATTCGGACTAAGTCCGGCGGCGAACTTTGAAATGACACCAATATTCAGCAATCGGACGGGGCCAAGTCAGAATACTACCGAAACTTAACGAATATACACAACTCAATGAATCGCGATAATAATTTTCTCGAGGAGGCGACAGTAAGGAAGGACGTTGTGTATAAGGTTGGTAGCTTCCTAAAGCAAAATTTCGTAGCTGGTGAGGAGGTGCAGCAGTCTGACCGAGTATGACAAAATTACCACGCCATTCGCGAACAGTCTCTGTTCTTACTCGGACTGGAACAAAGCTTCCGCTGTCAATATGGGGCAGAGAATCTTCAGTATTGTAAGACCCTGTACACGCTTTCCGGCAAGAAGATGTCAAACTGGGTGCAACTCGAGATGTATTGAGTGCTCTGAGCTCTTCAAATGAGTGTGGGATAGAGCCCCATCTATATATCTGTCTACGAGATGTATACTGTTGCCTATCAATGGTGTTGCACACTAGGAGGTGAATGTTACAAAATGAGTAGGTTTGCCATGAACGATAGGTTATCGTTTGTTCACAGAAGATGTCTCTCCCACAGAATAGCATGTATGTTTCCCATTACCCTGGGCAAAAACTTGGTCTTGGTGCAGCGCAATCTGGCGATAGCGAATTCCTATCGGGATACCTCTGGATAGAGCATGACCATGAGCTCATTCGATGCCACTAAGTCTTGATCGACCCAAGTGCTATTTGAGGAAAGATCCGCCAGCATCCACGAGCCATTATGATTGAACTCTAGACGGAATTGTTCTTCGCTGCTCTCAGCTTCCGGGCTATGTTTGTTTCTTCCAGATGAAAAGTTGTTGAAACAGTAGCCAGTGCCCTGCTATTGGAAAAGGGGTTATCATTCCTATTTTCAGGACATAGGGGTAGAAAAGAGGTCAGCCAATCCTCTATATATGTGGCAGTGTTCTCTTTCCTTCGGCAGCGTGCACGGCGCAGCCTCCCCAGCCTGATCCGATCCAGTCCATGGGATTTTTGAAAAGCATTGTATATAATGGCAAACCAACTCGCCAAGATAGCAGATTCTTCTTCAGGTGGCACCATAGTGTGACATCCATCCACCGATAGGGTCCAGCCACTAACCTAACCACCGTGCTTATGGAGGAATGTAGGGAGGCTGGGAGGACGAATTGTTGAACAATTGGTGGTCTATCGTTCACGACAGACCGGGTTATTTTGCAACACTCGCTCACCAGACTGTATCGCCATTGATAGGCAACAATGATGACGTACACTCGTTAGATAGATATATAGACAGGCTCAATGCCACCCTCTGACCGAATTCGATCAGAGCATTCTTTCAATAAGAGAAGTTTGACACGAATACAAGATACAAGAAAGGGACCACAGATCAGAGAAGCCGACTTCGAGTGGATATTATCGACGCAGCGCAATGTATATTATCTTGGGAGAAAGGCGGGGCTATCCGGATATCCAAATAGATCCAAATCAAATCAAATTCGAGGCTCGATTTGATGTGTTTGCAGGCCTGCATTGAATGTTGTTGAGTACTCTGTCTGTTTGGCAGCTGGTCCTACCAGATTGCCAATATGGTCCACGGATTGGATCCGATGGCGGTGGTATATCATGGGATCCGATTCATGGACCATGTCGATATCGAGGCTGGTTCGTTAACGCTCCATACGAGTCATCTCGAATGTGATCTGTAGAGCTTGCCTGGGTGGTCCACAGACTGGATCCGATCCATGGCCCATCTCGATATCGACAGTAGGGTGCCCCCTCGGGCACATGGTCCACGGATTGGATCCGATGATAGTGCGGCAAAGGGGAATGCCCACATGATTGGCCAACACAATGGGTCTTGGCGTCGCCGCACAACGCCAAACCACAACTAGGTGATTCCAAAACTTTAAAAAAAAAGGTTAAGATTTATATTTTATTCGCAGAATTTCCCTCCAAATTGACACCAAATCGTGGTTGACCTATCAAGGACGAAACCGAGTGGGCACACTAGGTTTTAGTCGAACCGATAGAATTGAGGGGCCTTACTAGTGTTCGATCATAGGTAAGGTAAGAGGGTTGTCCGGCCTAGCTCCATTGTGTTTCTAGGTGCCCTAGATGGGTAAACGTAATGCTCCAGCCAGTGATTGTTGATGATGTCGTCTTGTTCATACTGTTGGGAGGTCACTGATTCCAAATTCTTCTGCAGTTGAACTTGTGTGGCTGAAGCTTTCACTGGCTGTGGCGCCCCATCTATAAGTTCGTCAGAGATGAACTATAGGAGGGGAGCCGTTCTTTTTGGTATTTCTGCCCTAAGTCCTATATTGCCAGTATAGTGATAGATGGAGGATCGCGCGAGCCATAATCTATTTCCACAGATCTAGACGACACTGGACCTGTAAAACGGGGACTAAATAGAGGGATTGTGATATGTGCGTTTCTCAGCTCGATTGGATAAATATTGCCTAATGCTAGCGACGTAAAATGTTTTGAGAAAGGAGCGAAACCTATCGAGATGATGCCTTGCTAGCTACGCAGTTCGAGGAAACTCTTAGATGCCTCGTTCTCAAAGAAGCTAACGACTGATTGGTTGACCCAGTCAAGTCCTAGGTCCCTTTTGAGCTGAGCTTGGCTGACAAGGGTCTTGGACTTTGCAGCTACCGCCTGGTCGATGTCAGGTCCAAATCCTGAATTTTATTTTCCGGAAGAGAGTGTACTTACTGCATATTCAATACTGAAGTAGAGGCCGCGGTGGCTCATGCCTACTGCTTGGTCAAATGCATCCACTCAAAGGTCCTCAATTTGGAAATTTTCCACGAAGGAAAGTGTTGCAGAGCGTGATCAACGCACTCTGCGAGTTATCGTTAGATCGATAGAGATTAATTCTTCCTTGGAACTTCACCAAAGCCTTTCTCAGCGCTCTTCCAGCCAGTGGCTGATTGTAGAACCGGACCAAAAATTTCCGGGCTGTGACGTGGTAATCAAAGGTGTCTTCGAGTACTGCGCCATGCGGTGAGCCTCCGAGCTCGCAACCTAGACAACTCGGCCGGACACATTGCATTGCTATGTGGACCGAGTTTCTGACCATGCGGCGGTCGGCGAGAACATCAAATCCCCCTGGCTTTGAGGAAGGCAGTATGGACTCGGAAGGCAGGTTTACGAGTGGACTGGCGAATGGACGAGACAGTCGCCCGTTAAACAACACAGTTCAGGGTTCCTAGGGAGATAAATGGGTTCTTGTAAGAGCCGATCTTGATATGTAACTGTTTACATGAAAGAGGTTGGCCCATTCGGTTGTGATTCTTGCTTGACCATCTGTCGAACAAGGTCTCATTGAACGGCCGAATAGTAGCAAGTGCCCCTTTTGTTGAAAAGGGGGTTATCACCCCTATGTAGGATTTAGGGGTAGAAATAGGAGAAGAAAAGGGGTCAAACCCGCGTATATATATACCAGCAACCTAGCAGGACCGGTTGTGAGGTAGACAAAGCATTCAATATATCTCAAGTTGTTCCCCAGTTTGACACCATCGTTTAGCAGAAACTGGATGCTACTCAATGGCAAAGCTTCATGTAGGAAACGCATCAATTGAGCTGTTCCCTTCTTTTCTTCTTTCCATGTTGATTTATATCTTGAAGCTTAAGGCCGAGCATGATTTTAAGTTGGCTTACTCGCAGTCGTATACAATGACCAGCCAGACCTCGTCAATGCAAAACTCAGAATACCTCACCTCAGGAGCAGAAGGTGCAGATATGATATACTTTATCCTTTGAAGAGGATATATATTTTTCAGACTCCTTTCGCCATCCACCTCGATCACCTTAGGCTAGGACTGCCACCCGTCCTTTGCGCCATTCAAACCGTAGAATTCCGCAAACTCCACCTTTTGGATTCCATCCCAGGCACCATACGTTCATGTTTTGGTTCATGGGGCATCCAGAACCAAAGTCAGGCTGAGAAATGATTTGCGTATCAAATTCATCCTGCTCATGCATTCGACACCCGTTGGTATCCCGGTTGATATTCGGTGAGATTTTGCAGAGGCGTGAACTCGGGTTGGTGGAGGTTGTTTTGCAGAGGCGTGAACTCGGGCTGGTGGAGGTTGACCTCGGAGCCTGATCGGCTGCCATCATCAAATTGCTTCCTGAAGGGCTCCATTGCCGACGTCTTCTTGGTACGGAAGGAGAAGGTGGCGCGGTCCCAATACTCCCCAAATAATAGCCCTGGATGACCAATGGTGAGCGCCAAGCACATGATAGCCATCATGAGGCTGTCAAAGAGGACAAAGGTGAGCTCATGGTTGGCCAATTCACTGTCGTATCCGCCGGACAATTCAAGTAGACGGAAGATACATCGCACAAGAATGGCCACGACAGCAATACCAAGGACTAACAAGTTCAGTCAGCATCATTCACGGTGGTTAAGGTGAAGAGCAAACTTACCCCATAAGTACATTTTGAACTTGGAACTCTTGCGGAAGGGGGCGTACTCTACGCTCAGCCTCTGAGGATATCGACGGACCCACAACCACAGCTGCAAACAAACAGCGCAGAATGCCGTAGTGGCAGCAACTTGAGTGGCCAGACCGGCAATCATAATGTTGATTCCCAGGTCACTCTGACTTTGTGTGTCGGCCATTGAAGAAATAGCTCCACCGGCAGACTGCAGCAGAAGCGAGACGACGTCAAACCCAATCCAGGTAATTGTCACTGTTCGAGGCTTGAACCAGCACAGTCCGGTGCCAAACACAGTGATGATCCGTGACAGACTAAGGTAGATGGCTGCACCATAAAAGGCCGGGCCAATGGTCAAACCGACAAGGTAGATGATGAAGTTGTTTTGGTCGAAGATATCGCCGATCATCAGAATACGCCCAACATAACCGACGACCTCGAGGACCGTGCCACCAATCATGGCCGCCATGAATCCCCAGGTTTTGTGTCGGATACCCAGCCAGATCTGTGCGATCAAGATCGCGGCAAAGAAACCAACGGATACGTAGTTGAGCGGCGCATTAGGGATATAGTGGAGCGAGCCATATGCTTCAAGACATTCTGCGTCCTTCTCACATTGGTCTGGGGGAAGGGGAAGTTCGTCAGACATTTTAGCAGTTGAATGCCTGGGGAGGGAGCTTGAAAATAAAAGGGAACAGTGGTGACAACTGTCAGAGATTGTGTACGCAAAGGTAGACTGATTGACCAAAAATGTGCTTCTAAAATGCGGGAATAAGACATCCTTTTGTACTGACCATTGTCAACTACCAACCTTGAGCAGAGGTCCGCAGGACATTACTCCGGTTGGTTGCTATTTCTGGCGGTATCCCTATCGTAATCGGTACCACATACGTTGGTGTGAAACATGACAAGAAGGAGCAGCAATGTTACAAAGCGACCATAATGGAGCACAGCCATGCCTTTTGTTAGATTCGCACCGTGAAGCGAAATGGTTTATTACAGTATCTGATTGCCAAGTCTCAGTCTCGAGCTTTTGCCAGGTGATGCTACCCGCCTAGACTAGCAAACGGCCGAGTTTCGCTGGTCGTTTCTCTAAACCGAACTAAAATGTCTCCGAGGCTACAGTGAGCAGGTGCTTAGTGGATGTATGTCTGGGGGCCGGAAAAGGCTCATCGCGCCATAGCGAACACAGAGTGAAAGATCAAACTAGGGTCTCTCGCGTCTCAATAGGTAACGAGCGGGGGTGAAAACTTGGAATAAGAAATGGCCGATGCTTGGCGAGGCTGCACCTCCCCGACCTCAAATGGCCACCAAATAAAAGACCGGGGCTGGCCAACCAAACATTGACTTCCACGGATTTTGTTCCTGAAATTGGCGACGCTCATTGGGCGAATCTCCCTTAGGGTTCTCGCGATCTCAGGATCGACACATACTGTACACTCAGTGGAGACATCAAATGTCGAATGATATCTGCCATTATTATGGAGTACGCGGCGGCCGTCACGAACTAACGAGATGCTGAAGCCTGCTTAACAATGGAACTCCTCAGACACTCCCCTGCCAATTGGGGGCCTGAACGGCGGAAATTGGGCGGCCTAATTCGCAAGGAACACCCATATCCGTCAAATGCATGTCCAATTAGACTTTCTCGACACTTCAGGATGCGCCTCTAGCTACCGCTTACATAAAGTTTGTTTTCACTCTGTTTCGAGTATGCAATAGCCTTCTAAGTAATCCGTGATTATAGTGTTTTATCCCAACATTGGCAGACTAGCCGAAAAGGTTCCCATTCCATTCTCGCCAAAATCCGCTTTGACGCTTTCGAGATAGGAAAAGGAGCATCGCAGGGGATCCCAAAGCCCCGACCGCCATTGAATGCGCCAGAGAAAGCTGTGGTCAACGCACCTTGATTCCGATCGCATTCCCCACCTTATTGTTATCGCTCGCTTCGTCATGTCCGACTGCATAAAGCAGACGATGCTTGAATATCCGATGAGGCCTAATGCGCGTTGAACCATTCTCAACTCATGAGGAGAGTGGGTACCCGTTGAGAACATCGATCCATGGACCCGATTTCCAATTTTCAGATCTTCTTGCCTGCTATCGCGACTCCCTCGCCGCCGAAACACAGCCACCAGATATGGTGATAGCATCTGAAGGGGCCGGAAACGTAAGATTATTTGTGACCAAGCTGGGCTGACAATCCTTCTTGGCAGTACAAATATCGGCATGGTGTCTCGCGCTCGACCAAAGCCGTTATTTCTCGCAGCTGTCTTTGACCCAGTATGCTATCTGCGCTTTTTCCGGAGGTCGGGCAGAACAAGGGAAACACCATCGGTATTTGCCTAGCTCTGTTGTCTACCTTTTTCTTCCAAAAAGGAGATTCCCGACGTTGCCAAAGCATACAAAGTATGATCAGCGACTCCTCATCGCTCTAGATGTTTCAATCCGGCCAGTTCTAGCATCTCGGGCGAGAAAGCACCCGAAGCTGACATGACCTTTGTGATAACAATCCAGGAGTTCAGCCAAAGGGCGGTTGCAGAAGAAACAACAACGCTCTAGACAGTCCGCACGACGCAAGCATCTCTCGACTTAAGGATTCATCCTATCGATCATCTCGGTCTGCTCAAGTCAAAGCCGCGAAAGCCAATCTCTTGGAACCTATGATGCTCTACATACTGACTGACCCGTTTGATGACGGCGTCCCTAACTTTACACTTCTTTCAGTTTCTTTCCCCCAGTTGACTCAAGTCGATAACTATATGTTAGTGGGTTTTCGAACGGGGTCAACGTAGAGGTGTATGATTGTCAGGGGCCGTCCCATGACAACGACACAGCAACCCAGTCGTACTGGCTCTCTGATACATGAATCCGCTGCCAGATCTTTTCGAGTGTATCCGTGGAGTCCGATGTGTGCGGAAGGGAATTGTACCGCTAAGTGCACATTCAGCGCAAACATTGGAGATTTTGGGCCCAGGTGCGGGACTTGATCCCCTTTTTGTGCGATACCTCTGTATTTCCAGCAGTTGCGCCATCAATGGTCGACAATGTCTCAAGTCGCGGAAGAGACATTGAGTGCCATTTTGCATTCTGCATGTGGTCCTGTCATGTCAGGACAAAATATGCTAATCCTCTGAGTCTAGGCGGTAATTACTTTGTCTAGAAAACAATCAGGAGCTTTGAGAAAGCTGTGAATAGGCCACGGAGCGAGGTAAATATGATACCGTTCTCTTACTATCGTGTGTAAGAACGGCACCATCGGCCCTCCTGATGACATGCTAGGTTGGCAAGAGGCCCAGAGACTTCAGTCGAAACAACGCCATCCAGTCCTGAGGATCGCCCTCTATCCACATCTTCAGGAGATTGGGCTCCTTGTAGAAGAAATCAAGCACTAATGCGCACACCAAAGGCATGAGGATTATAGGCTTAGCATACACCTTGCACGTCCCATTTATTCCTTAGCACTGGCACCGGTGATTTTACGGAGGACTTGTCCTATTTCGAAGGGGTCCAAGGGACCGTCAGACCATATAGTTTTTGAAGTGTATACGAAGCGTACGACTCTGCGAAGATCTTTACAAACCCAGGCTTTCTTGGCAAAGTCGTTCATCACCGGGAGGCGGAAGAGGAGACGCCTCTCTGTCCCGGAACCCAACAAGGCGGAGGCGAGAGACAATGAGGCGTCCCTCGACATCACTGTGGCAGGCTATTCTTCTTCCACCTGTAAAAGGCATGAATGTGTTCCTGGCTGTACAAGATACGCGAGGGCGGCAAAAACTCTTCGACGGAACCTGATCACCTGGGCAGACCATAGCCAGGTAGAGTAGTAGTCCGGGCGGGTGGACAGTCCAGTTCGGGTGGTTCAGAGCACCAGGTGGTGAGACAGGTGGAAAGCTCAACTTGTCTCCGAGATAAGGGTTCGTTGGACCGTGTAGACCAAAGTTCCGTCACTGAACCCATATTTCTCTACGCCGCTGTTCAACGGGGATGAGTCGAAGCTTTCGGGAGGTGATAGGAATCCTATCTTCTTGAATGCACGATCAGTGTTTCGGAGGAGTGTCGAATCGGCATCTTTTGACGATCCCATTCCGCGACAGCATCACGGTGGTTTAAAAATTAAGTGGATAGCTGAGAGAGTTCCCATTCTCGTGATATGGGGCATGCACTTCTGGTGGTACGACAGCCCCTCACCTAACTCGCCTGGGTACCAAATCCCTCATGATATCGCGACACAAAGGCTCTGCAAACACTCCTCGAGCACACATTTTCAACCAACAAGCCATGGAAGTTCTTCGAGACGCTGGCTTGGAGCAAAGGTGCTTAGAAGTGTCAAGCAAGGAGGCTAATAAGACAAGCTCCTCCTTCATTCTCCGGCGTTGGATTTTGATCACAAGTTTCAAAATAGCTAACTTGCGGATTTGAATTCCCAGACGTGACACACTCTTCGTTTCTTCACAGACTTGCTGGAGGAGAATACACCAGGCTTTGGGCGTGGGAAAACAAACCGGCAGAGAAAGGATCCTACAAAGCGTCCAGCTTGTGCAGCATGTGTGATCTGCCCCAGGGCTTGCTGGAACCGATCCTGGTTGAGGAAGTCGCAAAGCTGGGAGTCAAGTTCCGATTCTCCAGAGTTCGTCAGCTTAGAACAGCATGCGGACCATGTCACGACCAAGATAAAGTATCAAGGCGATGGCGGTCAGGAGCGAGGTACACCCCAACTGCACTGTTGGATGTGGTGGGATACAAAGTGCTGTAGTCCATGCACTGGGGATTCCCATCGACGGAAGCCATTTGAATTCAGTATTTAACATCCACATCAAAGCAGATTTGGAGAAATTTGTTCGTTATCGACCTGGAGGCTTGAACTGGACCTTGAACCCTGACGCGGCGGATTGGTCAGCTGTCGGGAATTTAGAATGGTTCGGCCGTGGACCGAATGGGTGGTTTCTATACACCCTGTCTCTAGAGTCAGGAGGATGCCTCTCCCTTTTACGTGGACGATCAATAACCAGATCGCCCGCACCTGGCACCAAGGACGTGCACTGTCCACTGGTGAAGCCACTCACCGGCATCCGCCCATCGACGGGTTTGGGAGCAATACTTGCATATCAGATGCGTTCAATCTGGTGTAGAAGTTGGCATTCGTATTGAGAGGCATAGCTCACCCCGCACTGTTGGAAACATTAACGATCGCCAGCAAACCTGTGGTGGACACGGCATGGATGCGCATCCGCACCTCTGGTCTCTCATCTGTCTCACTCCAGAAGCGCGACAAGAAGCCCTCTTGTGACTAGAAGATCCAGGGCTACAGGTCCGGTCGCACGAAAAGAATCGATAAAAGCTGTAGAAACTTTGGATGTTGAGGTTCGAGCCCTTGGAATAAAGATGAGCCAAGTCTATAGCGGCTCTCCGGCAACTCACATAGAGCGCAACCATCGAAAACCAGACTTTTCGGTCTTGAATCTACTGAAAGATGTGGTTTCAACATATCCTAGGTTTCATCTACGTCGCATCTGGGTCGCCTCCAGTGGGCAGGCCCCTTTGTGCCAACGCTGGATCTAGCTGGACACGGGTGATTCACCCTCTTGATTGGGCCCGGAGGGGACATTTGGAAAGAAGCTGCGGCAACGGTCGCCAAAACCTCTGGCCTCGGTCTCAACCTATCGTGCTACAGCATACGTTTCGGATGTGACTATTTGGACTGCTATCAGGATTCGAGACGTCAATGGCAACTATCAAGGAATGCCAAGGTGTAGAAGAGCAAGTGTGATTCAATGAGGAATTGATGGAATTGACATTCCTATGTGATATCGACTCCATCGCTAGAAGGGTCAACCGATGTAAGGAGAAAGCAGGATGAGGGTAACTTTCGTTGGCTCGTGCACAAGCAGCACGTGATCTGAGGACTGCAGCTCCAGGCGCCGATAGCTGAAGCCTAGCCAAGTGGGCCCCCAAAATCTTAACTTTCAGTGCTGCTTAAGTAAGAGAACGATAGCTAAGTAATCCCTTCAAGGCAAAGGCCTATTGATCCTATAACGATAGGCTGCCAAGAGCCACGTGATAAAGCTCCCTGCTAACGAAGGCTACCCTTGTCGGCCAGTTTTAGCGCCTTTCTGGGGGGCCTGAAAACAACGGCGTGGTCCCTGGTCTGTCCAGATCAATTTGGCCTGGCGGCTTTGGCCACATTGCGAGACGTCCTACTCAAAATTTTGGGGTGGCAGACCAAAGTCGACCAACCTGCGATGGCAGGTTGACAGGAAATGGGTCTTCTCTCGTTGCCAGACAACAGTGATGACTTGGTGTGATCTAGGACGTCAAGAACGTATTGGATTCTGTCTCTATCAAATCAATGTGTATACCGATCTTATGTGGACGCTACCTGCATGTGCCTCCATTGTCACTTACTACACTCGGACTAGTACTGTCTATACACTTAACAATTCTGTGTCCTGCTGTGTGAAATATTAAGTACTTGGCTGGGTTGCTAGCGTACAACTGTATGGTACATGGCCAACAGAACGAGATCATGCGGTCCTCGGCATTTTGCGTCCGTGGAAGGGTACATCAGATGATAAAATGGCAAAAGTTCACAAGTGTGTGCTCTTGCCCCGCTTCTAGTGGCGCAAGATCCAATTTCTCTATCCGCCCTACAGAAGGTGATTTGGCCTTCTCGCGCGCAAAATCCCCGGAATGCACCTCCTGTTCCACGTTCGACCCTGGCCAGTCAAACAACTGGAGAATCGGGCAGCCCGAACGTATGTAGGATTGGTCATTATCAGTGGATCCTGGGCGGGTCCTAGGAACTATGGATCGCCTTTCCTAGCAGTGGGTGGGGATTCAGCTACTTTTACCCGGCGCATAGGTTTCAGCTCCACCCAATCAAACCTCCTAACCGTAATTCTTCCGTAGTGGATGCTGACAAAGCCATGCCAAATTCCTCTTTGCTACAGCTGTGGGTCTTTCCGCGTCCTCATGAACATTCATACTGCGGAGGGAGAATTTGAAAGGAGGCCTGCAGGAACTAGTAAATTGGAAAGCAGCTTTTGTCCATATATCCTAAGCCCATAAAGGGACTAGTTACCTCGGCAGCAGAAATGATTTTTGGCGGAGGGCTCTTCGTCGTCATGAACCCGATCCAAAGGGCGAACACTAGCTTCGGTCCATCAACGAACTTTGCAACATTTTTGAAATCCCCCAATATTCCTTCGCGAGCCATGAAGAAGTCTAGAAAACCGCTCACAGATGACAGTTGAACAGTTTGCGCAGTCCTCCACACCGCTGAGGTCGTCCCTGAGGAGTCCAGCCATGCTGGAAGCTTTTTGCTGGTCAGTCACACTGGCGCATTAGTGTCTTGCTGCTCTTCCACGGTTAATGGATTTGTTTCGGAATTGTCTGTGTCGAAGTCCAACTCGAAACCGGTGTCATTCTCTACTCAAGTCGTACTCTCGATGAGTGGTATCTGGACACTCAATGGCCTGCTGCAGGTGTATCCCTGCCAGTTCCTAGCATGGTCTATCCTTCGCAATCTCAAGACGATCTACAGTTGCTCTTCTGTCTCCGCGAGTGGCGTCGGCGGGCCTTGATTCAAGAATATCTGTGTTCCACTTCAATTCATCAACAGTTGTCAAGACTACTCTTTGAAGACGGCCTAACTGTTTGACGGCAGCTGGTACGCGCAACACATGTCCTCGGAGCACTTTGAATGGTCTTCTGGCGTTTGGGACGACTCGAGATTAGCTGCGAAATGATCAACCGCCAGGGTTCGTGTGCCGTCTCCTAAGACGCCGTCGTTCGTGGACACCATCCAAGAGAACGCAAAAGTCCTCGGGTGTAGTGAGTGAAATCCGACCCACCCGTCCACATGCCAAGGGAGTATCCTCCAAGCATATCGTAAGCCGCTTCGACCTCGCCTCTAAATATGAGATTGGTCAATGCATGTGCCAGGAACTCATGAAGGTTGGCGATAACGAATACTGTTTTGGGTTCTATCGCTTCACACATGAGACCTATGATGGCTTTCGATTTTTGGAGGCATTTGTGGGCTCGCTCAAACGGTAGTGATCTCCCTTGGGCGTTGAGTTTTGCCCTGGGAAGGTCGTCTTGTGGTAACGGTGTGTCATATTGTGTCTGAATCCCGTCCTTGTCTGCTAGCCTTGCAGCGCGATCCATCATGACGCTAGGCTGCGGTTCTGGGACACCGCGAACGCATACGGAGCCTCTAAAATGGGTCTGGATGATAAACCACCTGTCCAGAATAGCGTTCATAGACGCCTTTGTCATTGAAAGAACAAATCTGCCATTATCTGCCACTTTGAGATAGTTGGCGATATCCAAATGACAGCAGGTGACCTCAGCAAGCGTGCCAAAGAAGAGCCAGGCAACGGCCATCGCCTCCAGCTCCTCAGACGGCTTCTGCATGAGCCATGTGTGGAAATCCCCATGTGCCCATGCTTTGTTAGAGTACGAACCTAGGTCTTCCCAAAAGTCGTCCAATTCATATCCGTATCGCTTGGGGAAATTGTCCCAGTACCTTCCATCTATGTACTCCTGCCAGTCTGCGTCGTACCAATACGCAATGGGATCGTAGAAGGAAACCTCAATAGGCGGAAGGACCAGATGTTGGGGGAGAGGGAGGTAATCCATGTGATTGTAAAAAGATGAGAGGGCGCATCAAAGGTGGAATTGGTGAGATCGCGTTGCCTTCGCTAGCTGATCTGAGCGGCAGGCTCTTACTGATATAGTCAGGCTTCGGGCCTTTAGGCACAGGTAATTGTTTATGGAATGAATAGCATGCGGTCCCACAGCACTTCCACTTGTCATACCATGAAAAGTGTCGACGGAGCCTTCCTTCATCCCACCTTGGCTAAGATAGAGTGTCCCATCGATTCGTCGTCGTTTCGGAGCCAGGCAACGGTTTCCTTGCCATTCAAAGCTGGCCATGTGGCTCTGCAGTTGCCACACTATTTGGGATCCAATCCATGGACCCCTCCAGCGGGTGCCGAACACGTGATCCTTGGCACGTGATCATGTGCGATTAAACTAGGCCCCCAACCCCCAGGCGTCGCTGCGGTCGGGATTGCCAAGCCTTCGAGATCATGTGAATTTCCTTTTTTCTAGCCAATCAGGAACGACTAAAGTCACGTGAACAAAATTGATCGCTGGGAGTCGGAGTCTAAAAAAAAGCTTCGCTAACGCTACACTTTAACTAGACCCGTTTAAGAACCCCCATCGGATCCAGTCTACGGACCATCTTTGGGGGGGGTGATTAACCAGAGCATTTAACCAGATCCGTTTTACGACCCTCATTGGATCCAGTCTATGGACCACCTCGGGGGCCGTTGGCACTATTAAAGGCAATCACAACCCTGGGGAACGACTATTAGAAGGTCGGGACCTCGGTCGGAGTGGTTTCGCCGCCATGATGCGAACGAGTGGGTAGATGAAAGCGTCTCAACGAGAATGAAACTCGTGCCGTGCGCCATTCTGTTGCATGGGAATTCATAACCAACAGGTCGAGCGGCTGATGGAGTCCTGAGAATGGATTGCTCCAGGGTGCAAGTCGTCTCACGTGACTCGCCAAGCCTACCGGTGGGAATGATGGCTTGGCGTGTCACATATTGTCGTGTCAACTCCCTGCGGGGCCTATTCTTGGCTTGGCGTGTCAACCATCGTGTCACTCCTGCAATGTCACTTGAGGCAGCTTGTACCCCCACCTTTCGTGCTCTGGGATAGATGAACAAGACCAGTCAATCAATCATTCAACGGATTGAACCATCTTCTCATCGCTTGATCCATCACCTCTGCCGCCGCTGTTGCTTACCGCTCCCACTCTCGCCTTCTCTCTGCTTCTCTTCTCGTCGCGTCCGGCCATCCTAGATAGCATGACGATGAGCACCCCTCCAGCGCCGAACATGGCGCATATCTGGCCAGGCTCTCAAGCCGCGCAGGTACAGCCGTTACACCAAAAAAGAAGCCAATAATTTGAATACAAGGGAGACGAACAGGTTGCACAAGTGCCTGGAGAGAAATTACCCGAAACAGTGGGAAGAGGAGTTACAAGATATGAGTACAGACGAGCTGTGCAGGTGGCTGGAGGAAAACGATCCGGAAGAGTACAAAAAGCTGCAGCTCCCAAGTCGGGCGAAGGAGACCACCAATTCCGTCTCCCACGTACTGACCTCCCCTCAGAAAAAGCCATCTTCCATGCTTTGCAAAATGATTGGAAGAATGCCTATTTTCCGCACTTCCTAATTGCGCTACGGGACCTCATTCGGCGATACCAGCTACTCGATGTGAGCAAGTATTATGCAAAAACCTTGGTATTCGTTCAGAGCAACGGTACGGGCAAATCAAGATTAGCGGATGCTTTCGGCCAATTCTGTTCCTATGATCAACTTCATTCTTCGTGAGCCTGGAACTTCTGGCTTTCCACCTGATAAAGAGATACTGTCATTCCTGCGCGAGAAGCGGCCAGTCAACATCCCCGAGCCCACCAGCCAGCAGGAGACCGAAGGCCACTGGTCGTTTAGCATTCTCACGCTCTGTAAGGTGCTTCTTGGGAAAGGATTGATCGAAAAGGGGCGCAAAGGAGAACTCTATGCTCGATTAGTGTTGATCTTTGCACACGACTGGGTTCGGTGGACCCGTGTTCCAGTATTTCCACCAACCTTTACGGTGTTCGACTTTCTCACGGCATTACATGCTAAAGATCATCACGATTCAATTCGAAAGATACCTGAGGGGGATACTGGAAGCCAGAATGAACTTCACTCAGTTTCTATCAACTGATACACAACTTACTCCCGAGGACATTCCTGCATTATGTCGGGACCCGTTACGCCGGAGCGCTGCGATGCAGCTATGTTGGAGCCAGGAAACATACGATCTGCTGATTCCGGTGTATTATGGCACGGAGAATGAGACGTTCGACCCTTCGAATCGCGGAGTCATCGTAGTACAGGTGAAGAATAGGGAGAATGCCACAACGCCTCGAGAGATCTTCGGGGAGGAGTTTATCAATGTTAGCCCGAAGACGTCGAATTCGGGCAAATTGAAGGCGAAGAGTTCCGATTGCAAGCCGATGAAATTTGTGTTCGCTCAAATGGCGAACCCGGTCCTGTTCCTACTCTTCGATCTAGGGGTGGTCAGAAGCAGTGCGGCTGACACTCCCCCCGTCCAAGTAATGCACAGCGAAAGTGGAGAGCAACCTGATTTGTGGGCTATCCATTCGCGAGGACACGACCATACCATCTTCGGCTGCTTAGAGCACTTGAAGGCTACAGATTTGAGCGAGCGGTTCTTTGCTGCGATACAAACGCGCAACGCTCTGGCCGATCGACTCCAGTGTTCCGATCTACTAGATCGCTCGCGATCAAGGATCGCCGCCATCGACGCGATCGAGATCTAGTAGATAATTACTCGATCGCGCTCTCGGCATTCCCAATTGGGCATTCCGTCCATTCCCCCATGGTGTTTGTGATCTCGCTCCCCTATGGGCTCAGCCCGCACAGGGTGTATGAATATCGTATCATATCGTGATCTCGCTGTCGCCTCTAATCGGGATAAGTAGCTTCTTCTTGCGGTATGCCCTTCCACCTCCGCCTCTTTGCTGAGTAATCCACAGCGCGGGTCGGCAGCGCAAGATTGATATAATCACTCCCCCACTGCCAAATTGGGGACTGGGCAACACCCCTCCTCTTATTTGGTGCATGATCAACCCGTATCCATTCGACGCCCTTCCAGGTAAGTGTCTCTGGGCCGCGATTAAGTGAGGGAGGCGACACCAAGCTAATGGAAGATGGGGAGGGGTTGGCTGACACAGTGGAGGGAAGAGATGATTGACTATTAGCCATTTTGCAAGTGACAACAGTCAGCGACGACGATGAAGAGATTCACACATTCACCGCCACTGATCAGCGACGGATATGACATCCGGATCTCCTAGATCCATCGACGACGCGATCGAGAACACTAATCGACTCTCCCAGAGAAATAGAGTGTTTTCTAAAATTAATGAAAACTTCAGATATGAGCAAGAGAGTGAGGCCATAATGCAGGAAGGGGAAGCAAGAATTACCCCCATCGAGGAGAGAGGAAGTAGAAAGCCCCAAGGATGAGCAGGATGCGTAGCAGTAGGAGCAGACACAGAAGCGCGAACTTCGCCTCGACGTCTCCCTGGCTTCATTCTGTAGCTGAGAGGGGTCTAATTGATTGATTGATTGATTGATGCAGTTTGAGTCGATTTTTGCGAAGGTCGGACAAGGTCCTCTCTGTGTGGCAGCGTGAGGAAATCCAGAGGGACGGTCCCTCTAGGTCCTCGAGGCGTCATGTAGTCAAAGGCGCCCGTCGCTTTCGAGTTGAACGGCGGGAAATTTCCCTGCGTTGAACTGCAATCTTCTCTCGGCCCAACAGCAACGATGGATAGATTCTCCCGTCCCGTTGGTTGTTCAGTGTCAGATCATTCCCAAGTGCAAATCTTGTTCGACGTATCATCTTTGAAAAGGTATTGGCTAATATTATAATATATTTCGAAGAGCTTCATTTGATAATCACGAGGATTAGGCACCCATGGCTCACCAGGGACAGAGAAAATCGGATGGATGTGGACATGGAGACGAAGCTTCTGTGAAGAGGGCGATTGTTGTCGTGTTGAAGTCCTGCTGCGACTTTCCTCATCTTCTGTGCGGCTAGCCGTTGGGAAAACTGGCATCAAGACATTTGACGATTCCGTCTCGAGAGGCGCTGTTCCTGATCCGAGCGAAAATAACTTCCACTTGAGGCCAGAATTGGCGGTCGGATTCCAACTGTTCGATTTTCCTATGCCATACAATTTTTCGGCGGCCATCCTCTACGCGATCTCTGGTACATTCTGCCTTCTTGGTGACACTGGCCGAGCATGGCGTATTGTCATCACACTGTTTTCGTTCCTCGTTGGAAAAATGGACCCTCAGTCGACGGGTATTGTAGCTGAGATATGGCCAGATTGCGTCGATTATGGGGTGCCAGTGTAACAAGAAGGTCACATCGTCAAACAGAGACCTTGTCCGCTAATGTTGAAGAAGCCAAACTACATTGGGCTGCTCTCTGTCTTCGAAATAAACTGGTTTGGGACTTGAATAGTACGTACTGTCGAACGACGTTATCGACAGGCCTTACAAATGATCGAGATGCCACATCGTTGTCGCGTCGTTGATGGTGGAACGGTTGAACTTGAACTTGGATGCCAAAATAGCCTGCCAGGCGTAGCGGGAGCAAGAGGTCGCGGATGTCTTTGCCATATATCGAAGCATGGACTCGTTAGCATGAGCAGCGACTGATACATTGACTGAAGCAAGTTTGCGAGGAGGGAAATTCCCGGTAACTATAGCTGCGATGCTGGGCTCCTGGAGATCTGCCTCAAGATGATATCGTAGATGTCACCGGTGAGATCTGGTAAAGTTCTTTTTCGCCACTTGGAGGAGGTCGAGACCTTGTCTGAATCGGCAGAGTGATGTGGTGAATCGCAGTGCGTAGAGGTCTTTGTCAGAAGAGAAAATGTCCATCTAGTGGTCATGTGTCTGATGGCGGCAGTAGGGATGGCGGAGGTCTCCTTCCCTCCACTGATACCCAATTGCTGAAAACCTGGGAAGAAGACTTCCGAGCAGCTCTGTTCGCTCCAAGAGCTCGGAGAGGGGATGGTGGTGGATGGAAGGGGCCGATTAATGGATTGATTGACTGTCTTACAGCTTGATCAATAGCTTACCTGATCCTATCATTTCTGTGATACATCTTCAATATCGAGGGAGTTTCTGGTTTCTCGCTCATGACAGTGAGGGAGAGAGCCGAATCCCGGACCGGTGGACAAGGCTTTGCGTGTGTGTTTGTAACTGGCAGCCACTGGACAGCCCCCGCCCAATCAAGTATTCGGGATAATATATACATGTATATATCCCTCACCTATAGGAACATCCAATCGACTGTCCAGGTGATTGCTTTGTGTAACCTTGCTGGGCACTACCGACATGAGACTCCACTACGACTGCCAGATTAAAATAGGAACTGGGCAACTCGTCGCCTCATTCGATTGCAAGGGGGAGAAAAAAAAGACTTGTTTTAAAATCCCTCTCGCCAAATTAGGGTCATTCAGCATTTCGTGAAAAGCCATATATCGTGGCTCTTGTGAACATCATCCCTAAGGACACAAATGTGGCGCTGCGGCGACCTTAGTGCTGTCAGTTGGCAATAGCCATAGTCTCCCACTTGACAACCAGGTTGGCGGACACCCAGTATCTGGCAACAGAGGTGGATCTAGTGTGAAAGGTGAGAGAAACTTCGGCACAGAAAGATGCCTCAGGCGTTTTTTTGGGGATTCCCAAGCTCACACGCAAAGCGGCTGAGGGTGAACCACAAGCTCAGGTTAGCCTTTGTCCCTTTACCGTCCATCAGGCCGATAACCAATCCTATCAAACGTGATAGACGCCAGAGTAAAATTGCCGTTGATCCTGAATAATGGCCATCCTCTATGACACGGCATGGTTAAACAAATAGCTGACACTCTCACCATTGTGGGTTCTCCGAATCGCTTCCGCCAAAACTGGAGCAATATCAATAAACTCGAGCCTGCAGCCCTTTTGTCCCTCTTCAACTTTCAGAGCGTCAATCTTTTCTTCCGAAATGGGAACGGTATTCGTGATCACCAGTCTTGAGAGCGCCGAGTTCTTCAGGACTTCCACCGCCTTGCCAGACAAGATTCCGTGGGTGACAAGAGCAACGATGTCTTTGGCTCCGTGCTTGATCAGTGTGTCGGCAGCTTTCGCAAGGGTTCCACAAGTATCGGCCATGTCGTCGACAAGAATGGCGACCTTTCCCTGGACATTACCCACGAGTGTCATTCGACTAACTTCATTCGGTCGAGAACGTTCTTTGTGAATGAGAGCGAAAGGAAGATCGAGCTTGTCGGCCATAGAAGTGGCTCTCTTGGCACCACCTGCATCGGGACTGACTATAACGCAGTCCTCTTTGACACCATTCACCTCTGAATTAGTCTCAGTGGCGTGCATGATGTTTTCTCGAATCCATTTCACCGCGTTGGGCTCGGCGTAGAGGTTATCGACGGGGACATTGAAAAAGCCTTGGATTTGTGATGCGTGAAGGTCCATGGTAATAACATGATTACACCCAGCTGTCTGGAGCATGTTGGCCATTAACTTGGCCGTGATGGGTGCCCGGGACTTGTCTTTCTTGTCTTGACGAGCATAAGGGAAGTTGGGGAGGATCGCCGTGATTCGACGAGCAGATGCGGTTTTGCAGGCATTGCAGATAATGAGGAGTTCCATGAGGCCATCGTTGATATCGTTAGGTCGGGTCGACTGGAGAATGAAAACTATATCGATCTTCTGTCAGGTAACGCTGAACAGACCATGAAGTTTGTAGGATGGGTAAGGGTGGGAAGGTAGGCTGGTGGTGGATAGGATATGTACCATCTTCGTCTCGAACAGATTCACCGATTGTCACACTGGTCTCTTGATTTGAATACTGCAAGACCATTATCTTGGTGAGTTCAATACCTAACCTAGAGCCATACGACAGGGTTAGGGATTGTCTCTTTGCTCATTTTCTTGCGGGTTGCAAAGCACGAACCTGTCAGCCACAGCCTTGGCAAGGTCGGGGTGACTGTTGCCAGTCAAGAGCTTGATCGAGTTTGACGCCATGTGTGCGTAGTGGAAGGGAGAGTTGGTCACCGAAGAAACATTGCGACGAGAAGAATGAAAGGGAGGAAAATTGCTGCTGCTCATAAAGGCGAAGGGCCCCCCACCACAAAAAAAAATGAACGGAATAGAGCTCCGCGCAGGTTGAGAGGTACAAATTTTTGCTTTGCCGGTAATGGGTGGCGTGAATATTGCTGGGCTCTTATTGGTTGTATTGGGCACACTCTTCACTAGCAGTTGAACTTTCGTGCGGCTCGTTTGGGGCTTGGCTGAAGACTCTGAATTGGCAATGACTTTGGAGGGAGGGAGAAAAATAGAAGAGTAGAGGATCCAAAAAAAAATAGAGGTCGCCATACTCAGTCGAGTGTTTGGATTTGTTTTATTTTGTACTAGTTGCCATGCGTGATGTAGTGTTCGTTCTACATCAATCAAGTGGTGACACGACGCACATTCCTCACCTCCCTCCAGTCACAAGGCCCGGTGTTTGCCAGGTGGGCTCAGAGTTTAACTGGCAAATGCATCTGCCATCCACATCCCGGTTAGTCCCGTGACATCTGGTTTCCTTTTGATTTTTGTCACCGTCGTTGTGAAATCTTATCCTCCCCTCTACTTTCTCATCGAAGAGGCACGTCTCTTTCTCAGCTCTGTTCTCTTCTCACGCTCCTCGTGAACACGCTTGGCCAACAATTGAGCATATTCATTGGCAGCATCCTTGGATGCCTCAGCACGTCTTCTCTTCAGTGCAATTCGGTGTCTCTTGTGTTGCAATCGTTGAGGGGTGACGAGTCTCTGGATCTTGGGAGCTTTGGTGTATGGTTTAGCACCCTCCTTCTTGGGAACGACTTCTCGGCGGATGACGAATTTTCTGTAGGAGACTGTATTAGAATCTTTTGTGTCATCTGATCGAGAATGTAGAACCATACCGGACATCGTCTTGCTTGCTCAAGCCAAAGAACCTTCGGATCTTGGTGGCACGCTTGGGACCAAGACGCTTGGGGTTGACAACATCGGTCAGACCTGGAATGTCACCCTCGCCTTGCTTGACGATGGACAGAGCTAGGACGGAAAGATCTTGGCCAACAATGCAGCCACGGACTGATTTGCGCTTGCGTTCTCCGGTTCGGCGAGGTCGGTAGCAAGAGTGGCCATCGGAGAGGAGGAGTTTGACACGGGTTGGGAGCATCTGTAATGAATCAAGTCTCAGCGAACGCATTTTCTCGCTGGCGCTTTCAAGCATAGGGGGATAGTACGTACGACGCCCTGCTTCATGGGAAAGCCTTGCTTGTCATTACCACCGGTGATGCGGAAGATCTAATATCGCCGTCAGCATTCGTTTCCACTGTCCTGGGTCGTAGAAATCCATACGTAGCCCTTCCATTCATCACCAAGACTGTCACCTGGCACTTCATTGCCCATTCGCTTCTCCATGAAGACGCGCAGCTTGCGGTCATCTTCGACTTCGACGAGTTTCTGTGACCCATTGGCCGGGTAGGAGATATTCAACTTCATCTTGGCGACTGGCCGATCGAGGCTGTCAAGACTGAGCGAGAAGTCCTGACAGAAATCAGCGATTGAATGGTCGAGAAATGGATGAAAGGCTGATGAAAGTAGCGACCGACAACAAATTTTTGGGAGTCTGGGTGGTGCGAACGCTAATGGCGCCAAGAATTAAGGCGCTAATCCCGAAGCAGTCCAACTGATGTGATTGGCTAGCCTTTCGACAACTCACAATTTTCCTTTCAGAGGTGCTTTTGTGCAGCGGGCTGCATCCAGACCCTATCTAACTACACCGTTGGCGTGGGCATGGCCATCTGCCATCTTTTCTAGAGCGAGATATTTTTTCTCGGCTTCCTCAATCGTTCTGATATTTGCACCCAACTTGTTCATGGCCTCAATCCATTCATCCTCCTCTTCGCTGTCAAACACAATACCGCCGCCGGCTTGCAAGTAAGCGACGCCATCCTTCACAACCATCGTGCGTAAAGCAATGCAAGTATCCATAGCACCGTCATCTTCGATTTTGGATCCATCTATTGAGACCCGGGAGAAACCAAAATATCCAACAGCGCCCGCATATATTCCTCGCTTCTCTTTTTCGAGTTCGGCAATGAGCTCCATCGCTTTGACTTTTGGTGCCCCAGAGACTGTGCCAGCCGGGAAAATGCTTCGAAACGCGGTAAACCTGTTCTCGCCGTCTCTTAAGACTCCGGAAACTTGGCTGACAAGATGCTGCACATGACTAAATCGCTCCACCACCATGAGTCGGTCGACTCGCGTGGATAGTGGATCACAGACTCGATTCACATCGTTCCTTGCCAAATCTACCAGCATGACATGCTCGGCTCTGTCCTTGATGCTATTGCGCAACTCCTCGGCCAGTCTTTCATCCTCTTCAGGACCTTGACCTCGTTTGACGGTGCCTGCAATAGGATGTGTGATGATTCGACCAGCCTCCTCTTTAACCAGCAATTCCGGCGATGCTCCAACGATACTGAAAGCTTCGCAATCGATGTAGAATAGATAAGGTGACGGGTTGACTGTTCGTAAATGACGATAAATATTGAAAGGGTGTAGAGTGGTGGGTCGTGCTATCCGATGCGACGGGACGGCTTGAATAATGTCTCCTTTGCACACGTGTTTTTTCAACTGTGTGACGTGGGCTTCGTATCCTGATTTTCCTATGTTCGACTTTGAAGACTGATTCAGGGCTATGGGAGGTTGATGTGGAAGTGGGATGTGTTCGGCCTGCAGGATTGACACCATTTTCCGCAACGTTTCACATGCTTTGCTGTATGCTGAGGAAAGATCCGAAGCAGAGCCCGACGAGGGAACTTGGAGGTAGGTAATGACTTTGCAGACATTGAAGAAATGATCAAAGGCAACAATGGTATCGTAGAGCATGAAGAAGCTTTCCGGCAACTTCAAGACATCCTTCATAGGACGGGCCGTCTTGGGCTCGAAATACCGTACACAGTCATAGCCGACATATCCAATCACACCCCCAGTCAAAGGTGGAAGTCGGAGCGAAGGTATAGTTGCTACTCGGTATTGTGACAGCTCTTGTTCAAGGCGTGGTAGAGGATCTTCTTCAGGTCCATGACCCGGACCTGACTTAATGACCCTGAGTGGATTGGCTCCAACAAAACTGTATCGGCCAATGGTTCCTGTTGTCGCCGCGCTCTCATACAAGAACGAGAGCTTAGAGCCATCTGAGACTTTCAAATATGCTTGTGTGGGAGTGAAAAGATCGGCAGGGATTTGAGCACAAAGCGGCACGAGGTTAGGTGGGTATCGAGAGGACTTCGATCTCGAGAGGACAGAGGCGACCTCCTCTAGAGAAGGCTGAATTTGTGCCTGGGTTGTATTAGCCATTGGAATGGATAGAGAGGGAATGAAGAAAAATCACCATGAAGAGAGAGGCCGAATAGAAACGGCGACGCAGTGGAGAATTAGTTCAGAGGTTGGCTAATCTCAGTTCGGAGGATCCTTGATTTTTCCATTAAAGAGGAAGCTATGGTTCTTGATTGCATGACAGGACAGTTTGCGGTAAGCATTATGGAGTGGAGGAAATATTGGGTACAACTGAGTCACCGCCTACGCACCCTGAGAAGCATCGGAAGAACTGGTCGTCTTCATCCCGCCGTGAACGCTGGCTCTCCCCCACAACCCCTTCCACCGATGAACCCGATCAGGCACCGCACCGCTGGTTATAATTGAAATCTCTTGCATGTCGCACACAATCGAGATTCTCCTGTGTGGATATCCCAGATTTTGATTGGTTATTTGTTCCATAGAAAAAATGGCTTGGTCGGCCTGGCAGTCAACACGTGACCAGTCTGCCAGCCACCACCATCGGGCCGGCCACACGGTGCCTCCCCACATACTCTCCAAGCTGCTCTCAGCTCTAGGCTGCGGTTCATACGCTTCACTCCCATCGTCACCTCTCACTTGAATGAGATTTACACGCACGCAATAGCATACGACTTCTAATCACAACACGTTGGGACCATGTCGCTAGCGGATCACCAGCGCGACATTGGAGTGGGTTCGCCAACCCGACCTGGTTCATCTTGGACCAACAGCTCTCTCTTCGCAGATTCCGCGATCAGTATTAGAACGGGTACTCCGGGACCTCAGGACAAATGCATGAGTTCATCTCGACCACATGAATCGCTCACCCAGTCTGGAATCGCTGATCGTCTCAACGGCCTGGTCTCCGAAATTTGGGCTATTGAGCAGGATGGCGCCATTCGTGAAGACAAGAGAAGGAAGCTCGAGAGAGCCATGGACCAAATTGAAGCCGCTCTAGAAGATGATTCGCGTTCATCAGACGAAAGCGATGCTGAGACAGCCCACCTTAAACATTCGTCGACGACAGCCACCGGTGAGACCGTCGCCGAGCATGAACTGGAATACATTCGAACGCGTCTAAGCTCCACCGTTCACTCGATGTGTATGAGACAGCAGGAACAACGCCATCTTTACCAGTTAACAATCGAAAAGTTGGAGGCGGTCGCACAAAGATGTATACAGCAGGAGAGGCGTTTGCGGGAGTTCTCCGAAGAAATTGTGTTGTGGAAGGACAGGAATCGACTGTTGGCCGAAGAGAACAAGAGAGTCAAAGGTCAACTTGACCAGACCCGGTCGGAGTCTGCGAAGAAGGAGATTGCAGTCAATGCCATGTCGAGCGCAGTCGCTGGGTTAGAAGGATGGATAAATAATTCTCCAACACCAAATAGAACTCCTCGACGAATAGTAACCAGAGGGCGGGGAAGATTTCGTGGTCGCTATTACGTGGATGAGCCAATTGGAGGACCAGAAGGCCATGGTTCTGACGGTGCTTCTGATGTGAAGGTCCTACACGAAGGCGTGACAGCTTGGCTTCGTGGGTTTCGAGATGTGGAGGAGGAATTGAGATTTTCAGAGAGCGTGAATAATCCTCGATCGAATGTGTTACAGAATGCCCCAGAAAATACGGAGGACGAACGGGGTGAGTTTGAGAGCGCCCCTAGGACATGATTAATTATCAGAGCTCCTATGGGAGCGGGTATCGTACATTTTGGTTATGTGGTCCATCGCCTTGGTTCCGATTCGTTGCTTTATCGACCTCGAGCGCAATTGAGCGTCGTATCTTGCGCCCACAGTAATCCAAATCGGGCATCCTGTGCATGAAACTCATCGACACGGGCGTCGCAAGAGGCTGTTAACAGCAGATTTACAGCTTCCACGTGATTGGTCGGTTCCATCGGGCCATGTGAGATATGATTTCAACGCTGGAAGTCAACAACAGCAACCTATATTCGTCAGCTGGACCGTTGTTCAAAGAAAGTGTCGAGCAACTCACCTGGGACCCAAGGCCGAATGCCAGCTTTTTGCTTTCGGCATCCCATGTCAAAGCATGATCGGCACTCGCTTGAAGCGCATCGCCGTTCATACTGGAGATACCGCCCACACTCATTATATCGTCGTCTTTAAGTCGTGAACCATTCCACGAATCTTGTTCACCCTTCCACGTTGCCATGTGATTGTGCGAATGCTCAGCGTTCCAAATACGGATGGTGTCATAACTAGCCCCCGCAAGACAGAAACCATCTGGAGAGTATGACAATGTCATGACAGGCGACGTATGGCCAATGATAAGCTTGCAGATGGAAATGATGGAATTGCTGTCCTCATCATATCGCCAGACTCTGATAGTTCCATCCATTGATGACGAAGCGAATTCTGACTTCAGTGACGGATTCAACGCGTTGCGTAGCCGAGGTCGGAGTTCGAGGCCAGTGATAGGGGCCTCATGCGCATCCTGTTTCATTATACCCTGGGCAGGCATCCACAAACATCCAGTGTCGGCAGAAGCAGCCAACAAGATGGCATCGGTAGTGCCGCGCCAGGCACATCGGACAAAAGTCCACTGATCGCTATCGGCGGAATTGGATGTCCATTTTTGCTCAATCCCAAGATCCAACAAGGCTCGACAGTGGTAGACAGCGTTTTGTCCTGAAACGCAGACAATGGCATTGCCCCCGAATGATGCGCAATCCATGTCCACCAGGATCTCGGGCACAAACATCGACATGGGCCCGGTAACATTGGGCGACTTTGACAGATCCCAGAGAAGAATCGACGAACCTCCGTCCTGGTCAGACTCTGAATTTTCGGAGTCGTACGGCGCAATTCCGAGGAGACGCAAGCCTCGATCCTGCCACTGTAAGGAAGTGATGGCTCTTTGCGACGCCGGCAAGGCCTCCATCAGGGTAAGTTCTTGCCCATCAAACAGGTGTATCTGGCCTGAGTGATTGGTGTACGTTGCCACAGCAAGCATTTCTCCATTAGGTTCCCAAGCTACCGCACTCACCAGATTTGTCTCTGTCGACTCAACAAGTTCGTGGAAACTCGGTACGGAATCGGAATCTGAGGAACGTTCACTCGTATTCCACACTCCACAGAAATTATCTCCCATGGCTGTAACGATATTGTTGTCTCCGGGGCGCCAGCAAACCCGTGTTAGAGCTTTGGATTCTTCGACCCCTGCAGGAGAGGGGATTTGAAGGACGCTGGTTGATGGTGTGAGATCCGCGGCCTTGGCTGGTGCGACCTGGACGCCTATACTAGCGCCAGTCGTTAGGGTATGGATGGGGGGTGGCACAACTTCAACATGCACCTCGTGGTGTTGTTGATCTGCCGTCAGGGACTCTTCATCTACATCCATGCGCTCATCCATCCTGGTGCCATTGACCATGGTACCATTTTCATCGATTCCCGCTTCAGTTGCGGAAGGGGACCTCGCATCCGCTAAAGAGGTCGGGTGGCCGTTCATCATATCGACATCCATCCCTTGGTTGGCAGACGACGATTGTTTTCGCGCCGCACTTCCATTGCGCTCTGAGCTCGCCGCTGTCTTTCGGCCCCGCTTGGGTGCTGGCTGCGGGGGAACCTCCGGCACACCGTTGGGAATAACATCACGAACTGCTTTTCGACGAGCGGTAGCGGATGGATCGGGTGACGGGGCTGGTGGAAGAAGTTCCTCTGGAAGTTCTGGCGGAGGCTTTTCGTTCTCAGGGCCAAAGAAAAACATGGACGGGTTGAGTTGTTTAGAAGGTCGGCCATTCTAAACTGGGGTTAGCGCCAGGATACGGCATGTGAGGCACGCTAGCAGGAGAGGATACCTCGTCAATGGTTAACGATAAGTGGTGGTACCGGAGGCCCTTTTGAACAAGAGAAACCAGCGCATGGCCTTTGATGGCCTTTGCAAATGGCAGACTTTCGGCGTCAACTTTCCAGTCGCGTTGAAGCTTAACAGCCGCTTCAGCATATCCTGGTAAAATGTTAGAACAGGGAAATGCGGCTGGATTTCGTGCGCAGCCTACCCGACTCTTGAAGATATCTGGAAAAAAGAAAAGAAAAGAAAAAAGGGCCTTGGTCAGCACCTCGCCATGCGCAAAGAGAGGGGATTTGACTGTGAACACACCTCCATATAAGATAATTAAGCTGATCAGAAGTTAGTGGGGGTGGCTTTGCGTTGAAGGTCGAGCCATTGTCGGTCTCCATGCCGACATTCCGCTCGACAGAACAGTCGGGCAGGGGGTTGCTTCGTGTTCAAGTCGAGATGGAGATATCGAAATAATAGAAAACAGAAAAAGTTATGCGATGATGGACTCGATTCAGAGAGATGATTGGATTCCGAATTTATCGCGAATGAAGTTTGCGCAAGGTGTTTGGATCGAGTGGTCGATCAAGGAAAACCTGGACCGCGATGCAGGGAAAAATGCAGGAGCCACAGGAGGGCGTATAACCACCTGACCTGAAGAGAAGACAGCCAATGCAGTGAATCGTGATCATGAGACACCACGAGGGAGGGCATGCAAGGTCGAATTGTCGATTGCGAACAAAAGATGGTAAGTTGTTTAAACCGTGGCGAACGGGGATGGAAATGGAAATGGAAAATGGAACTGAAGCTGGAGATGATGGCGTGAATAGCGAACCTGTTTCAAGTCAGAGCCTAACAGTGGAAACGATGATAGGATGCGACCAGTCCGAAAGGGTAGGCAAGGGAGGCCAGTAACTAAAGCCAAGCCTAGTATGCTCCACCAAAGTACCGTGCCTACAACCTCAGTCCCTGCGCCATCTCGTGACCCAAATTCGGCAAGGCCAGGTCACCAACGTAAAATTGAAAATCCCAAGTTTGCCCGGTGATCAGCCTTGATAGAAAACAAAGGACCATTAATGCAACAGCCAGCGCACCATCGTGTGCTACGGTACAAGCTCTGGTTCTGATTATCCATTAACACGATCCTCCGAGTTCTCCTAATTCCTTCTTCGGGTGGCGCAGGCTCCTCTTCCGTCTATCCAGCCGATCCATCCAAAGCGTCTAAGGAAGCAGCCGCCTCAGTAAACGCAGTTGGCTTTTCACTCAATATTTTCCAGGACCTCGTTATTGTCATCGTGATACTTCACACCTCCCCGTTGTTCCTGCTGCACGAGAACCAGCGACAACGCATCCTTCCTAGTTCAATTCAACACGCTTCCACACCAGGCGTGCGAACAATCGCAGGATGTGATTTGGTTTTCTCTTGCGCAATGGCTTTCAGAATCAATCTTCCACCTGTCTCCCGAGTCCTCCTCGCCGTCATTATTACCCTGACTTTTCTCTACAACATTGCTCGATGGCGGCTTTCTTCCGACGAAGCCGCACCAACAACTCCTCCCGCACGGCCTATCGTTCCTTATCTTGCTCTTATCCCATCGCAGTGTTTATGGTATCCTTGGACATTACTCAGCGCCACCTTTGTGGAACAAAATATCTTTACACTGCTCATCAATGGCGCCACGGTTTTCTTTGGCGGCAAATATCTGGAAAGAGCCTGGGGTTCTCAAGGCTTCATACATGTCATACTCATTTCTTCAATAATACCCAATCTCCTGGTTGTGCCTACGTACATCATATGGGCAGCCCTGACCGGCAACCCCGAGAGAGCGCTGACTCCGATCAATGGCGGCATAACCACACAGGCGGCCTTCCTTGTCGCATTCAAACAACTCGTTCCCGAACATACCGTGAGCATCTACAAGGGCATGGTCAAAATGCGCGTCAAGCATTTTCCCGCAGTATTCCTGGCTGTCAACACTTTGTCCGGCATCATTCTAGGGACCGACACTGCTTTCATCCTGGCTTGGTATGGATTGATCACGACATGGACATATCTTCGATTCTACAAAAGCCAACCCGATCTGTCAGCCACAAACACCGACGGTCGAGGTTTAAAGGGCGATGCCAGTGAGACCTTTGCATTTGCGACCTTCTTTCCCGACGTGATTCAGCCACCTATTGCGGCATTCTGTAACCAAATATTTATCTTGCTATGCAAATTGAAGATATGCACCCCATTCTCCGATGAAGATATCGCAACAGGAAATGAGCAAGCTGCAGCAAGGGGCGAGGCTGGACTGCCCAGTTTCAACAAGCAACCCCGTGGCGCACGAGGCATGAGCAAGCGGGAGGAGGCGGAACGACGACGAGCGTTGGCCCTCAAAGCATTAGATGAAAGGCTGAACGCAGCAAGTAGTCGAGTACCAACTCAGCCAACCACGACTAATGTGCCTAATCTTCCAAAAGGACAGGAGATGCTGGGACAGACAGATTATCGACCTGACGAGTAACGGGGGTTTTTTTTTTTTTTTGATCGGCCGAGCCTCCAGGAGATTAATATATAGTTTTGGGATTGAATCTCGGTTTTCGTCCTTCCCATTAACTCGAGTACTTGTCGTGATCATCAGAGGATCCTTCGTACCTGCATAGAAAATTCTCGTTTTCGAAGTGTGTATCCCACCCTCCAATCTCGGCCTTGGATCTCGTTCTACGGGTTCGGCGAGGCCCGGGCGACAGACCCCAAGATCATGATGTCCTTTGACTGCAACCTCTCTAATATCGTATTGCCTTCCCACCACTCCTTCCACTTCCCGTCCTCCAATCAGTCCCGCACGAGTAAAAGGTTTCGTGCAGGTACTCTTTTAGTTTCCCATCTTACCCCGTTCGCACTGTTACCCTGACCTTTGCATGCATCATGGAATCTATACCAATATGCCCCGGACTGGAAACTTTTCGGACAGGTGCCTCAACCATGCTATCCGACTCGTTGATAAGCAGTTCTCCAATTGTGGAGGGGACCTGTAGATCGATTTCTCAAGCGAAAGAGCTGTAAACTTCCACGAGAAACGTGGAGCTGATCGCTGCACGCTATGAGGTTAAAGGTAGAGTATAAGAGCTTTCATATTTTTTTTCCCCCCTCCCTCTCCTTCTGGACCCTAGCTGCGAACTGCTGCTTGCGCTGTGGTTGTGTTGTTTACGTCTCTTGCTTCTTTCACGGTTGAATCCAAAAGGTCATCATGAAGTCTGTCAAACACGCCGCGTTCGCTGCTAGTCTGCTGGGCTCAGTGCAGGCCTCGCTCTACGGCGAAACCAAATTGAATCACACTTGTGTCTTAGGTGAGTCTATAGAGGTCGACTCCAAGTTGAGGTCTCGAATGCATAGACTGACCTATCACCCGAGAACCATCTATCCTTTCATGTTCCCCCCGCGCGAACCCAGCCAGCGTCGACACCTGCTGCACCGAAACCTTCGGCGGCCTGCTGCTATCGACGCAATTCTGGTCGACCTGGACCGGCCTTGAATCCAAAGGCCAAAAGCTGCCCCCCAACACCTGGACTCTGCACGGCCTGTGGCCCGACTTTTGCAACGGCTCCTACACACAGTACTGCGACCTGTCTCGACAATATGACCCGGTCCCTTCACCCAACACAACCAACGGTCTCCCCAACGGCACCTTCGTTCCACCTTACACAGGTCCCAATATCGGGACCTTCCTCAAGCCCTTTGGCCGCTACGATCTGCTCGACTGGATGAATACGTATTGGATCAACCAGGGCGCTCCGAACAGCGACTTCTGGGCCCACGAATTCAGCAAGCATGCCACATGTTTCTCGACCTTCGACATTCCCTGCTACGGGCCGGAGTACGTCGAGCACGAAGATGTGGTCGACTTCTTCGAGACCACCATCATGTACTACAAGCGCCTCCCCACGTGGGAGTGGCTGAACGAGGCCGACATCGTCCCTTCGAACAAGACCACCTACTCCTTGTCCGAGATCCAGAGCGCTTTGGCCAAGAAATACGGCGCCACACCGTACATTGGATGTAGTGGCGCGAGATACAACACCACCGAGGCCGGCGAGGGCAGCGACGACGGTGGCCGCACCGTCCTCAGTGAAGTCTGGTATTATAGCCATGTAAGTGTTCCTGACAGCTCGGTTGACAAGGCGACGAGACAAGAAGCCGACTTACTGTGATTCACAGGTTGTCGGACGTCCTCAAGAAGGCAACTCCATCCCTGTCAACGCCACCACTCCTAACACCAGCTGCGCTAAAGCGAAAGGGGCCATTCACTACTACGAGATGACTCCCAGCTCTGTGCAGGGGAGTTAGACCAGATCATTAGCGCTATTTGACGGCCTTGTTTTGAATGCCGTGACGAGATATGTGCGAAACGGGAAGAAATGTAAATACACAGTACGAGGGGTGGGGGGTGAAGCTGTACATACATGTTCGCGCGACGAAAAGAAGTCTGTTCGAGGCAAGAAAAAGGGATGAAGTAACCTACTTAATTGATAATGGATCAATGAAGCATTTATAATGGGTCCCCCGCAAGTAATGGAACCTTGCTCCTGTGATTGGCTAGTACAAACTCGATGGTCCTGGTAGGAAGAGTTTGTTTGGGTTTACTTGTCGCTGACATGTTTGAAGGGGGAGGACGATACCGACCAAAAGATTGCGAGCATATATAGATGTCATTCTCAACTCGGGTATCATGATATATACTGAATATACAGGGACAGGCAGACATAAAACCACATACCCTCTAAATCGACGTGGATGGCACTCTCAAGATAGGAAGCAAGTGCAAACCTCGACAAGGTTGTAAATAGATTTTCATCACATCAGTACCATGGAAACAAGGGCCACCATAAGAAGCATTGGAGCCGCGGTTGTCATCGCGCAATCAACGGATCGACTTCCGGCGCCCGATTCATTTTGATTTTCGCCGCCAATGCTCACGTTGCCACCGAGATATGGTTGAGAGGACGGTGTAGATGCGCTAGCGTCCTGGCTCGTTTGATTCTGCAGCGGGTTGTTGCGAAGCGCACATAACGGGCGAGTTTTACTCGCGGAGAGCTGTGTGTCGTTGGGGATCGAGTTGGTAACTTCGATAGGGAGATTGAAGATGGTGTAATATCCGGTTCCGTTGATTCGGAAGGACTGGTGGATGGAGACCTGTCCGAAACAATTGGTCAGTCTTATGTTTGCAATAAAGTCCGAGTGAAGAGCGAGCAGCTGTACACACGTTATATGAGCCCCGGGCTGTTGAATTTGTACCATTCTCCGTATCTTTGTCTGCATCTCCATCTCCTACCAAACAGTCGGGCCATGCCCAATTGACATGCTTGACTGTGCTGCCGCTCTCTTGCGCCATGACCTCTTCGCAGCCGGCATTCTGGAAACCCTGAGTGGTCGTGGAGTTGCAATGGAATTCCGGCGCTTCAGCAGAAGTGTCGTTGAGCCATCCATCGCTGGTGCCGTTCGAGATCGTCAGGTTGAGGCCAGTCGAGTAGCTGAAGAGGAACATGGTGATGTTCAAGATGCCGGTGTCGACGTCCGAAGGGTAGGGAGGCTGAGGGATCCGGCCGTCGCCTGAAATGTCGATTGCGACATGGAGGAAGTCTAAACACCGCACGAGAATCAGTCAGTCACCTCAACCAAGGTCAAATCTTTGGTTCCATCGAGAGACATATCCACCGCAGATAACATCATAAACCGTCAGATGGTTCAAGGGGCCAACCACAAACTCACCACCTCCTTCCGGGGTAAATGGCTGCGGCGCGTCGATAATGCCTAAGCCTGGTGTGTATATTTGACCATTTACAATGGTGAAATTCGACGCGGTCGCCGTAGCTTGCACATAGCATGCGAAAATAAGGCATAAAAGAACCTTGGGAGCTCTGCAAGACCAGGCAGCTACCATTGAAGTAGTCATTTAAAAGGAAGAGGTGTCGCAATTTCTTAAGAAACCGACCTCAACAAAGAGATCTCAGTGAGCGGTTTCCCATCTTCAAGGAGGACCACTCGCAGGATTATTGAGGGAGGAACTGCATCATCCTGATGACTTGCGGGTGACTGCAATCAAAAACTAAGCGAAAGCAGGTTCCAACCCCAGTCACCCAAGGTCAATAGCATGTTTTGTCGCAGGTTTTTCGTCTGCACTCCGCGCCAGGATAGTGTCCTGGTATTTGGGATTCCTCAAGATCTAATCTCTCAAAAGAGAGCATAGATATCAAGGGTGACCCAGCTTGTCAACCAAAAGCTTATGGCCAAAGCAGCGGGGGTCTGAGTTGCGGGGGAAGATGAAACACCGCTGAGGGCCATTTTAAGGTCCATGACGCGACGACAATACAGCCTTGTTGACCGCTGAACACCATAGCCAAATCCGCGACGAGGACACACCAAAGCTATTGACAACTCCAACTCTCCTATCATTGTGAACGCTATGTACTGTGAGAAATCTCTCTGCTCAGTTCTTTCCAAGATATACTCAGGATGCAGCATGACTGGAGGACGAGAAGTGCACCGCTACCGGTGATAATACCTGCCCACAAACCGAAAAGACCATATCTTTTTTGAAAACACAAGAACCAGGCAGAGGTCAAGCCAACTCCGTAGTAACCAATGAGATTGCAGAGGCCTGATAAATGGTTCTTGGATGCACCGCGCAGAATACCTCCAGCACCGCCGTTAGATAGATCCAGGACTTGAAACCCGGCCATCAACGGAAGAACCTGAGCTGTTTTCTCTATGACCGATTGTTCGTCTGTAAAGAGGCGACCGTAGTAACCTCGTACGAGCATAATGACGATAAATTCAAGGGACCCAATGATCAAGGATAGCAAAAATGGGGTGACAACGGCCTTCTTCGCCAGCGAACCCTGATCAGCTCCAAGTAGACCTCCGATGCGATGGCTCGCTGCTACGCTGATTCCGAGAGAGACAGTCGTGAAAAGTAGGTCCGAAGACATCAGGATCTGGATGTGATGTTAGCTTTGGTCATTGATCAGTTAGCCTTTGAGACATACACTTTGAGCGCCGATAGAATCCTTGTCAAGTCGCGCCGCCATCATGGCGAGGATTTCAAAGCTAGATAGAAATGTCGTGTTATTTCCGTAGTTCATTTGAAGGTAAAGCCTTACCTCCACCATTCAGTCGCAATTGTCAAGATGCCAGTGGCGGCATAGGAAAACAAGCGGGGCAACCCTTTCGTCATTCCAGCTATTGACCCTCGCCAAGTATTTCTGATCGAGGGTGTATGGAAGATCTGCCAGAGTAACAAGACAGCTGTGAACAGTTGATACATGCCAAAAACAGCAGGTACCCCCCATAGGGCGAGTTCCATGCACCTGACAATGAGCAAAGTAGTTACGACACCAGCCGTGCTGGCCGTCAGGGTAACCCATCCAACGGCGTAACTGGCGCCTTGGACTTGAAGAAACTTCTTGAGACACTCGGCGAGGACCTGCAAGATGCCCGCAGGAATCATCACAATCATAAACCGGCCCGTTGCAAAAGCAAATTCCTGTTCTTGACCAAGGGCCATGAAGATGTACCCTGAACATACCCAAAGGGGAATGATGAAGATCCCAAATATGACAAGCAAGACGAGCACACATTGCTGTAACAAGAGTCCCAGGATCTCTGGATTTTCAGTGGCGGCTTCGGACGTGAAGACTTGACCGCCCAAAGTGTCAAGGGCGGTGCTTCCTCCAATGGCCAGCATCGTACCCGTGCACGAGAGGAACATGAAACCATACGAGGTGACTTCTAGCTCGAACGACCCGAGTGATCCAGCTATCACCGCACTAATAGCTTGGACGGCGTTCTGGAGGGCGAACGAAAGACAGATAGGGATTGTTCGTCTGGTAAGCAGGCCAAGGTCTCGCCAGATATTAAAGGTGAAATCTTTGTTGGAAGGAGGACTAATTGACCTTGGAAGAAGTGATGAGCGCTCATCTGGGCCGAGTGAAGCCATTTAGACCCAGTGGAAATGCTTCAAAATTGAGGATTGAGGTGGCCACAGGAAGTAAACCAGAAAATACTGCACCAGAGGAATATTCCTACCTTGCCCTAATTATTCTCTGAACACAGTCACGTTGAAATAGAAGGAGGCGAGACGGTGGAAACCCAAGGGCTTCTCCGTATTCTCATTTTATCGGACATGACCAGTGCTAGCTTTCCTTTGCAAAATGTAAATACGCAAAGAAGTTTGAAATCCAGAAGTCAGCGATAAAAAGCGGGGTGGGAAGACGATGAAGCGCTAAGCCCGAAGGGGAAGGTGTAACCTACCTCATATTTTACCTTTCGCAGCCAAAGGAAAGTAAAACCTGCGCTGCTTTCAAACCCACCGCTGGCAAGATGAGACATGATCATATATTACCATTTACGATCGATCAGGCAAAGTAGGGAGTCGACTTGTCGAACGGTCGAGGCCTCCGAACATTGAGACAGGAGATGGCAATTGCCTCTGGAGTCTCCGAACGTACTGCAACCCTCGAAACACGTTCTTCACCATAGGGGCGACGGCGACGAGGTCTAAACGGACTCCGAATGCGTATATAAGTGCGTCCAAAGTTCGTAAAATATGGAAGGGGCTAGAGGAAATTGATATGTCAAATCTGCAAGTTGTGCGCGTTCGACAAGAACGAGTCGCTGTGCCACGCTGTTATCAAGAGCAGGAGGGGATCTTTGACTCTAATTGATTTTTTGTCACAAATTTCTCAATTTCTAAGCCTAAGGCGCCCATTCCATACTATGCAAGCTAAATTGTGGTACATCGCTTTGAGATGCTTCAGAACAAGTTGGGGCCGTGCAACATGGCCATTGGGGCAAAGTGACCACCGACAGTTGGTCGATTGTTGATATTGAAGAAGTGACCGGCGTCACTTCCTTCCACCCAGTAGCGGTCGCTGAATGGAACAGCATTCAGACCGTTCGAGGCATAAGCATGCAAGTCATTGACGTATTGGCTGGCGACGTCATCGCTCGCGACAGCAGCCAGAAACATGTTCCAGTCAGACTTAGTCCAGGTGACGCGACTATCGAGCGGAACGCCGGCGGTGCAGCGGACTTCGCCACGGAGCCAGGCTGCCTGCATCTCGTACGCGGCAGGTGGGAAAAGATCGAAGCCGAATAGCTTGTCCGAGAACAAGTTGTAGCATCCGGACCATGTGTCACCGTCGTGGTAGGACAGCACGAAGTGGCTCTTGTTGGCGTCGGTCCCCAGACCGGAGGCATAAATTGCATCTGCCAGTGCGGTCCCGTTGGCCACGAAGAACGGGTCCGAGAACAATTTTCCATATGCGACCATGCCGACCGCGGATTTGATCGCCAGGTTCGTCTGGTTCGCGGCCGGGCCAGCCTCGTCACTCGACGCGAGCTGAAACTCGGGATACCACCCATGCTTGGACAGATAGGTAGCGTAGCCTTTGAGGATATCTTGGTACTGCTGGGCCCAGGTGGCATCACCAGAGGCTACTTGATAGGCGTAGACGAGCAGAAGAATGTTTCCCGATTCCTCCAGCGGCATTTGTTCTGCATTCCCGGTGTCGTGACCATCGGCATTGGGATAGCTGGAGCCAATGTCGTGGATAGCCCATTCGTGTGGCCACCTCCCCGCCTGGAGATAACGTAACACCGGTTCGAGCAGAAACTTGATGATATCGGGGTTCGTCACATAGTAGATCGGGAACGTGGGGAAAAGTATGTCAAGTGTGTTGACATTTCCATCGCTGGAGATTTCTTTTATGAAGGCCATCACATCCGTCACATTGTGGTCGCCTTCAGGAATCGTGAATTCCACAGCGCCCAATGATTGGCGGACGGAGAGGGCAACAATGTCTGCGTAATGCTGCGAAATGTTCAATGCCTTGTCCGTGAGGGCACTATCCATTTCGGCAGCTTCTGCGTAAGCATCGCCGTAATCGTCCAAAAAATGGACCAGAGCAGATGCCACATCAGGGTACGCCGCCCGATAATATCCCGTTCGGACCTGACCTAGGTAATTGATCGACTCAACCCGGTGATGTCCAATGGCAAACGTGACGGATTTGCGCTCCTGGATTGCACCTAGGTCGTGAGAAAAGCCGAGGACACTGCCATCATCGTTCCAGACGTCATGGACTTGACTTAAGTTTCCATACTTGGCAAACCGATTGCGCACCAGAGAAGCTCGGCCCACCTGCGAGGTCACTACGGAACCACCAACTGGACGAGTCCCATAGATTGCCTGACCCCACAAAGCTCTGTCTCTCGATTCTCGGAAAAGTCTTGGCCAAACCGGAGAGACCTCATAGTATTCCGTGTTCTTGGCCGAAGTGAAGTGGGAATACTGCGCAGGATTTGGACCAGCCCAGGCCTTATCGATATCGCTGTATATTTGAATCTGCCCGGAGCCAGGGAGGGTCACAGACACTGTGAGGTAGGAAAAGGGTAAGGATTGCCGGAGGAGGTTGTGGGGAGAGGCTGGGGAGAAGAAGTCCAAAGAAAAGATCGCCAGGCCGACAGAGAAATTGAAGATGGAATGAGTGGCACTATACTCGGCACTGTCGAGCACGGCTGGTGTGCCAATTCCTGGATTCCCAAAAAGACTGTACGCAGTACCGTTTACGCGTACAGCGATCGACCATCCCAAGGGAGATCCCTGCCAAAACTCCGCCTGTGCGGTGGGCATTGATACAACGTGTGAGCCTGGGAGCCAAGCTTGGAATTCAACGTCAGCGCACGTGAATGGAGCCCGGATCTCATATCTTACCTGAGAGGTACGGCGATCGAACAGCAAGTGGATATGATGGAGGTAATATAGGCGTAATATGCTGTTCTTGCGGTGCTACCACAGATTGCCAGAATCCAATGCTTGATGGCTGCAAGACAAAGCTATGCAAAATGAACAGCGACGCTAGAAGGAGACTTCCGAGAGCGAGCCGTCTGGAATGAGTATGTAATCCCGTCTTCTGGAGGTCATCGTGTCTCGTAGAATTTGAAATGCAAAATTGAAACCCCGGGGACGTCTTTGCATCCTTCTGCTTTCGATGTTAACTGTTTGTATGTCCAAGTAATTGGCCCACGAGAAGAGCTAAAGAAGAAGCCACTGAGCCAATAACAAACAAGTACAAATTTCAGAGAGACCATGGAGGTCCTCCGTCAAACGGGCGTATTGGAGATAGCACCCTCCTTGACAGCCTTTGTTCAGGAGCGTGCCAGATTTTGTAAAATCAATATCCGCCAGGCGAATGATGGGGAATAATTGAAGGTAATTATGCTTACTGCAAAGATTTCGACATCGCCGCATTTCATAGTTCCATATGTCCGGTCCCGCGGAACGGTCTCAAGGTCGCCATGAGGTCCGCCATGAAAAGGGACCGCCGGCGGATTCAATGGCATCATCACCCCTTTGTCCTCCATCCGATCCCTGGATTTCGATACTAGGCCACTCAGCATTCCCGCTGTTCGAAATTCAACGTGCTGTATCCGGAAGTGACGTGAGGGTTCGTCTAGCAGTGGTATTGTCACTCTAACGATGCCGAGCTCGACAATATTCGATAGCGACAGAACAGCAATGTCTGGAGGAGCATGAACACAGTGCGAAACACCTTAAGCAGAGTCGGCTCCGAGGTGATCGGGCAGGGAAATCTCGAACATGACAGATTGACGTGTCGCGCCAGGGGGTGGGGTAAATTGCATCAGACTGGGGCTACCTTGGCTGGGGCCATACCCACGCTCGGTTACCTCTTGATTGAGATACAGTAACTTATCACGAATTCATGATGCTATGAACACGAAAGGTAGAGGGAAGATTGTGTGAACCGGCGGCGTGAGAGACACACGATATCGGCGAGACCCTGTGCACTAAAGATTTTTATCGTCATGTTATTTATGTTCGCCCCAGCAGTGTTGGGCTAACGTACGCCATAAGCTATCCTTTCTCTTTCTCTCCCCTCCTTCTCCATCTTCGCACCATGACGGACTCGAGATCGTATGCGGCTTTGCCCCAGAAACGCTCCCGCAAAGGCTGCAATGAATGTCGTCGGCGTCACTGGAAGTGCAACGAGGCCAAACCCTCTTGTGGGTACTGCCAAAGTGTAGGCCGACCTTGCGTCTACTCTCGCCAGTTCTCCTGGGGTGGCCGGCCATTCAAGAAATCACGTTTCGGCAAGTGTCTTGACTCGGGTGCCACGGCCATCAGCATTGCATCCACAGCTACAAGCAAGGACTTTGTCTATGGTGTTCCTTCGATCCCGGTATATAATGAATCTAGGTGTCAGGAAAGCGCCATCATAACCACGCCCAATGTGATACGGAGCGACTTGCAAACCAGTGGCTCTCAGATACCAAAATTCACCGCAACTGGGGTTGAGCCTATCGGGCGCAACGATCTCGATGAACCGTCCTCCTCTTTGATGCCTACTCCGGAGCTTCATATTCTTAGTATAGCGCCCTCTGTTCCTCCGCACCTAAGCTCTCTGTTCGACTACTTCATCCACGGAATGACCGTGTCAATTTCCTGCCATAAAGGCATTCAAGACAACATCTGTTCGAACATTGTTCCCATGGCTTTGCAAGTCCCTCACCTCATGTCAGCCGTATTTGCCCTCGCCGCTGCACACCGGCCATCGTCCGACCTTAGCCAAGAAAATTGCCAGTTTGAGTTGATGCGAGGCAGGAGCCTGAAACAGTTGAGATCTGCTTTGAACTATTTCGACCCATCTGCGAACGATCAGGTTCTTGCAACAATGCTTATTCTGTGCATGGCCGAGATTATTTCGCCCACCTCAAGCATGCCTTCTTGGAGACTACATCTCCAAGGTGCCTCTGCCTTGCTTGCACAGCGTCACAATACTGGCGACGAAACGGGCCACTCCTCCACGAGTCTCTTTCTGAGAAGAAAATACCAGGCTCTACAAGCCATTGCCTTGGCATGCGGTTCAAGAAGCTACGCCGGAAATATATCACTTTCGCCTTCTTGCGGAGCGGATGCTCGGATCGACGACCTAGCCGGATATTCCACACACTTGCTACCAATATTCAAAGGAATCAATGATCTAGAGAGAGCTCGAGAAGAACAAATCTCCAATTTCGTTTACGATGACCCTCCTGATCCACCTCATTTCGACTGCTCTTCGCCAATCGAGCACCAATCCCACCTCCTGTTTGATCGTGTCCGAGCATTATTGGCAACAAGAAAGATGGTAAAGACAATCCAGAACGCTGAGCTCCCATGGGCTGTCTATCACGACTTATATTTGCTCGACGAAGCCTACCATCACATGGCGATACTTCAGATTTTCCGCCGTGGGGCACTGTGCGTTCCTCGTCGGCTAATCGAGGAGAGCAAACAGAGGATCCTGATGTGCCTTTCATCAATGACGTATCAAGCCAGCCCGTGTCCTGGCGTGGCCGCTTTACCTCCATTATTCGCGGCGGGTTGTCTGTGTTCTAATCCATCAGACAGGGAGATGATCCGCCGTCTCTTGAAGACCCTATGGATGAACTTTGGAATGGGTAATGTCCGAGCATGTCAAACGTTGCTTGAAAGATTATGGAAACAGCAAGATCAGATCCAGGCGAGTTCGGATCCTTTCGTGGTCCAAGAATGGCAAGGTAAGATTCACTATCCATGAGAGCAGGGCTCGTGGTGGCTGAAGGTTTCCAGACGAAGATAACGATGTGCTTCCATATTGACTCCATTGAAAGAAAACGAAGGTGAGAATGCCCAACGAGCCCAAAAAAGCGGAGTTAGTTATCGTCCTATGCCCAATAGGGAAAGAATATGCTAGGACCTTTTCTACGGTTCCTATCCCGTCTGATCTTTCTCCTTTCCCGAGACATGGACTTCAACTAGTCCAGAGATCCATTACCGGTGATGAGCGCTGTCGGTCATATCATGTTTATCGCATCCGGTGAGACCAGCTAACCTCCCGTGCAGGGAAACTATAGCCTACTTCGATTAGACGCTCTTCAGAATTTCGCACTCCAGTGCTTCTCACAGATATAAGGATGAACTTCTGAGTATCAAATTGAAGCTAGTTTCCACCTTGAAATAGCTCGAGAAATCCCCGGAATTGTGTTCTCAGACTATAGATGGTATTTGTATTACTCCCTCTCCGGATTCTTCTGGGAGCACCTCCTTCTCCAAGTCCTCTCTCACTCATTTCCACATCACGATGCGCCCTCATTACATCGACATCCTCACAATCGCCGCCGCCCAGCTTTCGGGCATCCTCGCAGCTCCCACCTATGAATACACTCAGACAAGCCTAGCATCTTACAACCAGCGCAAAGGCGATGGCGAGGATTATGATCTTGAGCCTTCGGCAAATTTTGCCTTTTCCGGCATCACCACATTTTCCAAACTTCCACAAGCACAATGCCTGACGGAAACTGGTCCGGTCGACGATATCTTGATCTTGGGATTCCCATTTGACACTGCAACATCGTACAGAACCGGTACACGATTCGGACCAAATGCCATTCGACAAGGTTCTCGGGCTGCTTCTCTTGCGTACGTTTGCATTCTTTTCGTATTGTACGCATTGCATTTGAACGCTGAAACTCATGCTTCTCCTATCATAGTGGTCATTTCAACTATCGCCAATCGATCAATCCGTACATTCAGAACATATCCGTGGTTGATTGTGGAGATCTTCCCATTTCTCCCTTCGATAATGGTCTAGCTTTTGCTCAGATGGAAGATTGGTACAAGAGGCTGTTGTGGCGAGAAGTCAAGTCTCCGGATAAAGGTGTCAGATCCCTAAAGGTAAATTCGGCTCCTAACTCTTGATCAATGGGAGAATGAGCTGATCAAAAGCTTCATAGACTGGCCGCGCACACCCTCAGGTTGTCGCCTTGGGAGGCGATCATAGTATTTCACTGCCTATTTTGCGAGCCTTGAACACGGTCTATGGAAAAGTGTCGGCCATTCATATCGACGCACACATCGATACGTGGTCTCCAAAGGTCTTCGCCGGAGCTAATGCTGCGAGTAAACAAGCGGAGTTTGCCGATGGAACTCCGTACTACTGGGCAGGCATGGAAGGTCTCTTGACCACCAAGAACAACGTCCACGCGGGGATTCGGAGCAGCTTGGATTCCGAGAAGGACATCGACTTGGACTCCAAGGTGGGCTTCACTATCATTCCAGCCTCGGATATGCTGAAGCGAGACGGTGTCTGGGGTGTCATCGAGAAGATCCGTGCCGTCATTCCCCACGATGGTGAGCCCGTGTACATTTCTCTCGATGTCGATAGTCTAGATGCTGCTTTTGTTCCTGGCACTGCTGGCCCCGCTTCTGGAGGCTGGACGCCACGAGAGGTTATCCAGATCATCATCGACGGACTGGAGGGGTTGAATATTGTCGGGGTCGATGTGGTGGAGGTCCTCCCGTCTTTGGATCAAGCTGAAATTACGGGAATTGCCGCTGCAGAATTCACGATCGAGGTATGTGTGCATCTCAAAAGAAAATGATTTAGGGGCAAGCATGCTAACGAACCTTATCGCTACAGCTGATCACAAGGCTGGTTCGAAATAGGCTCGGGTTGTAGTTAGAAACGCCAATCTCGTTGCACAGGCGTTACAGCATTTGCGCTGTAACTCGTCGACCTTTGACCAATCCTGCCCTAGGTATCACCGGGATCGATTAACTATCTGGTAAAGGGTCCACTTTGGAGTTCCTTTCGAGACCGAGTCAGCCTTCTCGAATGTAATTGTGTGGTTCGTCCTCAGCAACTCACCGTAGCTATCTCTGCTAGTATTTGTTTGATCCTTGTTCCATGACTTACGGGCTAGGATATTTCAAAGGCGGCTTCATACTGGAGATGCATACTGCAAGAATATCCTCAGCAGGTTCAACACAAGTTCAGATTGAGGTACTCACTTGTGCCACTGCGGCTGTGAGCCCTTGTTCTCGTATGACGAAGGACAGCAAGGAGCCACGTATACGTAACATCTTCCTTTGGGGAGATTTATCATGACCACAAGGCGAATGATGTCATATATAATTGTCCTGCAGCCCCTCGAAGCAGAAGTAAAAGGGGTACATGCAGCAATCCAACACCAAAGATTGCAACTAATGACCACCGCCGGCAAATCAGAAAGGTAGGCATGATAAAATTTGCGATATCTTGTGACGACGTTCGGGTTCTGGATGCCTTCCCAGAACCTGCTAATGTTGAAGCACGGTCCAGCGAAATCTGGTCCCAGATTTTCTAGATCGGCACACATATCAGACCCCCAGCCACACAGCAGGCTTCTGCCCAAATCAAGACGATGATCGCAACACCTAATGTCGGTATCAGACCCAGCGACTGGGGGAAGGGCAGTGATAGACGCAGAGTACAGAGATTTTGGAAAGAGAGCGCAAGATCAATCGATGTTCACCCGCGTCTCCTTGCGTGGGGTCAACGTCTTGTGGCTTGCCCATGATGCCTGTAAATGGGAAATGCTGCTTTGGAATCTGGGAGGAATGAAGATTTAATTGCTGTGGCCGAGGGCTCCGATTCCACTTTTTTAGCATAATCCTTGAAAAGCCATCGCTCTGGTAATGTCTGTATACTAGACGTGACTTGCAATTACAATCCCTTGTGTTAATTTCCACACAGGAGATATTCAAGCCACTTTTAGCTCTTCCAGAGGTCGAAGTCGAGGAGACACAAGATTTCCGGGACTATTGGAGCCTGGAGTCCCAATCAGGATGAGTTTCTTGTCCCATTGCCATCCCATATATGAACTCGATTCCGGGGTGGTCGAGATGGACCAGCAACTATGTCGATTCCCAGCATAGAGCGGTCGGAAGAGACGATCATGATAAGACGGAATCAAAGACATCCTTCCCCGGCTTGTCATGTAGCAGGCCAATCCACATAAAAGATTTCAAGATTCCCCGCATCTCGTTCCACGACTTCACTTGACATATGTCGATGTGTTCTCGCAAACAATCCTTCAGCCATGGGTGGTCGGAAGGAGTAAATGCCGAAACGGCTCCAACCATCAGAAACCAAAGCATGATCTGGGAGGAGGCCCCATCCATAAGTTTGGGGTCCAGGAGGCAATTTTTGTAAACAGAAGGAAAATAAACATAGGGCAACCTCAGATATTGCCACTGCAAGAAAATATGATAAGTCAAGCCTAATAGACCGAGCCGTACTGCTTCGTCCACCGAGCCAGGATCAAAGTTCATATAGAGAAGGCGATACATGACCGAAGCCATGGTATCATAGAGAAGTCTCGGGGAAAGCATTCGTTGGGTTTCCACGGCAAGATTGACGATTGAACAGAATCTCTGCATGACTCTCCAGGCTACGGCTAGATTCTCATCCATCTTGCGGAGCAAGCCTTCTGAGTTGTGCTGAGATCCTGTGACGCCAACGCTCTTTCGAATTGACAACAGCTCCTGGTCTGGATAAGGCACAACGGGCTCTGAAAGAGGGTTGTTGAAGAAGAAAGGCTCTGATCCATTTTGAATTGCCATGCCTATATCACATCTGTGCGAGAATTAGGCGCTTCTGGATCCGGAGAAAGTTAACACGGGCAATGGCTGCTGCTTACCTGAACATTTCTGTGAGAAGCTTGTTACCTCTGAAGGCAGCTATGCCTCCTCTTAGGTGGACCATCTTGCGAAGGCCCACCATATGATGCCTGAAGGTCTCATATTCGCCCATAAATAATGCACTCATGGCCAAGGTCAAAACCACCGCTATTGTAGAATCTGACAGTTTGGTGTTCTCGTCTCCTAGTAAAAGCCTTTGGCGTAGGATTTGAATTCCTTTCAAAAAATGCACAGTGGCATCTTGGTTAGTGGTAGGATATTGTCGACCCAATACCTTGTCCATGAAGACCTCGGCTGCGAACACGGTTACGTGAAGATAAGCAGCGTCGAACTTCAGCGGATTAAGCCATGCCATGTCTTTGTTGCTGAACCCAGTCACCATCACCAGAGGGAACGATGCTCTCGCTGCCATATCAAAGACTAGTTTTATGTCAAGTTAGCCCCTGTCAATCGTCGAGCAAGGGTGGCCCACATCTCATCACATCCCCAAACGCCGCCGAATCCATCTCAGCAGCAAACTCGGCGAAGGACAGATCCGAACCGACTCTTCCGGGAATAGCTGAGTGGTAAGCGTCGACAAATGTATCCAATGGCTCCGGTGGACCTCGTTTGGAATCAACCATAACTGCCCAACTTGTTGCTCTTCGTTGTTTGGCACGACGAGACTTGCCGCGGTTTTGCCCCATCATTACCTGACTCCTGATGAGCTTCCTCGTCTCTGGATCCGCCTTCTTGACGTCTGTCGTGACAATGAAATGCATCCCTACTGAACAATGAGTGGTAAAAGATGAGAATGCACCCGTGAGAGAAGAACTAAACCGACTTGGACTTAGGCTTACCAGATTCCTTTGCGGCAGATATGTTCTTGGACTTGATGAAGGTAACGCTTTCTAGATTGTTTGCCTTTATAAAGGTTCTGGATGTGGGCGAAAAGGTTGTAGCGGCGGGAAGAGAATGTACGAGCTAACTAGAACTATCTGCTGGGGTGGCCGCTTTACTTATATATGCTGCGTAAACGAATGCAGTGATATTGCATCTAGCGTGCCAAGCCCTTGATTGTTTGCCATTTTAGGTATAGCCACTGGTTATTTGAAGCCATCAAACCCATTTACCAAACTATCGGAGTGCGAGGAGGCCTGCGTAGCTCACCTATCTAACACATTACGAGTCCAACCGACAGGCACTCCCCCTTTGCTACTGGGATATCCTTCAGGTATAAAGGTAGTGTGACTCTCTCTGTCAGCATGGCGTCTCTGCTCTCCTACATCTTCTCCAGAACGAGAACGGTCGCCATCTACGGCTTTGAGCCCCACAAAAGACTACGAGATCTAGATATTTTAAATGGCTCCAGGACTCAAGTCGGTACTTATAACCGGCTGTTCTGCAGGTGGAATTGGTGGAGGTTTGGCCGAAGCCTTTCATGAAAAAGGATATCACGTCTTCGCAACAGCACGTACACCATCAAAGATCTCACAATCTCTCGCCGAAGCACCGAATGTCACCGTTCTGACTCTTGACGTGTTATCTTCCGAATTAATCGCTGCAGCCGTTGAGAGCGTCACCAAAGTAACTGGCGGGAAGCTCGATGTCCTTGTCAATAACAGCGGCACGATGATGGTCATGCCGGCTTTGGATTCGTCAATTGAGGAGGGCAAGAGACTGTTCGACACCAACTATTGGGCAGTTCTCGCCATGATTCAGGCTTTTGCTCCGCTCTTGATCGAAGCAAAAGGTTGTATCGTGAATAATACATCTGTCAGTGGGGTCGTTCCCTTTGGAGCCTTTGGGAGTATCTACAACAGCTCGAAAGCTGCTGCGCTCCTCGGGAGCGAATCATGGCGTCTCGAGCTCGCGCCTCTTGGGGTTCGGACCATAACTCTTGTGACAGCCGCCGTCAAATCCAATGTCTTCACCAACCTCAAGCCGACGAAAATACCCGAGAACTCATACTACTACGGGATCAAAGGCTATATCGAAGAATTATGCGACGGCAGATTACAAGCCAGTGGCATCACATCGAAGCAGTTTGGTGTCAAAGTTGTCCGAGAGGTCGAAAAGGGTAGGACAGGAAAATACTGGGTGGGCGGAGGCGCAGTGTCTGCTCGCTACGCCATATGGCTGTTGCCGGAATCGATGATGGTGAGTTTACATTTGTTTCTAGATGTGATTTGCTGATTAAGACTGGGCAGGACCGACTATTAGCCTTCCTGTTTCCCTTCGCCAAGTTGTTACAGACCTATGTCAAGAGTAAAGAGTGACTAAAGAAGTAGATATGTTAAACTATCCGTCTACTAGAGAGCATCTTTAGATCAATGAAGATTCCTGCTTCAATAGATAAAGCCTACCCCTTACAAGGTACACGTACGTACAGTAGCTCACATGTACGCCGAGAGCAGCACCGTGGCATCTGATAGCACCATCATTAAGGTGATGAATGGCCATACTTTGCGCCGAGATGTATATTATCTACGTAACTAGACAGACCATTATCTCAATAGCAGTTGAACACAAACTGGTTCGTAACGGACGTGTACCATGGCAAGCGGGAAAACACTTGACTCTTAAAGCACCACCTATTTTAGCCCTTTTCGAAGTATGCCAAAATGTCTCGTAGCGCTCCGCTTCCTCTCGTTCCGCGACGCTGAAAGGTACCTGATGGATGTCTGCGAGACGGTGAAAAACGTTAATCCAATTCGCCATGTTTATCAAGCCTCTGGCAGCGCGGTTGGTGACAGCGAAAGCCAAGATGGCGAAGGACGTGCGTTTTCCATTCGGTCGCAATCGCATCGCCGAGACATTCAGGATACAGGGCTGGCCGAATGAGATTGTGGCGGAATCGGACCAGATCACATCTCGGCGGCAGCGGGCCTGGACATCCGGTGGGCCGGGGATGTTCGGCGGCATGACATTTCCAGGACTCCTGGCCATCGAACCACTGAAAGCGCAAGAAGTAGAATTCCTGAAATCGGCCTTCTGCTTTCGCCCGGGCTTTGCGATAACAGTAAACATGTGTCCACCACGTTGCTGGGTGGTGTCAGTCGTCAAGTTAGTAGTGTTAGAGAGATGTGATAAGGGCGGCTGGACGCATACCGGCTCCGTCGTCGCTGACAACTATTATACTCATTGAAAGATTGGTTCAAGCCTCGACAGCACGTCTGTGACTTTTCGCTTGAAGGAGTTGAACCAGGTCGTCCATGACCATCATCCCCACTCCATCACGAAGATTCCCTTCCTCGAATAGGTTCTTTGCCAGGCGGTCACGCTCGGGCATCATCTTCCTCGTACGGAAAAGCTCTCCCACGTTCATGAGTTTGCTTGGGCCGAAATTTGATGCTCCCGCATCACCCGATCTCTTGCCAATCGCAATGAAAGCGTGAGGTGCAGTCTCGGCTGAGGATCGGTTGCAGTGCGAGAAGATCATTCAGCTCATCGAAATGGTCTGACATGGTCCAGCGTCTGCGCAATGCAGACTACCCTGGATAGCACCCGGGTTCGTGACGTTAGGGTGCTAAAGATACCAGGATCTATGGAACGCCTCTTCGCCTCCTCGGTTCGGGAAGACCCTAACATGTTCGAGCTCGATCGAAGGTGCTTTCCGAACTGCCATTTCAGTGGAGCCATCAAGTTCAAGGTCGTAAGCCTTCTCATACCGCTTCCACGGCGATTCCTGCGCTTTGACGGAATGAATGCTGACAGCAGCAGAGTCAAAAGTGGGGTCCCCTTCTATCGCACTAATGGGTCCACCTTATCCTCGATCTCCGTCGAGAGGGCCGTGGGTGACTGGCATTAAGAGCGTCGAGGCCTGGGTGAGTCGTAGCAGATTATACTCCGTCCTTGTTCTAACCGTAGCATAAATTCTTTTTTTCCCTCACGACCAAATGCGAAATCACATGCTCCCATAGCGGCCCAGAATTGCCCAACGTAATCAGAAATATCTGCACACCCGTTATCTCCGTAGAGTATCGCGGTATTCGGGTGTTCTGAAGTTGTGCAAAGCTTTTGCAGGACGCAGCTACCTACCTGGGCGGAGTCTCCGAGGTTTGCCCGAAGGGGTCAGGCTTCAGGCAGAACAAGTGACGAGGCTTTGGGATATAAGACGGACTGAGTGATCTGGTACCGTCAGTCCTGTTCGTTGTTATCGTCGAACATCCTGGTTAACATCTGCATCTGACACTCGGAAAAGGAGTTCGATCTAATTGAGACACTGCTGGCCTAAGCCTGTTCATCGTCATCCTTCATGGCCGTCACTGAACTCGCTCTCCTTCGCCTCTTGGCTGGCACCGAAGCTTCATCTCCGTCATTACTTGCAAATCTAGCCAAAGCCAAAAATGTCATGGAACAAGCCAGTCGTTTCAAATTCCACTATTACCACTGCGTTGAAGATCCTCGGGTCATCTATGTTATTGGTACATGGCCATCAGTCGAATTCCATATGGAACAATTCATTCCTGGCCAACCAAATCAGGAAATGCTGGCTCTCCTCAAAGACCAAGTCAGTGTAGAATGGATGTTTCACTCGGCTATTGATCAAACGATACAACCTCTTCCATTGGGCAAAGAAATGGTGGCAATAGGTCGACACTTTGTCAAGGACGGAGACAAAGCGGCATTCGAGGCCACCTTCGCTCGCAACAAACACGAACTTGAGTCTTTCATTGGGGGAGCGGATCAGGTGGTCGGAGGGTTCAGGCTGGACACAGGTTTCGATCCATCATTGCAGGGAGAGAGGAAGGAAGAATTCGTTCTCTTTACCGGGTGGGGTAGCGTTGAAGAGCATTTTGCATTTGCAAGGACAGAGGGATTCGAGAGGTACCAGCAGATCAGGAACCATCTTGATGGAGCTGATATCAAGCACGCGGTGCCTCTGGGAAATCCGCTGAAGTGAGAACGAGCATGACTTTGCACAAAACCCTATTTTAGAATTTAGTCATCTGTGGCTTGAAAGAGAGTCAAGCTTTCACGAGGCATTTTTATTGCTGGATATCTGGGGAGCGGCGTTGTAGTTAGCATGCTGTTTTTGCAGAGGGCTGCGGGTGTCTCGGTAGTGCGCTGACACAGAAACTGCGCCAAGAACGAGCTTGACGCGGCTGCCGTGGAGAGAAAAAGTGCAGGGGACTGCAGGCTCCCCCCAGCCAGAGAAGAGAGTGTATGGCGCGAACACCTCGAAGCAACTGATCAAGTGACAAGTTCAATCGCTATTGTTCGCAGTTGTCTCCTCCCATCCTTTGCAAGTTTGCCATCACTGCCCACTGCCATAGCCATTGCTTCATGATTGAAGAGTTTCAATAGATCATCCTCACCAGCCACTGACACTCGCAACCTGCGCCACGCCATCACATCACTGAACAAGGGCATCTCCCTCTGCTAGGCGCCCGAAAAAAAGCACGGACGGCGCAGGTGGAAACGTGGAAACGCTGGAATGATTTCCATTTTGCCTCCTTGCCCACCCTGCGCATCTTATGTGACCCTCTCGGTCCCACTGACCTAAAAGGCTTCTCCGGAACTTTCATCTACCCGTCGTCGCGCTGGCATTCTTCGCCTCACCTCTTCTCTATCACAACCTCCCTTCACGGCGCACAGTGACCGATCGAAACGGACGCAGCTATTCGGTCACTGATACGCCTAGCCGCTCGCTTGATTATCCACCGTCCCGTCGTCGGACCGTCGTCGGACTCTCAAACGAATTAGACGATTCTCAATTCTCTCGCAGCCAGCAGACCTCCGACAATATCTATCGAAGATCCTCTCTGGAAACTGCGCCCGTCTCGAGGAAAGGCGGAAGTATGTCGAAGGTCGTAAGAAGTGTCAAAAATGTCACCAAAGGATACAGTAGTGTACAGGTCAAGGTGCGAAATGGTAAGTGTACGATTTGCCTGGAGGCTGGCGACCGTACTAATGCAGTGCAAACAGCGACATCCAATGATCCGTGGGGCCCGACGGGCACAGACATGGCTGAAATTGCGGCCCTCACATTCAATAAGTGAGTTCCAACGGAATTTATCCCAGCATACTCGGCTAACAGTATCTACCAGTCCCAGCGACTTTTACGAGATCATGGACATGCTCGATAAGCGGTTGAATGATAAAGGCAAAAATTGGCGACATGTTTTGAAGTCGTTGAAAGTCCTTGATTATTGTTTGCACGAAGGTTCGGAATTGGTGGTGACTTGGGCGAGAAAAAATATCTACATCATTAAGACGTTGAGAGAGTTCCAATACATTGATGAAGATGGTCGCGATGTTGGACAAAACGGTTTGCGTCCCCGCCAACTGTCACGGCGAATTCGTGTGCTAACCCCTCCAGTTCGCACTTCTGCAAAGGAATTGACATCACTGATTTTGGATGAAGACCGTCTCAGGAGTGAACGATCTGATCGAAAACTCTGGAAAACTCGCGTTACCGGCATCGATGAGTATGCCCCTCAGTCGATTGAAGGTCCTATCCCTCGTCAGCATTATCCTTCGAACCGCCACCGGGATCGATATAACGACGAATCGGCGCGGGAGAGGGACGAACTGCAAGCAGCGATAGAAGCCAGCAAACAGTCCGCGGAAGATGACGCTCGCCATAGACAACGACAATCCCAGAGGGAAGAAGATGAGATGGATCCTGACGTCAAAAGAGCGATCCAACTGAGCAAAGAGGAAGCGGATCTACGTGCTCGCCAACTTGAAGAACAGAATGCTGCCTCGCTTTTCGATGAGACCCCAACTCCTGCTCCGGCGCAGAGCCAGCCGACCGGATACAACCAAGGCTACCAGCAACAACCCGCCGTCGATTGGTATGGAAACCCACTCCAACAACAACCGCAGAGCACGGGGTTCTTAAACAATCAATACGCCCAACCACAGCAAACTAGCTTTCAAAACGGCTTCACCAATGGTTTTCAGCCTGCTCAACCTACCGGATATGACCAGTTTGGCCAACAACCGATCCTTCAACCACAAAATACAATCCAGCCACAACAGACTGCCTTCCAGACCAATAATCCATATGGTGTCCAACCAAGCGGAGACCTGTTCGGAGCACAATCGCCCCAACAGCCAACCCTCCAACCCGGCAGCAACAACCCTTGGTCAACACAGTCTCCTCAACCTGTTGATGCGCTCAAGCCCCTACCAACGGGATCGAACAATCCGTTCGCTCAAAAGACGCAACCGGCCTCCCCGTCTCCATTTTCCCGTTCAAACGCTCAGCCTTCGCTGGGTACTCTTTACGAGTCACAACCTACCACACAATTTAGCCAGCCATCTCAACCCAATCCGATTTTGAATTACCAAGCTCCGCAACCGTCATTCCAACAACAGCAATCGCAGAAGCCGGTCAATCCGCAACACGCGAAGCTCAACGCCTTATTGGCATCGGGTGAAGGACAAGATACGTTTGGCAATACTGGTGATTTGCGTATTCCAGCCCAACACACTGCACCTGGAACCTTTGTCAATTCGGCTGGACAAGGTCTTGAGCGTCTTCACGCTGCACAAACTGGAAATAATCCATTCTTTTCACAGCAAGCTACGGGATTTGGTCAACAAGTTCCATCTCAAACTGGACCAGCATTTGGCGGAGGATTCGGACAAACCAATAACAATCCTTTTGGAGGCAGACCGGTCGGTCAGCAGGGTGGAAGTCTTATTGACTTGTAGTCTGGTTGGAAGATCATGAGATTGTTTCATGTGTTTTCGGGGAGGAGTTAAGACGGTCCCTATCCGCTTCTAAGCCTTTTCCTTTTTATGATACGAAATTGTCCCGTGTGCATGCATATATTGGCCTGTTTTCTCGATAGGGCGTTGATTGGAGACCGTGTCCTTGCCCTGTGCATAACTATCCCTATCAAGATTTTTTATTTTTGGGTGGGGTCAAATAATTGCGTCCCCTGCGGTAACCTTAGATTTTCTCGCCTTAACGTTGATCTTAGAGTGCAGCAGCATCCTGCTGGGTCACTTACGTGCCTTGTGATGCTGCCGGATATGTGCCATTGTCCCAGTTATTTTAAGCAGCGCGAGAGAGCATTCCTTCAAGCACCCAATGGGAAACGCCACTCAGACCTACGTCTGAACTTGGCTAGATAGGAGGACGGACAGCGCATACCGCATACCGTAAACTTCCCCAGACTTCGATTAATCCACATTCCGGCCCGGACGCCAACACTTTCTCCTTCGTCTATCTGTTTGTTTCATCTCCATCTCCTTCTTGTAGCTGGGCGCGGGGGGTTCTGTGAATCCTTCCGCCAGCCAGCCTTTTGCTTTGTGGCTCCTAGAAGAGCGCAAAAGCGTCCAGCCGCGCGCACCCGTTCTTTACATCACATTCTTTGTCTTCGCACTCGCTCTCGCCCTGGCGTTGGTCAGCTCAACCAACACCTATTGTCCACGTTTCTTTATCTCAAATACTGTCTTTCCTGCGCCGGTCAGTCAGCCAGTTAATCTTGAGCGTTCAAACCTTCGACTTCGAACCACGATTCCGAATGGAATCGAACTGAACTACGAATTGAAGAAAATAGAGACATGTCGCGCTACTCCTCTTCCTTCGCTCTCTCGGCCTCCTACTGCCTGGCGGCTCTTTTCTTCGCTTCCACCATTTCCTGTCTCGAGTTCACTTCCCCAACCTCCGGTTCAACCATAGACCCAACAAAAGACCTCGTCATATCATGGTCCCTATCCATCACCGATCCGTCGCTCATCGACTTAAAGCTCTCAAACTCCGATACGGACATGTCTCTCGCAACCGGCGTAGCTGCATACGCAGGCTCATATACCGTACCTGCAAACACGATAACGAACCCAGGGTCGGGATCGGAGTACGAGATTTGGGCCATTAATGATGGAGACATGCTTGCGCAGGTTACGGGGCTCAGCTTGAGCGCGACTCCAGCTGCTAGCGCTAGCGGTACCGCCACTGCATCAGCAAGGTCTACGCAGCAAGAGGGGACAGATACCGCGACGGGTGTTCCGACGGCGTCGATTGAATCAGTGGGTATTACGACGCTTACAATGTCTGGAACGGTGACGGGGAGTGATGCCACCAATTCCCCGGCAGTCAATGGTACTAGTTCGCGTACTGCTAGCAGCTTTGTGACAAGCACGACGAGTCGCAGCGGGAGTGGGCCGTCCACCAGTGCCGCCGCAACCACGAGCGAGGGAAGTACCAATACGGCGAATGGCCAGAAACGACTGGGCGGTGGGGAACTCGTGCTGAGTGCGGCGGGTATGTTAGCTGGCATTGTTGCGCTTCTGGCATAATCCCGGGTATTGCCAGAATCCCGTATCTGCTTTGTTGACTTGTTCGTGTGTGAAATCTTATGCTCGGTGGAGAGGCAGTAAACGGCTGGCAAGCCGGTTTGATATGCGTTTTACAAGGCGATGGCGAATGGCGACACGGGATCAGAATCATATATGGACCTGTACATACAGGGTGCATGAGAGTTCTATGGCCGGATGCTAACAAGCGCTTCTGTGATTATCCTGGCACTAGTGGGCGAAAACAAAAGGATCCGCCTGTCCACTGGCGTTCAGATTGTGGTCTATTGTTGAGCCGTCCGATTCATTTTGTTAGTCCATTCTGGTGGATATCCATTCATTTCCGTCATTTCAGGTTTGCCGTGGGCCGGGCTGTTCCAGTGATGCCATTTCGAAGTCCCCAAAATTCGACCACAGCTCGAACGACCATTGCAAGTCCTGAACATTGCATAGGTTGTCGAATTCGGGGCTCGAGAACGTTCCTGGTGCATATTCGTTATTATCATTCGATCGCTGCTGATGAATGTCCGTGTCCGAAGGGATAGATCTTCTTCGCTTCTGAGCGGCTGCTGGCAGAAGGACGGAGAATCGCTTGACCATTTCTCGCTCTTTCGAGCCTGGCTTAGCGGAGTTTGGATCGAGGCCTTGACGGATGGCTGCGAGGAGTCCTAGACGAGAAGAGACTGTGAGTTTCAGGGGATTCTCTCATCATAAGAAAGAAGAAGGACGAGGAAACTCACGAAGCATCGCATTGCCTAGATTCCAATATTTTGAATAATGACGCAGGACCATCGTCGACACGTCAAATTGCCGGTCAAGACTCAATTTCAGAACATCCGTACTTCCTGGGACAACAACACAGCAGCTCATTATCGGGTTACTCAGGGGTATGTATTCGGGTGGCCAGACCTGGCCGATGCTGACTAAATATGATGTTATGCGCTTATTGAACAACGCAGCAGCGTCATCCGGGCTTGAGTCTGAAGATTCCATCCGACGATTCGGGGGCCATCTTGATCTCTCCAGAATAGTCTCGCTCCTGTGACTTGGGATAAGCGAAGGAACAAGGAGGCCATGTTGGCGACAGCAAGAACTTACGCTAGAATCATCAAATGTGTTGAGATGATCCAATTTCCCTCGGGGAAATTTTTCTGGCCAATATAAAGGGACCGAAGTTGAAATTCTGTCGGTAAGGAAAGTTTCAGACAGCATAACGCGCTTTCCAGGCCCGCTCTGGTATCGGGAGAGATTCGGGATGGCTGGCGTCCAGCATGAGCTATGCAAGACATGAGATAATTGGTCACAAGGAACCAGGCTCGAGCAGCTTGATTTGGAGACCCTTGCAGACTCTTCCATACCGTGTCTGGCCGGTACGCCACGGGTGATGACCTGATGGGAGTCCTAGAAACCCATTGATGGTCGGAAACGGGCAGGAACACCTTCATTTCACCTCTTTCGATGCCGTATGGTTGACGAGAGAGAGTGGCCACAAATGTGTCAAGCTCCCATATTGACCACCAAAGCCGGCGAAGTTCTTCTCTGCGTACCCAAGCATCCACGTCATCCAAACTGTCATCGTTGAGAGTTCCGTCATCATTGATCTGATCCTCGTCAACCTCATCTAGTGAAAGGTCGTATGCAAAGCGAACGCAGACGCTGGTCAAGACAGATCCTGGTGCCAACTGTCCTGCGGCGAAGTGATAAAAAGCAAGGATCACAAGGCCTTTGACGAATTCAAGGGAAGGCTCATCGATGGTCTTGATGATTCCATCCTTGATGGTGGCCGCCCGCGTCGCAAAGACGTCCCCTCGATCAGGGGGAGCAATATCTTTGAAGAAAGGCGAAGTGGAAAATCTTGCCGCGATTGCAAACATGCTGGTAATCATGAAGACTTCGGCAGGATCGATGCTCTGTCCATTCACAACCGTCTTCGTTGGGGCTTCAAGCCGCATGAATTTTTCGTCGAACGATGGACGATAAATTATGGGGAGCCAACTTTGGACATTGTCGAAGAAAAGTTCCACTCTGTGAATGGTGAGAAACGTGCATACCCATTTCAAACTGTTTTAGGCACTTACAGTTCACCGGTTGTCTCGTTTGGAAGGTTCCAGCCATTTTCAAATGAGTCGAGATCTGGCGCGTGCGCCTCTTGACCCACCGTTGAAGTCGAAAGTGATGGCCAGGGTTCACTCGATGGGGAAACATCGAATTTGGAGGACGGCTTTTGGTCCGTCCTTGATCTGTACGGCTCTTCCCGAGGATTCAGAAAGGATTCACCCGGCGCAGAGTCCAAGGATTCCGGGATAGACATTGTTGAGTCCTGACTATTGTCGCTGATGGAGAGAGCAGGGTCACTTTGATATCGTCCTGCCAATACGAATCCATAAGTTGAAAGTTTGGACAGATGGAGCTCCACTGACTGGTTGATCGATTTTCAGCTGTCAAGCCTATTGAGTCGGAGTCTAGAACTTGGATAAACCGGGCAAGTCGGGCATCAGCCTCAGATTCATTTGCCGTGCAGCGTGAACAACTCACAATCAACAGCTGGGACCTTGGACTTTGACCGCGAATTCTTGCTCTCGGCGATTCTTTTTGAGGTCCCGCGGCTTCGAATAGGCTTCTGTCTAATGGGAAAGGTGCATCGCATGCCAACTCTTGCACAGAGACCACACGTCGGTCGTCTCATGTCACCTGGTGTACCTAGTCAACATGTGACCGAAGCCTGGTCGAGGAGGGAGGTGATTGGAACTTGCATTTTATCTTTTTCCTACAGCGCACAAATGTTAGTAAGTGATTCAGACTCGCATTACGCCCATCTTTACCTATTACACGCTAAACATGCTCTATTCACCGTCGGAAGGCGGGGGAAGGATTCGCCAGGTGAAATATGGATACCCTGGGCCATGACGAGATTGTCTCCGCGAGCCGGATTTAAAGATTGACGGGATCAAAGAGACCATCGCAAAGGATGGGAAAGTAAATTGATGCATTGCTGAAAAGTGGTTGCGACCAAGGAGCGGTGATGATGCTACCCATCAGACCTTTGCGGGGCTTAGGGGGGCATTTGTCCCTTTCCCAACCTTAATGGATTGTGGGGTGCCTTCTATCTGAACTCTGCGTGATTTCATTGCCACAACCATTGTCTAATCAGGCCTGGATCTACAAGGGAAGCAGATAGTGGTTGTGGGCAATATTCAAATGTATCTGGTCAAACTCCTCGTTCCGAGCCTACGAAATAGTACTGATGAATCGCCCAGAGGAGTTATGCTCCATCTATCTTACTGACATAAGAGTGAACATCTTCCCAATGTTGAGCCCGGCCTCTCGGCAAGAATATGAGGCCCGCCTCTGGCATATGACCGTGCCATGTGGAGGACTACTGTGGCCCAGAACGACAAAATCTCTCTCTAGTCCTCTGAACTTGATCAGCATTGCCGATTGGTCAGATCCCAGAATCCCCGCACCCACTTTTACGCGACGGAGAGTGGGTACGGATATTGAGGAAATCCCCATGGGGTTTTATTGGGGGGGATTCAGCCTTTTTGCATCCAGACTATTTGTTGGGCTGTTCCTGCAACATTTAGGCAGGACCAGGATAGAGTATCTGTTCGTCTCGAAAGTATGGCTCTCTACGTGGCCGGTTCTGCAATTCTTGCCATCATTGGATTCGGCATATACCTCCTTCTCTTTGTAGGACGAAGAGGACGCTATCTCCCACCAGGTAACGTTGAAGCCCCCAGTCTTGATGTGGGAGAGCTTCAGCATCTGATTGATTGGGTTCAGGGCCTCCCACACTTCCGATCATTGGAAATGCTCACCAAATTCCACCGAAAGGAGTACATATCAGGTAGGACCGACCAGTTGAATTGGTCTTCGGCCAACGTCTAACAAGTCTCTTAGATTCACAGAATGGGCAAAAGAATATGGAGGAATCTATTCGGTCAAGTTCGGTCCCGGTACAGCAATTGTCTTGACCGATCGCCGACTTGTTAAAGAGCTCTTGGACAAGAAAAGCTCCATCTTCAGCGGTCGGCCCACGTCCTATGTCTCGGGGGATATCATTACCAGCGGAGACCATTTACTTGTTATGGACTATGGTCCGAAATGGAGAGAACTTCGGAAGCTTGTCCATCAAGATTTCGCAGAGTCTGTTTGTGAAAGAGAATATGTGAAAATCCAGGAGGCCGAGGCCGTACAAATGCTGCGAGACTTTGTGAACGCACCAGAGCACTACATGCTGCATCCGAAGCGGTTCAGTAACAGTGTAGTCATGAGCATACGTAAGTCATCCAGATACAGCACCACTGATTTTGACATTGGACTAAATCTATGTGTGTGCTCACTCTAGTTTTCGGAGCCCGCACACCCAGTTACACAACACCTCATATGACCAGACTCTATGAGCTTTTGGAAAACTGGTCGGAAGTCATGGAGATAGGTGCAACACCGCCAGTGGACTTCTTTCCATTTTTGAAGTGGGTCCCAGAACGTTTTCTTGGACATTGGGTCTCGCGAGCCACCAAAGTAAAGCGTGAAATGGACTCGCTCTACGGCGATGTGGTCAGATCTGTCATAAAGAGGAGGGAAGAAAAGGGAAGCAAGGGTTCATTTATGGACAAGGTTCTCGACAAACAAGGGAAACTCAACCTTAGCCCCCATCAGCTCTATTTCCTTGGAGGAGTTGCGATGGAAGGCGGGTCTGACACGTCGTCATCTTGCATCTTATCCTTTCTCAAAGCCATGACTTGCTATCCAGAAGTGCAAAAGAGAGCACAGGCCGAAATCGACGCTGTGATGGATCAATACCGTTCTCCACAATGGTCAGACTACTCAAAACTTCCCTATGTTAGCCAAGTGGTTAAAGAAGCGATGAGATGGAGACCTGTTGGTCCCCTCGGTTTCCCTCATGCTCTTACTGAAGGCAAGTCAATACACGTCCATGGAGAATGCTGAGTGAGTTCGTTTCTAAGGGTCTTCGTTTTCTCACAGATTGTTGGTATGAGGGAATGTTCTTGCCCAAGGGAAGCATTGTCATCCTCAACATTTGGGGTCTGCACAATGATGAGAGCAGGTTTCCCAATCCTGACAAGTTCGACCCCGACCGATACGCCGGCCGTACATTGCTGGCTCCTGAATATGCCGTGTCTGCAGATTATGAATCACGCGATCATTATATGTACGGTAAGCTTGACGATGCAGTCTCAATCGCACACGGCATCTTCTTTGAAGAAATCGACTGACCGTTTCATTTTCAAGGTACTGGACGGAGATTATGTCCTGGAATCCACCTCGCCGAGCGGAATCTTTTCCTGGGAATGTCCAAACTGCTCTGGGCTTTCTCGTTCGAAAAGGAGGTCGATGCCAATGGTCGTGTCATGGAACCAGACCAAAGTTACGAGACGGGCTACAGCGAAGGTTTTCTTGTCTGCACGAAGCCGTTTCCATGCAAAATCATCCCCCGTTCGCAGAAAAGAGTGGAGACAATCATGAAAGAGTTTGAACAAGCTGGTGTTGAAGTTTTTTCAAAGTTTGACTGAGTGAGCGGTAATGTTTTGAGGTATTACGGACGGAAGTCGGTCTCTTCTGACATGGGCCTGGCATTTGACGTTGATTGAAATGGCTTCGAGAGCCCGTAACTCATATGTGCACATATCTCTTTTGGCTCGGAAAACATAAAATAATGCCTTCAAACTAGCTACAGCGGGAATCCACACTCACGAAACAGCATCCCGCAGCCTGAAAGGGGGCGACTTTTGAATTTCAGAAAGGAAGATCATCGAATCTTCAACTTGAACCTGGAAGCCAATTGTGCTTGTGTTCTTTTGTTTGTCGCCACGAAGGGCCGGGAATTGGGAACAGAACCTGGAGAGCGAGAGAAGAACGGGCCAAACGTCCAGGTCCCATGTCCGAAAGAGGAAAATCACCGAGTCTTGGTGTTGCCGGTTGGATACCGCAGTCTGACCAATCACTATACACCAGATTTAGGCTTAGCAGAAGACGGTACAAGACGGTCTCTCCCGGACCGTCATGGTACCGAATAACTCCTATCTATCGAATAACGGAGAAGTCAGGTTGTGGACGGGTAATTTCGAACGAGGACCTTTGGCCTAGGTAACGGGGTCTTGTTGAATATTCGGGAGCTGAAAGGAAGTCAATGTGTGCTAGATCTTTTCGCAGATAATTATGTCAAGTTAATTGAGGCAATGGCTTTAGGCCAGAGGCTGCATCTCAATACCTAGTTTGATCTTCAGACGGGCGAGCGTAGATATTAAGGCATCTTCCGCTTAGACCGATGATTTCTTCGGTGTTCTATTGGAGGATCTCATCGAGACGGTGCTTCAAAGAACTTCTTGCAGGCTGATTAAAGTGTTGGTAAAGCTCGGGACTGAAGATATTGCATTTCTTTTGGAATGTTCCGCCGTAGATGGTACGGTGGATCTCAAGTGATGTAATGGTGAGGTCCCCCAACTTTCAGCAAAACAGGTTTCCATACGCCACATATTCGTCACAACATTATGCGGTTTGATTTTTCTAATTAACCACGCGTCTGGCATTTAATTTTCCATGCTACCGATGTCGTCTCAGACACTGAAAATACGAAACCGTGAGGAACCTCTACACATTTTTTGTCTAGTTACTCGGCAGGAAGTTCTATTGGCTCTGCTACAAGCATCCAGCTGCTTGCTCCAACCACAGGCAGCTGAGGAGCCTTCTACGCGTCAAAAGCTCCTATCATCCCCTTACAAAGTCTACGGGTAGAGGAGAGCAGTAATGTCGGCAGAACAAGTCTCATCCGTGGCTGGCGGAGGCATGACGGGTTCCGACCTGGGAACTATGACTGGAGCACTCCAAGGCAGCATCAACAATCTAGTGAACCTAGGGACCAATTACCTGGACCGCTTCTTCCCGCCGGAGAAGCGTGAGCGGTGGAAAACCTGGTTGACGGAGTTCGCCACGCAGAGACCGTACGTGGCGTCCTTTCTGCTCTCGCAGATCGCGTTGAGTGGACTTCCTCTTGTCCTATTCGGCGTGATGTCAATTACCGTACTGATTTTTGCGTTCCTCGCCGGTATCTTGGTCGGAGTTGTTGGAGCATTACTCTTTGTTGTCGTGGTACTGGGGTTCGCTTTGATCATATTTCTTCCCACATTATTCTTCACTACCTCTGCTGCAGTGTTCATCTGGCTATGGGGCGTCGGCACGTATTTCATCATCAAATGGTTCAATCAGAAGGAGGTGCCAGGTATTCATTCAGATGTTGCAAGCGGCCTGGCCAAGTTCAGTGGACCGAGTGATTTATCTGGCATCAATGGGAATCCGCTGGGGGCGGAGGGCGAGAGTGCAGACCCCCCAGTTCCGACACAACATGAGAAAACGCCCTCGAAGAGCGGCGAAAAGGGCTCGACGAACAGTGCTCAGCACCGTGCAGAGGGGAAAGAGAATCAGGCACACCAGAGGAAGCATGCTGCGAATCGACCCTCATCTGTTGGTGCCACGTCTAAAGTCACCGGGCCAGTTGATGGAGTTCCAAAATCGGTCGGAGATACCGGGAAGGCAGTGGGCATATGATGCATTCAGCGAGCACCAGATTTGTTCTGTCCCGAAGAAAAGGAGGCCTGGCTCCCGACTTTCCATCGAGAGTACCACCAAAGTGGAACGATGGATCTCATGTGTATTGGAATTTCGGTCTGACGTTTTTGGGGGGTGGGGGAGGGGTTGCAAGCGGCCTGTGTTTATAAGAGCACGTTCCATGAGCGAGGATAGGGAAGAAATGCCCTTGGTGTTCAAAGAGCATGGCAAGCGAGCCAAGCACAGACAAGGAAGTCTGAAACAGTCAATGTTTTGACGATTTCTTCGTATTTTGTATTGATAACTGCAATGGTCAGCGCCAAAGAAGGCCTTGCTTTGGCGATTTGGAAACAAAATGGAAATATTGAATATTGGTTTGTGGTCCGAAGACAATGTGTGTTTTTCATGTGCCACTCGAAGCATCGCTGAATTATCATGTCTCGTTCCTGGCGTGCCCTATCCATTGTCCCGGCCCTCTGGAAATCACGGTTGGATACCCTAAGTCGCGGTATTTGTTGAACCAACTTCTAAATCAAACGCCCATGGTAAAATCATGCTCAATACCCGGTGTAACACTTGCCATGAATTTCAAAAACACGACCAGATACTGATCGACTCGAATAGCCACCTTGTCGCTTTCGTCCTCCTTGTGCGCATCTTGTTCATCAAGGACCTCCCACTCATCACCTCCAGCGCCGCCAGCTGCCTTGACACCGGCGTCGTGGCCTCGTTGCTCTTCCTTTTGTTTGTCGATGCTGAGTGCTGCCGTGTCGTCGATGAGACCTTCCATCCCAGATATATTGGCAGCAGCCCCTGGAACAGATTGTTTCTGAAGGCGGAGTTTCAACGCGGCGTCCGCTCGATCGAGGAGAATCTTCATGACGCTCGCGTGCTTGCAGGGATGGATGGACGCCATTTTGACGGTGGTGTCGAAGAATGGGAAATCTTCCAGTGTCACGGTCTTGTCCTTATAGTCACCAACAATATCTTCCATCATGAGGTGTGGGGCAAGCGGTTCGGAGGGAGAGAGGTATCCTGAAAGGTACATTCGAGGAGTGCGATAGTAGGGGGTGTAGGTAATATAAAGCGTATAGGTTCGGAGTGGTCTATACACAGACTTTTTGTTAGCAGGTAGGCCCAAAAAGAGATGCGGAAGGGGCAGTCGTACGCTGAAGCTCCTTCACCCTTGTCACGGATAATGGCTTCACTATCGTCATCCTCGTCCTCCATGTCAGGAATCTCTTCTTCGTCTTCCTCCTCACTGGCCTTCTTACCCAACTGGCCACTCTCGCTCATGGTTCGGACTTCTCCTCTCAAGCCTTCTTGCTCTTTCTCTGTCGTTCCCCCTGTCCTCAACCATCCTTCATCCTCACCAGCAGTCTCATCGTCAGGTCCGCCCAGAAAACCGTCTCGGACCAAGTCGTCTGCGGCACCATTTCCGCCAGCGAAGTTGTCATCTAATCGTCTGTGACAGGGAACTCCACGTGTGACGAGGAACTGCTTTCCTGGTGGAAAGTAACTAACACGTCGCGCGGGACTGGAGGCGTCAGACCAAGACCAGGAAGGGAACTTGTATACCAGATAGTCGCCTGCCAGAAGAAATTCTTCCGGGGTGATTTGCCCCGTAGATCGGAAGGTCGAGGAGTGCCTGATAGGCGCGTACCGATCTCGAACTTTGTCGAGGGCGGAGTGAAGAAGATTCATGTTGGTGAGGCGCGGTGGGGTGGGGTTGGTTTGTAGAAGAAAACGATCGAAGAGTCCTATAGTCGAAGTCTAATGTGTCTGGTGGGGGGATGCTGGATGAGGGAGTTGAAAAAATATACAAGGATGGACAGGTCGCACAGAAAGACGCTGGGGAGGTAGGCCGCAACTTGAGATGTTCATGACCTGACGACCTCCAACTGTGAGGGATGACGATGTTTGCGACTGGCGTTTTGCCTTGTTTGTCCGGTTTGTCCCAGAGTCGGTCAAGCGACCCTCCATCGCTTGGCCTTGGCGACTTGCACGCTCGTCACAGGCGTTCGAGTATTGCACAGCCTTTGTAGAGGATCTCGTTGGCCACGACAAAAGTCTTTTATGCCGGTCTCATTCCTCTTCGCCCATTGGACATTTGTCTTTTTCGGCCCGCCGACCAGCCGGATACAGGATGGCTCTCTCCGTAACGACTTTTGCTTCGATGCTGGCATCTTTGGCCGTTTATATTCAGTCCCAGCTCCCCGACATATTGGCCGGACCCTTTGCAGCCTCTATAACCTCTCCCATTCCCCACGTCTCCATGAAGCGTCATTTCGTTCTTTTCAATCGGAAGATAGTGCGGACATTTACAGCTCACTTCCCTCGCAAGGCTGAAGGCTACAATTTTACGAGATTTTGCCATGGCGACCACTCAGGGTGTTCGCACTCGGCGACGGGCCCCAAGGAAAGACGAATGGGAGCGAATTGAACCATATCTGAAGGATCTTTACATTAATCAGAGACTTCCACTAAAAAAGGTCATGGATATCCTGGCGACAGGCCACAATTTTCACGCAACGTGAGTCTCCTTATCTATCAGCTCCCTCCACTGACGTGGAAAGAATGCCTATGTATAAGCTCCGCATGAAGAACTGGGATTTGAGAAAGAATTTCAAACTCGAAGAGCTAGAAGCTGTGGCAAAGACGACCGAGGCGTTTGTCCAGGCTGGCTTGAAGCCTCCAAAAGCCAGTGTCAACGACAGAGATGTCCCGGAGACTCGGGTTAAGCGCCACTTTGGAGCTGCGTTTCAGCAGAATGGCCCTCAAAAATTGAATAGATCAACCGCTCCAACGAAAAGAGCCACGAGGTTGGATCGTTACCCAAGGAAGAAAATTGCCCGTCGACAAGGTCTTCCCAAATTACCAATGGTTCTCCTTCACCCGTCGGAGGAGATGCAGGGTCTTTATTCAACAATGATTCAAATCAACAACTACTACCAATGGCGCATTACCGTGGGATACGATTACTTTTATCAAAAGCAACGAAAGGATCACGGACACAATCAAACACATTATGTCTATGATATAGATGTTGTCCTTGACGCAATGTCAGATGGCCTGAATGCGTTTGATGCCGGAGCCTGGGAATTAGCTCAGGCATCAATTAGTCATGTCTGCGCAAAGATACCAGACTTGTTCAGCCAACAACATCCTGATCTCATTGTGACCCTATTGCGACGATGCCGGCACTGTTTTTCTGGTCGCACGTCTCTGTTACAAACCAGCCTCCTGTCCTATCTGGCTGCTTTAGCCAGAAAGCTCCTGGGGGAGATACACCCCGTTCCGAAGATCCTGGATCTGGCGAGGCGGCCTGGAGGCTTGGCCGAGTCTTCGCATCGAATATTGGAACTTATGCGCAAAATCGCAATCAAACAAGAGTACACATGCTCAGACCGAGTGCTCCTTCTGGAAAGGCGGATGGCGAGGACCTTGATTGAGGATGGCCAATACCATGCCGCCAATGCATTCTGTCAAGCTCTCCTACCACGCTACCGGAGTATACTCGGTGAACATCACAAACAATACAGGGACTTCCTGCTTTGCTCCGCAAAAGTCCATGCGCATCAAGGTGATTTGGATGAAGCGGAGAGGGACCTTCTCTACTTGGTGAGCTTAGATGAATCTTTTGACGAGGAGTTGAGTTGGGTCACGGTCAAGGCCATGGAGCTTCTGGCGAGTGTCTATGAGTGGAAGTCGGATCATCAAGATGCTGTATGGTGGTATCAAGAAGTCTACCGTGGTTATGCCATGCTTGACGGACCCGAACACTCCTCCAGTCAATTGACATTACATTTTTTGAAGATGGCGCAGGCAAATTTACGTCGACAGACTGGAAAGTTTGAAACTTATTCGGAAAGCTCATCCAACGACGAAGATTCAGATGGAGATGCTTCAGAGATTATTGCGGGTCTTCAGCAGAAGATAATGCTGCTGGATTTGGAAGGAGCTAGAGGAGAGACGGTACGACCTGCGCCATGGGAAGTGAATAATGCAATATCTGACGCCGTCGATGGGAAAATCGGCGTCCGAGAGCATGAGAGGCGCATTGACACACCGACCGACACAGACGAACCTGAAGACTTTCTTCAAGCCGAAATTGGGTCCTCGAGTTGCGCTTCATCTGCGCATATGGGAAGCAACGGGATTAATGAAATGCTCGAAACGAAGAACGAGCCCACCATACTTGACACTTCAGTTCCTATGGAAGGTCTTTCCACATATCTTGGTTTCGACGACTTTGGCCGCGCAGGGATGTATGGGGATAACCTCTCAAATACTGGTATGGGCATCGACTATGTTGGAGAAATTCAAGACTCGAAACCCGTGGAAGAACCCTCCGTAGATATACCGGCTGAGGCTTTCGCAGCAGCCGAGAAATATATCAGCTCTCTTCCGGTTCTGGATGCCGATATTGACTTTGGCCATTTCGAGGACATCGGAGACATGAACGGGGACCTTGACATCGTACCTATGACTCTCGACACAGAAAGCGGTGTCAATAATCTTGATCTGGGCGCCTCTGGTTGCGACGAAATGAAGGATTGGTGGCCATTACAGGGAGAGGATATCACAATGCACTACGAGCAATCGTTTTGGTATTGAGAACCGTCGACTTTTGTTCGCGAAGCTGTCGGAGATAATTCAAGAGCCTTCAAGAAAGAACCACACAGCTCCCTGACATTCTCAGGCGTGGCCCCTCGGATGTAGGGGTGGCATGCCAACAACAGTCTCGTTGTTTACGGCTTAGACTAAGAGGCTCAACGCAAATGTACTACAATTCACCAAAGCGTCCCAAATTGGGAGAATATTGCACAATGGGGAAGCTTTAAGACATTCAGGACCGGACTGGGATGCGTTTGAGGATCGGCGTGGAAAGACGGAAAAAGCATTGTGGGTGACCTCGTCCGATCAGAGGAAATGAGGTTGACAATTGGTTGTATCTTCGACCACTCAGCGTGGAGTTTTGGAGAAATCCAGGAGAGCAAGGCTCAAGCTTTGTCGGTAAAGGGAAGGTTGATGGTTCTAGTGATATCCAGTTGAACGCTCATCTTTTGTCGAAGGTCTCTATCTTCTTGAGATGTTATACAAATATGATTGGTACATTTATGGCATCATCTTGTTCGACCGGAATGCTTTTTGGCTCAGGTCTCGCTCCTTTGAGGAAACATATTCGGGCATAAGTGAACGAACAGAAGATTTGACATGCTGGCCGTTCTAAGTCCTTGTCATTCCCAGGATACTTCTCTCTGAAACTTGGACATCAACACGCCTTGACAGTGCATGTTTGTTTTTCGCTTGCTGGCCTGACATTGTCCACTTGTTGGGGCGGGAAAGTATTAGCTAAGTTGTGGCGGGATCGTGATGGAGTGATGATCGTTTGGGCTGATCAGACATCTTCGACAAACACCAAATTCCTCCATACAAGCTCCTCCACGGTATATCTGTTTTCTTTGGCGCTCCTCACCGCTTCAACTTCCACTCATACTCGACTGGCATCTCCATACCGACTCTTCGTGCCGTCAAGCGCACTCTCTCTTCCTCATCCATGCCCATTCCAGGATTATACCGCGCGAGCAACGTCCCGTACATGCGTTGCGCACGTAAATATGCGACGAACTGCTCTACCTCTTGCCGCCGTGCGAGCATGTATTCTTCGCTGCTGTTTGCAGGGATCTGGGAGAAATGCGAGCGGATACTTGCGTGGATTGGCGTACGTGGAGATCGATGCCGTGGGCCAGGAAGAGGAGGCAGTTCGCGCAGCACGCGCCGATAGAGGGACCGCAGGTGGGATTTCGTGCTGCTAGACATGGTGTCTTATGTCGTATAGGAGATGGAAGATGGAGACGAGGGTCAGTGTTGTTGATAAACGCCTCTGCCCAGGCATAAGCGTGTCTATTCAACTCTGCTGCAGAAACGTTTAGCATTGGGACTAGCGCAAGTTTGGCGGCGTTATCGGACCAACCAGCACCGTCACTTTCACTTCCTTTATGCGCGGCGGCTCTCAAAGAACAGAATATCTCGGACACGTCAATGATTTTTCTGCATCCGACACCGAAGGAGGCCTGCTGGTCTGCCCCTCTTACTGCTGGAATAGTTATACCTTGGGCTGAGTCCCTAACCCTTATAATACCTGGGTACCTGCTAGAGGTATGTAGCTTGGTCCCTGAGAATTTGCTGAATGCTTGAACATATTAAGAGATGGTCGTCTCTGAGGAAGAATAGATGTAAGTTTCCTCTGAGCATGATGTTCAACATCTTTCGGGCTCTTCATAATGGCCACTAAAATCGCTGCCACTGAACAAACCCGAGCCTTGCTCGAAACACACCTCATGCCGGTCATTGACAGCAATTTCGTAACTGGTCAAGTCCACAGGATGGTTCCTGGAACCATATGGAGGTAGAAGGTACCGGTCGAGAGCTCCTCGATGCATACAGGTACCGGATCGCCAGTATGGCATATGCTTTGAGCATGACTCATTACCACCGTCTCCCAGCACTCTGAGAAGTTTTTAAAATCGCCCTTATCCGTTGCCTCATCTATCCAATGCTTCGCCGAGGCCTCTGGAACTACTGGTTCAACACCTCCCAGAGCCGGAAACAGCGGTGACCCTGGTCTGACTGTGCTTCGCAAACCTTGGGCTGACCTGTTGTACCAGAAAATATTATGTACACTGTGCATTTGATGCTCACGGCAAGTTTGTATGTGATGCGTTTCAATGACGATGAATTCAAAAAACCCGGATCAATCACGTCTGACTGGGACCCAGTCTTCTCTACACTTGGGGCCGAACAGTCTTCTTACTCAAACACTAGACAACAAGAAGATCATGACTTCAGAATTTTTGTTTTTTGGGAGGGGGAGTACTGGCTCGGTGTGTACTGTGAGCAGAACGCGGTTTTCGTCATTTGCAACCAATTTCCGCTTATTGCCAATCGCTATTATGACATCCAATACGAGCCCGAAGTTCTGGACGAAATATTGGTGAAATACGGTGCTGCATGGCACAAGAGATGATTAATTGGTCCCATGGGCCAGTTTAAATCCCCCTTTGGATGGTCGAACAGGACCAAATAATCCCTTCGACAACGTCAGCTCCTCCACATGGCCTGGAGCCTCCATGAACACCTGGAATTTCCACTTTGTCAAAGCCAACTCTGACAAGCAAACCCTCGTCCTCGTCACCATGGTCGACGGCAAGGCTCGACTGCAAACGACTTCCACAGGTAATGCTATCCGTCAACTCGTAGCCGAAAACTCGGACGAACATATATCTGACTCGGCGAAGACACTCTCAACAGCTATTGCCTTGAGAGAAGGAGAATGGAAAGACCCCTGGCGCAGATTGGGAGAAAGAGCCTGCTTTTAGCTAGGGAAGTGCCACGGCCCGGCGAACTCGACCAAGAAGGCCCTCCTTTTGGATTTACTTGACTACGCTGACGACCACCTGTGACCAGCATCTGACAACGGCGGTCTGTTATAACCATTGTCAGGAAAGAGCTTCGACCCCTTGGTGAACACCCTAAAAAGACTGAGAATCCTGTCATTTCATGACAGAGATCTAGGCTCTTCAATAGGTATGCTTGTCAATCCTGACACCCATGAAACAACACTCTACGCTCCGAAAACTGGAACGGGACCTACGTCGATCTGTACACGGGTAATAACGCCATCGATTGCAAAAGGTTGGGAAAGTGGAAGAAAGTATTGGGCCTCCGTCAGTGCCGATTGAAATCAGCGCCGGAGAAGTCGACCTTGTCTTGCTCCATGCAAATACTACTAGTAATGAGAGTGTGCCGAAGCTCTCGTTGTGAAATATGTGCTGACAAGCGAGTGCGAGTGCGCGGACATGCCCTTCAATTCATAGACCACTGTTGCATACTAGTATTCGGATGCATTATAGTTACTACACTGCCATCTTTCCTTCCGTTACGTTCTCGAAAATGAAACTCTCCGAAAATGTTCTCCCTTTCCTTCAGACATGGACATGCCAGTCAGTGGATTATCTCGTTCTCCACGGCTGTTTTGCATGCCCGTTCGAGCGCCAGCGCGGCGAGGCCACCATCCACGGAGTTCGTCTGTCAAACATTTCCATTTTCCAGCGTTCATCCCAACCGTTTTCCGCCCAGCAACGATGAGGATAGCTATCGGGATCGCTATCCCATCTCATGATCTGTCCACCTCTACCTCTAAGTTGGGGACTCAGATGGGTTTGCTTCCGTAGCAGGACGGCATCGGTAGTCTCATGCCCGTGCCGCTGACGCTCGTAGCATGAGAAATCGAAGATGCGGCTTGATTTATCATCCAAGCCTAGAACTAGGTCGAGAAGATTAGGCTTGGCGCTCTTATAGTCGTCAGTGGCGACAAAATCGAGGCGTAACACGTGGTTTTCGATTCCAGCGTAGATGGTTGGCGAGCTGGGCGAGGGGCTTGAGAGGGAGTAGACGGAGCCTCGGTAGTTCATGCCGCGGTGCTGTCTGTCAGTTGGGAGAGGTTGCCAGAGGCGTTGGTATCGGTTGACAAACGGTGTCAGGAAAATGTTAATGTCTCTTTGCCGGGGTTCTTCATTCCGGTCAAAAGGTTGCCGAAGGGAGGGGATCGGTTCGCCGTATTGAGGGTCTATTGGTGGTCGAGCGTCGAGGTATGAGTAGGGTTTCGCCCCTGGCATGCGAAAGTCAAAAGTCTTCAAGCATCCGTTCTGATGGCTTCCTGCCAAGAAGCGTTCGCGGCCAATTGGCAGAAGGGAGAGGATTTGTCCGTCGTCTACATAGTCGACGTATTCTGCGACGGGTTTTCGGAGGACGCGTGTGTCGTGTAGCCTGGCGACGCCATCAGTCCAGCCTGACAAGAACATTTGGCCGGGAGAGCAAGTGTTGGGGCCAGAGTCATCTAGTGGGCAAATGACGTGGGCGCTGTGTCGACTCGAGCACGGTGCGTTGGGTTCGGAATAGGACAGTGATTCTGCCAGCGGAGTGGGCGACACTCCGGCTTGGCCGATGTCGTATATGTTGATGGGCGCTCGGTCTTTTCCTTCAAGATATTGGACTCCGATCGCCAATCTTGTTTCGGACAGGAACTTGGCGCATCTTTGACGTCTGCGAATGCGGTATTTGTCCTCGAGCAGAACTGAGCTTGCTGGCAGAACGTGGCTCCCTGGGCTATTGACGGAGAATAGATGAATGGAGTAAGGATCGCACGCAGCCAGAAGTGGCTGCGGACCCCTGCTGACGTCCATGCAGGAAATATCTTCCGATTTAATGACATATCTCGACTTTGGCCGGAAGACGTCAGGAGTAGGTGTAGTTTCGATACGGATAATCTCTCGATTTGCCCTTCTCAGTATGATGGATTCGCCATCTGTGGAATGATGCTGATGCGTTCGTAGCAGTCGGACATCGAGGATATCAAGATCTTGTCTGTGATCATCAGGGATTCTAAAAGAACTCCAGGTCGATACTCCATCTTTTACGGTCCGAGTTCGCAATCTGCCTGCTGCTCCCCAAGCAAGGACTTCTTTTCGACTTCCCCAAGAGACACCTTGCCAAACCTCATAGCTATCGATGACTGGGTGGTAGCCAACTGTTTGTACACGGCCGAGACCTTGTGGATCGTCAATGTCGTGGGCCGGCGGATAACATTCCCGAGCAAGAAAAGCGCGACGTTCCCAGGCTCGGGATCGGGAAGTTAACGTGCGGGCGACATCTCTCCATAGAGGTGGTGTATCGATAGTTGGAAATGCTCTGCGAACAAACGATCGAAAAATCGCATAGTTATTAGCAGAAACAATGGCATGTATCTTGCGATTGGTAAGGGAGAGGTTGATGACGGATGATGCTGTGGGTAGGTAGCCGACGATCTGCTCGATGACCTCGACAGGCAGATCTTGCAGCATGGCAGTTGATATGAAAATATATGGTTTGATATGCTGTCGATTCCGACTTTGAGAGACTTCAACTGATGGCAATGTTGGAAAAATCGAAAACAGATTCAGGCGCCACATTTGGGTCTGATACAAAGTCCGCTCGCCGCTTTAACCATGTCCAATTGACGTCATGCTTGGCGATCAGATAAGATAGACCACTGCGGTTGTAGCTGAATGAAACCGCGACCTCAGTCTAACTTCCAAATTTCCGACCTCTAATTCAACTCTTCGTTTGTTGCCCTGAACTTGCTCTGATGCCTGCCCTCCACCGCTTGAAGGCCACTGGAGGAGGCAAGCTTTCATTCTGCCAACTTGGCGGCTCCCATTATTAACAATCATGGGCTGGCATGGCGACCATCAAGGCCATCGAGGCCAAATCCGTTCACCAGATCCAGTCGGGTCAAGTTATAGTCGACCTGTGTTCCGTGGCCAAAGAATTGGTTGAGAACAGTCTCGACGCGGGAGCGACTTCCGTCGAAATTCGCTTCAAGAATAACGGTCTAGATTCAATCGAGGTACAAGACAACGGTTCGGGGATTGCGCCAGCCAACTACGAGAACGTTGCCCGGAAGCACTATACCTCGAAACTGTCGAGTTATGATGACCTTTCCAGCCTGCAGACCTTCGGCTTTCGAGGTGAGGCACTCTCATCTCTTTGTGCCCTGTCCAAATTTTCCATGACGACTGCCCAAGCCCACGAAGCCCCCAAAGGCAAGCATCTGGACTTTGACGCTCTGGGCCAGCTCAAGTCAACAACTATAGTGGCGTCTCAGAAAGGGACCACTGCCACTGTTGAGAACCTGTTCGAAAATCTGCCTGTCCGACGAAAGGAGTTGATCAAGAATATCAAAAGAGAGTATGGCAAAGTGCTTGGATTGCTCCATGCATATGCATGCATTTGCGTCAATGTCAAATTCACCGTCAAGAATGCAATGCCCAAGGGCAAAAGCTTGACGGTTTTCTCGACGAAGGCCAATGCCACCACTCGAGAGAACATCGCAAACGTGTATGGAGCAAAGACTTTGGCCGCTCTGGTGCCCTTGGACTTGAAACTCCACTTTCCACCCACTCTGACACAAATGGCCCGGAAAGACTCGGAAAGGAACGAAATTCACATCAAGGGCCACATTTCTAAGCCGGTGTTTGGCGAAGGCAGACAGACTCCAGATCGACAAATGTTCTTCGTCAATGGCAGGCCGTGTGGTCTCCCACAAATCGCAAAAGCTGTGAACGAAGTGTATAAGGGTTTCAACGTATCGCAGTCGCCGTTTATATTTGCCGACCTTCAAATGGATACCAATGCGTACGATGTTAATGTATCGCCAGACAAACGGACCATATTGCTTCACGACTCTGCCGCCCTTATTGAGAATTTGAAATCGGCGCTGAATGATATGTTTGACCAACAAGATCAAACTGTTCCGCAATCTCACCTTCAAACTCCCAAGCTCCCTGCTTTTCAAAACGTGAACTTCTCGAGGCAGACGCCATTAGAATCGCCCGGGACGGACAGCCGCAGGACTCTACTATCTAAGCAATCCATGGTCCGTGACAGCAGCCAAGATGACGAATCTGAAGTGGATGAAGATACTTCAAACTCATTGATGCGAGACCATTTTCGCTATTTCACCAGCACGAGAGAAGAACCGGAAGTCGATGAAAGGCCCCCTGAAAAGTTGCAGAGGAAGCGAGAACAGCGAGCCGAAAAGATAGCTCAGAAGATAGACGAGCAAGAAGACACAAAGGGTGAGATGGATGAGTACGATGATCTTGGGGAAATCGCTGGCCTAGAAGATGAGGAAGAACCCTTTCCGAACGATGCGGCGAAGATTCGTGTGAGAGACTTCAATCAGCGGATGTCCGAGGCACAGCCTAGACCCCAAGGACACGAAATCTCCTCGCTGAAAGGGAGTGACTGGCCCAGCCCTGGAATTGATGCCTCAGGAAATTTGATGAAGCCAGAGAAGGAGGAATCGGGCGCAGTTCCCAATGCTTTCGATCGCATGAGACCCAAGAGGGTGCCGGTGGAACCAGCAACCGTCACGATCGGGGACAAGACTATCACAACAATTCTGGGTACACAATTCCCAAGGTCGCAAGACAGAACGCAAGCTTCACCGGGGGCCACGAACGTATCGGATCGAGCGGCCAAAAAGAGCTCAACACCGACGCAGTTCTCTCAAAAGTTGCGCCAGTTTGGTGCCCGAGCCACTCAAATTTCAGATGGTGAGGATGTTGAGCAGGGCGAGTCTACCCAAAATGATTTCGATGCAGAAGAAGATTCTGATCCAGAACAATTAGAGGGATCTCAGAGCGATTCATCCGAAGGACGTGATGGATCCGTCGATGACCCACCGATTTCCCCAAAAGACGTCGAGGATGAATCAGACTGTGACTATGTCGATGAAGAGGAGAAGAAGAAGAAGATTGAGGAGGCACGCGTTGCTGAGCTCATTCGTGCTGCTGAAGAAAATTCCCCCATTCCCAGCAAGGACAAATTGAAAAGGGTCACGAAAGCACTTTCTGGCGGTCGAACCACAGATTCGACAGCCAATCTTCTAACAACAATGGACTTTTCTCTCTCGTTGGTGGCTCAACAAATGGGAAAGTACACTGACCTCCCGAATTCGGACCTGGAAGACCCGGATATGGAGCCTGGTTCGGACGATCCATCCCTTCAAGATGCCGAAACACGGCTTTCCTTGACAGTCTCCAAAGGGGATTTTGCACATATGGATATTGTCGGCCAGTTCAATCTCGGCTTCATCTTAGCCGTGAGACCTGGTACTCACGACAGCGGCAGTAATGCACATTCACGCCGAGACGAATTGTTCATCATTGACCAGCACGCTTCCGATGAGAAATACAACTTTGAAAGACTCCAGGCCGAGACGGTGGTAGGAAATCAAAGACTAGTCCGGCCTGCCATCCTCGATTTGACGGCCGTGGAGGAAGAAATCGTCCTTGAGAACAACGAGGCTCTCGAGAAGAACGGGTTTCTGGTCGAGATTGACACCAGCGGTGACAGAATGGTCGGACAACGATGCAGTCTCATCAGCTTACCGTTGAGTAAGGAAGTTGTGTTCAATACGCGGGATCTGGAGGAATTGATCCAGCTCCTGGCTGAGGCGCCCGGTCTGGGCAGCAATACTGAGTCTGCCGTCCCACGACCGAGTAAAGTGAGGAAGATGTTTGCCATGAGAGCATGTCGATCCAGCATCATGATCGGCAAGACGTTGTCCAAAAAGCAAATGGAGAAGGTCGTGGCTCATATGGGGACCATCGGCAAGCCTTGGAATTGTCCTCATGGACGACCGACAATGAGACATCTGTGCAGTCTGAATACAATGTCGACGTGGCATGAGGGAGAGCGGGAAGATGGGGTAGGCCGGATAGAAGGGCTGGGGGAGGCGTTGCAGAGATATGCATCGAGATAGGGGGGTATACAAAGATGCTGTCACATCCGTGTTTTCCCATGCGCTTTGCTCCATTCGGATGATGTCGTCTATTCCTGTCTAGGAGCAACCCTCGTTTTGCCTCGGCTCAGCGGATGGTGGCACGTCCTCGACTTTTGATTCTCGGTCTCACCAGGCTCTTTTCTTTCGCCGCGGTTAATTCATTTTCTTATCCTTCTTCCCTCGCTAACCGTCTCCGAATCCTGTCCGATCCAAAAGTCGCGTTGACTGCTACTCGGCTTGAACTTTTTTCTGTCCTATATCAGTCTTACTTTTTACACTTTTATTCTCTCCGGTTTCTTCTTTCTTCGAGTGACCTGGGCATGTTGTCCGCCATTGGTCGAGCAAACTCATCATTCCGCGCAATCCCTCGTGCTTCCCCAACTTCTGCTGCCGTCCAGGTGAGATATCCACGTGTCCAGCCCGTTGACTTCAACCTCGAGACTGACACGGCCCAGGCATTCGCCATGGCCCCCGCAAACAAAAGGAAAGCCTCTTCCAAACCCCAGTTCTGGGTTACCGAAGGTGAGCAAACCAGTAAACAAACTCCCCGGGAGAAATCGGCGCTGAAATACGGCCAGAGTATCGAGAGGACAAGACCAAGGGAAACATGCTCCGATTCGAAGATTCTCTACCTCGACTGCCAGTTCCCTCCCTCGAAGAAACGTCCGCCCGCTACCTCAAGAGCCTTCACCCGCTCCTGACCAAAGAAGAATATGCTACCTCAGAAAAAGCAGTAGCAGCTTTTAGCAAACCCGGAAGTTTGGGACTGAAACTACAAGAGAGGTTACTAGCAAGGGCAAATGATCCCAAAGTTAAGAATTGGATTATAGACTGGTGGAATGAGGCGGCGTATCTCGGATACCGTGATCCTGTCGTCCCCTACGTTTCCTACTTCTATTCCTTCCGCGATGACCGACGCCGAAGAAACCCGGCCAAACGCGCAGCGGCGATCACGACTGCTGCCCTGGAATTCAAGCGACAAGTTGATGAGTGCAGCCTGGAACCCGAGTACATGCGCAAGAAGCCCATGGCCATGAGCAGCTACAAATACATGTTCAATACCTCCCGAGTAGCGGCCATACCCTCTGACTACCCCATCCAATACCCTGCACAAGGCAATGAGCACATCATTGTGATGCGAAACAACCAATTTTTCAAAGTTCAAACTCACATCGCTGGCCAACAACTAAACACTTCGGAACTGGAAACACAGTTTACCAATGTATACAGGAGCGCTCAAATGGCCGATCCTATCGGTTCCATCACCTCTTTCCCTCGCGATCAAGGTGCCAAAGCACGCGAAAACCTCCTGGCAGCATCTCCACTGAATGCCGCCATTCTCAAAGAAATCGAGTCCTCTTCGTTTGTGGTCTGCCTCGACTCCAGCACCCCGGTCACCCTGGAAGAACGGGCCCACGTCTACTGGCACGGCGACGGAGCCAACAGATGGTATGACAAGCCTCTTCAATTTATCATCAACGACAATGGTACGGCAGGATTCATGGGCGAACATAGTATGATGGACGGTACCCCCACCCACCGCCTCTGCGACACCGTGAACGCCCTCATCGTGCACAACAAACTTGACTTCGACAATCCAAGCGTCCGATCTGACCTCCCCGACCCTGTCCCTTTGAAATTCGAGACTTCTGCTGCCGTTCTCGATGACGTGGCCACCGCTCAAGCCCAATTCCGGCAAGTCATCGCTTCTCACGATCTACGCGTCCAAGCATACCAAGGCTACGGCAAAGGCCTGATTAAGAAATTCAAGTGCTCGCCTGACGCATATGTTCAAATGGTTATTCAACTGGCGTATCACAAAATGTATGGCAAGAATCGACCCACCTACGAATCAGCAGCGACAAGAAAATATCAACTCGGTCGGACGGAGACAACACGCACGGTATCGGACGAGTCCGTGGCATTTTGCCATGCCATGGCCGATGCCTCCGTGTCGCGAGCGGAATGTGAACGTCTTTTCCGCGATGCCGTCAAAGCGCACGTGCAATATACCGCCGATGCCGGCGACGGATATGGCGTCGACAGACATCTCTTCGGTCTCAAGAAACTCATCCAAGAAGGCGAGGAAGTGCCAGAGCTTTTCAAAGATCCTGCCTACGCTTATTCGAGTACCTGGTATATCAGCACCAGCCAGTTAAGTTCAGAATACTTTAACGGCTATGGGTGGAGTCAGGTCGTTGATCAGGGATGGGGTATCGCTTATATGATCAATGAAAACAGGTATGTCTTATTCCCCCCTCCTAACTTGATGGATAACATATGCTCACGAGTTATTTTAACAGTATACAATTCAACGTGGTCTCGAAGAAGCTCGGCTGCGAGAGAATGAGCTTCTACCTCAACGAAGCAGCCAACGATATTCGTGACATGCTACTTCCTTCGCTTGAGCCGCCGAAGGCCAAGTTGTAAGTGCCCTGAGATGATTGTGAGAAATGACCAACCTCTATCCTCCCGTGGGCCTTTTTTTCTTTGTGTACAGATTCAAGACTGTGGTGGTGTGGGCTCGAGATGGGTGAGTTACATATTGGTTCCACGTCGATGCGAGAAGTCGTCAGCATACGAAGTGTAGGTTTGGTCTATGTTTTGGGATAGAATTTCTAAAGCTGGTCGTTGCTTGGGATATCTCTAGACGTAAGACGACATTTTCGAAAAGGCGGAAGACAGATCAAGACCTGACGGGAGATGGGAATCAGGCCGCCCACATGGGCGAAGGGCGAGTTGTACGATACCATCATATCATACCATTACGATATTCAACTATTTGTCTTGTGGTTATCCAGCTGAACACCGAACAGTTGGTCATCTTATCTCTTTTTTGGGGGGGGGTTGAATATGTTGAAGTTCAGCCGAGTTGACCTTTTGAGCTCAAATTTTCAATTGTATCTTTGATCATTATAGCTCAATAACCCAACAGAGTCTGAGAAGTAGCTCCGAGTCATCTTGCACCCTGTGATCATTTCTCTTCGTCATTGCCTTTCGACCCTTTTCCGTTTTATGCCTCTGACCTCAGATGCGAGGCTGTGACGGCCGCGACGGGTCCTCAGCTTGGTGTCTGGTACGTTGAACCTCCGACCTCTACGGATATGTGAAAAACATGGACAGTACTCATGACCCACCCCAAACGCGTCTTCCGCGCATGAGCACCACTTCGTCGGTCCCGGAGGCGCCGTAGCGGTTGACAACGTTGAGGCCTTCGAGTCCGAGGTCGCGCGCCGCTTGGTTCCAGAGGATCTGCTTGACGCGGCCTTTAAGGGGTGATTGCTGTGTTGGTGGTTTCGTCACGGGCGCTGGGTTTGTGTCTGCTTCTGGATCTGGATCTGATTCACGACGACTGTCTGACTCTGCTCCTGAAGTCCTCACCAAATTCTCGTTGCAAACTTCCGAATTCCGGTCTGCAGGGTTTTTGTGCTGCAAGAGAGATTCGCTCTCGTCACTGCTTCCTTCGAAAGAGCTGTCTTGGACTTCTTCCATCATGATCCAAACTAAACCCCTCGTCGACCGTCGCATACCCTCGACCACACCTTTAGTTGCCGGCCTCGTCCCGACCAGCACACCAATAGCCGGCCCAGGACTTGTGTCCGAAGCTGGTGAACTCGTCGTGTCCTTTCCCGCAGCAGATTCGAGTGTTGGAAACGCCATATCGAACAACGCACCAACTCGTACCGCCGTGACCGCACCGTCCAATTCCCTGATCAAATTCGGACCTATTTTTGTACTCTGCCCAACGAGCCGCTTACATTGGACCAGCACGCGCAGTGTCTCAGCTTCAACTTCTATTTCACCGTGCTCATTCACACCCTCTTTCCACTCGCCTGTCGGCGTCAGGCGTGGGATTCGCCATATGCCAACAAGATCGACTCCTCGGTCACCAGGTCGGCCGACTCGGTGTAGGCCGAAGCCGTAGGCCCGGAGAGTGCTCTGCGTCAAGTACTCGTAGGCGGTGCCGGTGTAGACTGTGCTACTGGGTGAGAGGCCGGTCCGACGGGCGTGGAGGCGGAAGGACTGTAGATCGCTGTGGGGAGAGGACGGGTCGAAGGGATTGGGTTGAGATTTGGTCGGCAAAGGACTTTTCGAGAATGGAGCTGGATTTTTGATGGGTAATTGCTGCTCGTTTTCGTAGGATTTGGTATGTGGTCGTTCTTTAGGATTGGTGTCTTTAATAGCACCTTCATAATCTCTCTCCCCTGTGCGAGTAATGCTCCAGGAGGAGTGCCATCTTGCCCTACACTTTTCGTCGAGAAAGCAATTTTGTAGCCTCCCTCTTTCAGTCTTCCTGCACTTCCACGCGTAGTTGAATGTGAAACGCCAACTCGTTACGCCTTCAGCGCAATTGATATCCGCGAAACCCAGGTGTCTCCGTGCAAGTGATCGCAGGCTTGTGCTCGGACTAACAAGCCGAGTGAGGTGTTGTGTGCTTGTACTGCCATGACCCCGCGCGCGACAAGAGCCAAGGAGCATCAGCTGGACGTGATATATGTTGAGCTGAGTTGAGTCGTTTGAGGCTAAAGCGTCCAAGCGTAACTGCAAGTGATGCTCCAGTTCAACCCGACTTGAAATTGACTGGCACTCAGGCTTTTGTCAGGTCGATCTCAGTCCTACTCACGTGAAGGCTCCACCCTGTTGTTGTAGCGGCGGGAAGAGAATGTATGAGCTAACTAGAACTATCTGCTGAGGGTGGCCGCTTTACTCATATTATATGCTCCGTAAACGGATTAGCATAAGCTAGAGCCCTCGGCAGAAATCCATACCAGGCCTCTGTCACGTGAGACTAACTAGGCCTGGTTGGGACTAGCCCACTGCGGCCTCGTCCACAAAAATCCTCGGAAGAACAATGTGCAGACAGATGACTACTTCAGTCAACCTTCGTTGTGGCATTCCCTTCTCCCTTTTCTTCCCTCTCCTGTTCCAGATACGACAGTCTCATGTAGTCGTCCGATCGGTCACCTAAGGAAAAAGGCAACGAGGCTCACCCAAGGGCTGACATTTATCAATGACCATGCGTGCAAGTGTCTCTTTCGAACCTCTCTGAATGAATCATGTGTTGGCTAGACGTGCAACCTGAAGCAACTCACGTTGCAATCAATTCTCACGATCACAAATGTCCTCCTCGTCTTTTAGCCCTCTCGAACCTGTGTCATGGAGTTTAAGGGAGGTTGGGCTTGACGGCATGCCTGTTGTTACTATGTCAAATCGACCAGGGGATAGGTGCACCCCTAGCTTTCTGGCAAAAGTTCCCCGTAGAACCATTCTCTCTGAACTTGATGTGGTATCCATGTCTCTCTTCCAAGGATGACCGTCACATCCCAGGCTTCAGTCATGAGCATACACCACACGAATCGTGCGCTATGGAAATCGTGGCAAATGGTTATGTCGACAAACTTGCGCGAACATCGTACAGTAAGGCTGAAAATTCAAGAAGGCAGATATGCCCAAACACGTCTGCTAAGAGCAAAATTGTAGAGATGGCTTGGCCAACCCAAACAATGCTTATCGTTGAGGATACCTCCGGCCATTGGTCTGCCGGGCCTGCATTCCTCCTGCGCCAGCTCGTCGTTACGGAGCCAGGGTACTAGTTCTGCCACGTGTGCGAAGATTTTCGGGTCGGATACTCCGGGAATGTATAGGACCAGAGTATGACATGAGACTGATCCCATCTGTTCGGAAAATGACTTTGCCGTGTACCCGAATTAATGATAACGAGCTGTAGACTTGTGTAATACCCGATCTGGTATTATTTGGTGCTTCTCTCCGAACGGAATCTCTTCTTTTTCGTTACATCTACCTTCCAGTTTTCTTCCTCTCATACCATCTTAAGGAGGGATACAGGAGCAAAGTAATGGCACCAGACATATAAATACCCACGTCACCGCCGTACGGACCAAACTTACGGGCAATAGGACCCACGTACTGAAACAGAGATTAGTAAATCATTTCCGTAGGAGAGAAAAAGAGTGCCACCTACCCAAACCTGCGCCATACCAGGCAATCCACCCGCCAGATATCCTGCAAGCAATGAGATGACAGCAGCGATACCCAAGGGGAGCTTGTCTGGTTGATCCCATGCTTCAAGGTTGTAACCTTCGCCGGATCGTTTGCGGAACCATTGATCTTCGACTAGAAGAATGATGGTGAAAGATATGGTCCAGTAACCGAGCAAAGAGACGAAATCAGAGACAATTGTTGAGAGATGGTCCTTTCCAACAATGGCCAGAATTGCGACCACCAGCGCGACCAAGAAAGACCAGATGAAACGGGGGACAGCATGGAAGTAGTGTCCGAGAAGCTGCATCGAGAGGCCAGAAGAGTAGTTGATGGCAATGTTGTTGCCCAAAACACTGAAAGTGAGGATGACGAGGCAGAATTTGCTCCAGCCCAGAGGGTGATAGATTTCTCGCAACAAGCCACCCAGACTGTGATTCTCGTACGCATCCGCATAGGGAGGGTAAGCATTCAGCAGAGCGGCATTACCAATGCATGCGCCGATGACGGTCACAAAGGTGGTCGGGATCGTAACACCTGCCAAAGTGAGGAAAAAAATTTTCCACGTCTTAGTGCTGGCGGGATAGTTGCAGTAATAGTCGGCAGCAATGGAGCACCAACCAGAAGCACTGGAAAAGCAGATGGCCATGAAGCTCAGCCAGGAGCCGGCAATTTCGAGGTTGGTGCCGAATCCAGGAGCCGAGGGTCCTACGTGTGGTGCTGCTTGACCGATTAAGACACACATCAGGATAAAAGACACAATCCAGCTGTATTTTTCAAAGGTGTGGATGATGGCAAAGCCAAAGACCGACACAACGTACGAGATGACGGCCACAATCACACAGCCGACTGCCACGGTCATGGTGAAGTCTGAGACGGCGCTGAGCATCTGCCCCGTAATGACCACATTGACCACGGCGAAACCTCCACCGATAACCACGTTCAAGACGCTGCACAATTTTGCTCCCCAGAAGCCAAAGGAATACCGAGATGTTGCAATGGCGCGCAGTCCAGTCTTGGGTCCCAAGGTACCGCAATATGCCGTGCAAAGCGCCCCCAACACGGTTCCAACGACAATAGCTGCAACAGATTGGCCCAAGGTCAATCCGAATTCAGGACCCAGGACTCCAAGCGGTAGCGTGCCGACGTGACAAGTCATTGACCACCACATGAAGAAGGTGTTTATCAGATGAGGAGGTCTTTTTTCTTCTTCAGGGATTCGATCGATACCCTGGGTTTCGATCCCCATTTTCTCGTCAAGCCACGTCTCGCCTTTGCTCAGCCAACGAAGCGGTGCAATAGTGTTTTGGATATGTCGCGCCCTTGCGATTTCGTAGGCGGGAGTGACACTGCCACGGCGGACTTCTGGTTCGGCAGTTTCGTTGATGCCGGGTTGCTTTTCAATGTCGACATCCTTGGAGGCCGGCGATGAAGATGGCGGAGGATCAACTGAAGCCATTGTGGAAACGACGCCTCTCATGCCCTATAGGACTGGGATTTGCTGGATGGTGACAAAAGAGAGGATTTTTGAGAAAGATAGATCCCGGGCTCAACCTTGTGCGACCACAGGGCCATTAAGTACGCCCTGTTCCAGCATGATAAACCGTAAAAGCCATCATCCAAACCGTCGTCGCATCAAGAACTTTGATCGTATCTTGACTCGGTTAAGCATTTGAACTTGTCGACTGGGCGAGCCCCGTTCTCCAGGGCGCAAATGTGACCCTGGTGCTCCACCGCTAAACAATCTCGAAGTTATTAGCGGGTGAGGAACACGGAGGGAGCCGATAGTGCACGTCCGGAAGGGTCAGCGTGGGAACTGCTTGCGAGGGAATGATAAGGTCGGTCCAGTGAAATGCGTCCGTTCGCCGCGGGCACGCCACAGCCCCCCGGGCGAGCCAGCTCGCGGATAATACTCTGTCTTGGGAATTTGGCCGACGACTGATCGACGTTGGAGGAGGCGACAGGACGGCTAGAGACCAGAGGGCTGATGATTTGATAAACAGGGAGCCAGTGCCTCTCGAATCTGGCTGAAGATGCACGGCAGGCTCGTCAAAGCCCGAGGAGAGTCGCCTTGGCAGCCGGATAAGCCTTATCAAGCTCTCTCGGCATTTGCTTAGGCCAGTAGGAATCAGAACACCTCCAAATCTCAGCTGCAAACTGCGCCCATTCTATTCTATTTTGCCCATTTCTCTGATCTCAATTTTACAACTGATAGATGATAGCGATGCCACTATACATGGACTGCATGCGTCGATTGATCAATCACAACCTTCGGTCAATCCCGACCAGCTCGTATGAACATGGGTCCATGGTGGGGGTATGGAACCGTGGCCACTAGGCCTTGGGCTTTGCAGTGCAGGGATCCTTATCTTTCACACCTCCACCCGTTGCATTGGTGCCCGCTACCGCTGCCTGAGACTTCGTTCTGCGACAAGATTCCAAAGGTGGCAAAGTCGATACGCGGGATCGGTTGAGAGGCCCCCCAGCCCTACCTTTTTAGTTTAGATGGGTACGAAAATTCCGATTGTCGACTTCGAACAAGTCTCTTCATCACTGGAAACCGTGGGAGGCGACCTGCTAATGGGATGCGCAACAAGGGTGCCATGTGGTGCGCCGTGACGCTGAGGCTTGGCCAGGATTCCAAGACGCTGTAGACAATATATTTAACTTGACAGTCTTCTGGTCTCTGACAAACGGATCCTCAATGCATGGCCTTCTTCATTTGCTCTGACGGTCTCCGTACTAGTTGAGGTTTGAATTCGTGTTTCTCGTTGATGGCGATGACCTTTCTATTGCTATTGCACCTATGTCAGGTAGCTCAGCCTTGTATCACCGCGCAGCAGCCCTTCAGGAGCGCCTCTCCAGCTGCGAGCTACCACACTAAATGATCTACTTCGACTAAAAATCCACTAGGGAATGGAATTTTTTGTCCAAAATTTCTCAACAAAATCAGAAGCCCCTTATATCCCTTCCAAAAATGCCGGATACAAACTAGGGCGGATCTGATACCAAAGACAACGACAGTATTTGCCTAACCAGACAGGGCATGTAACAAAACTCAGTGATCCACGAGAAAGCATTCAGCCTCAACAAATGGCCAACACCGTCCCATGCTTCATCCACATTCCTCCCACCAATCCTCACGAAGTACGACCCCAGATCCAATCATTCTAGAGACAAGCCTAGGCCTTCATAAAATCGTTATTGAAGCTAATCGCACTAGCCCTCCATCTACCGAGCATGATCCACTGGTCGAGAAACTTCAACAACTTCGAATTGATGCATTCCTTCCAGTGCCAGCAGGCGAAGAGAAATCGGACACCATGTGTCCGATCTCACCACACACAAATTGGGGGGACACTGTCGCTTCTCTTTCAACATTCCATCAGCGGACTCAAAATGCGGCCGCCGTGATACACTTCCCCATCATTGGATCTGGAACGCGAAGAATGGACGCTGGCTGTCAGGGGCAGGCTCGCCAGCAGGCTGTAAAGACGTCAAAAGGGTACCTATCTATATGCATAACGCATGCTATATACATGTTCTTGGCATTGGGTCTTGGCGCCCCATGACACTGGCTCCCGTCTACAATGACATGGTCCTCATTAACATTAGAAGCATGCTTGAATTCTAGACCACGGGACGTCTCAAGTCAACTGGCACCATGCCATCCCGACCGAGTTGTATGGGTGAGTAGACAGATACATATTTATATATTTCTTGCATCCGAATAAAGAGGCCGTCCTTGTACCCATCGGGGTGACGAAGAAGGAAGAGGGGGTCCCAAGGTATGCTGGGATCAGAGGAACGGCGGAAGAACACATCCACGCAAAGGGAACAGTACAGTGAATTTAGCAATGGAAGGGGCAGTTTAGCAAGGTGTAAGTTCAATCTGTAGTGCTCATAGTGATCGGTACATTGTTGACGTAGCGAGAACCTGATGCCGGTAGAATCCATGGAAGGGCTGCTCCGTGGACTTCTAATTGATCCATTCGGAGAGTTGTCCGTCCAAATGTCGTAAGTATGACGAGATAATGCCATTGAGAAAGCGGATCACAAGATAGAAGAGAGAACTTGATGTCACGTTAGATGTAATTTTGAGAGACGATTCTGCCGCCAGTATTGACGTCTGCAGTTCTTATCCAGAATCGCTAAACACCTTGCTTGCACTCCCGCGTATCCATAAATCGAACAACTCTACGCCCAAAACAACTTCCTCTGCAGACGGACCGAGAGGCATGTGATGAAGCATGTGGGCTGATATAAAAAGTGATCTGTAATAGAGCTGCACTAGTCCACAGACGGCCCCCCAAAAAACGCCAGGGATGTGAAACATCATCGTACAGGACGCATTGAGCGACCATATCGCGTCGAGATATAGATACGTATTCCGGGATTTTGTTGACGCAGATTCCGCCAAGCGACCTATCGCTCCTCGATAGTTCAACGCGTGCACTAGTTTCTGGCTTGTTGTAGGGCATGATGTGGTTGGTGACTTCTTGGGTCGAGACTGGGACACTTCCCGCAAGACGGAAGTATGGAAAGTTTTCCGCCGAAAATCTCGATCTCCACAGTGGTCTCCCAAACCTTCCTGCCGACTCATTCATCCCCGGATTCGGCGTAGTGTCGAAGAAATCTTGTCAAGATGGATATGTGGTCGTTTCGATGTGATGCTGCGATGCGAGGAAGAGTCGCGTTTTGATTCCAACGCCGCCACGTGAAACGATCCAATTTGTTTGGCTTGCCAGGAATTCCATCGTTCTTGTTGCGTCCGCATTTGCCGCGAGATCTTTTCGTGCATCTCAGAGCAGGAACCAGAGGATTTGACAGATGAGACAGAGGATGAGTGTGTTCTCCCGTTTAAAGGTCTGTCAATGGGGCTCTGCGAAGACATTGTACAGATGATTTGGCGGTTGATGATGATCTAGAAGGAGGGAGGATGCTTCGATGAAGTAGTCGATGCTTGCCGATATGTGAACCTTCCTGGGCATCAATGGGCCTATATCCACAGAATCGACTCCAAATTTTGCTTCTGAAAACAAATGATGCTATGGCGCAATTAATGAGGGGACCGAGATAAATCCTACCTTCGTTGCTGCTCTGTAGCATTGAGCAACGGATATTTCCAATCAACCCTAACCTTTAGCCTCCGGACGGCACAGGCTAAACTTTAGGTGTTCATGCATGGGCAACAGTCCAAGCCACGTTCCAGCGAGAAAGCTGATAACTGCGCGGAGGGGTTGCAGGACCATACTGTTCTAGGCTTGACTAGCGACTTCATGAGACTTTTTGTCCGGTCCTCGGTGTTATCACGGCCATCCCGATGGAGTCTTGAGTATGGGAACCCTAGAATTCGCGATTAAATCCGACACATGACATAGCCGTTACTGGAATCTGACAGCAAGTTGCCCAATAGAAAGCTGACAAGGCAGTTCCAATAACCAGCCGCTATTTCCGAGTATTGAGGGAATAAAGCTCGTCATCCGGAGGCGGATCGACGAGTTGCTAGAGGATATTAAAGAGATCACTAGGCATCGTGGAGGACATCCGAAATCGATGGGATCAGGAAACACTCTTCAACAGATCTGGCTGTTGGTCTGTATTGTAACCATCGAGGCACAACGTTAGGATGAACTGCGACGTCGCAGCTAGGCGAGATGGGCTTTGTTTTTCGACTGATGCCCAAGAGGGAGCGGAAGGTCCTTAGGATTTGTCTGGCGATTGCCAATGCGATATTCTTGTTAGGGGCTCGAAAGGGAGGAGGAGATCGATCTCAAGCGTGATGGCAATGGCGAGCACAATGAGCGAAAGTGTGTTCGTCCTGTTGCTGGGTGACAAGCGGTGGATTAGGACCCAAAGTTGTCAACACGGCCCAAGTGGGCGCACGCGCCATCTGCTATCTGCTATCTGCTTCAGGAGAGCCTCACTTCTTTTCTCTCTCACCGCCCTCGAAAGGATTCAGTCCAGAGCACTCTTTCAAGTACAACAACTTGATCAGCAGCGATTGTGAACTGGCGACAGGATAAACAACATTTTTGGTTACTCAGATTCAGGATGGTGAGTTCTCTTTATTTCACTCGCCCAATAAGGGCGGCCTCCCCGGGAACAGGCTGCACCCGCCCACCGCACCTCAGGTCAACCAAACAATCACTTTCTTCTCTCCAATACGATTGAACACCTTCAATCTCACGTCTTTTCTCTCCCTGCGGATCGCCTTGATTCATCCGATAACATCTTCAAATTCCATATTCATCATGTCTAATTCGCAATCGTCCGCGCAGACTTCTACAAACTACAAAGAAGCCTTCTCCCTGTACGACAAGCGCGGCAACGGCCGTGTTCCGCTCGGGTCTCTTGGTGACCTCCTGCGTGCTTGTGGACAGAACCCGACCCTCGCTGAGATCAGAGACTTGGAAAAGACGGTAGGAGGCGATTGTAAGACATAATCTTCTCTTAAGGATATATTCGGCTTCTGGACTAACGGGAGGAAAGTTGACTTTGATGCGTTCAGCAAAGTTCTCAACCGACCTGGCGGTTTCAGGGACCCCGGCGAACCGGAAGAATACTGTCGTGGGTTTCAGGTGTTTGACAAAGACATGACTGGATTCATCGGAGTGGGCCAATTGAGATATATCTTGACAAATTTGGGCGAAAAGATGAGTGACGAAGAGGTTGATGAGCTGCTGAAGGCTGTCGACACTAGCAGTGGAGAGATCAACTACATGGAACTCGTCAGGACCATTCTGGCAAACTAAAAAATCTTCCCGTGTCAATCAAAAAGCGGCTTCGGCGTTGATTACGAGCATATGGATTTTGGTGTGGAAAGACACGCATACGTGGTTGGAGTCCATGACCTTGGCGCATCAGTGTCCTTGAATTGGATCGAGGCTGGAATATTGCAGAACACTGTCACAGACATATCTGTGGCCCAAGTCTAGAGGTATCTCAGGGATCAATGCCAAACGCGCTACTAGCGTCGCTATTTTCTTGTTTCAGGTCTCCTTTTCATCCCTCCTTTTGCGCCCAAGTGGGCATCTCTGCGCTGACTCCTTTGGCCATGTCCGAAGTACTGATCAACCCGCCGGGAAGCAAATACACTGGTCTTGGATGGTCCTCAGAATTCTCAAAATGCGCCTCGTCAAGATGGTACCCGATAACCGATTTGCATCTCCCACACCTCAGGAGCGACCTTTTCTCGAAGCCATCGTCACGACGAATGATAACAGATCTGCGGTCGGGGACAACGTTGAGAAGCACAGAACTGGCAGACCCGATGCCCTCCGCTGAAACTTCATCGGACCTTGTGACTTCAATGGGAGGGGCAAGAATCACGGCTCCGTCTTGCACGGGTTCAATCCGGCGAGGGAGGACTTCGAGTTCTTGTGGAGTGGAGAGGATGAGAGTAGTGCATAAGCAATGATAAGTTTTGATTCGAGAAGTCTTTGGTAGAGAATCTTCGCCCTCAGCCATGAGGGTGAAATTGGATGTCGCGTAGACGAAATACCCTCATGTCCCCGCAGCAAAAATTCTCGGAACGCTTCTAACTATTGTAAGCTAGCAGGGCCTGCTGCAGCCTGCGGGATTATTGACGGTCAATCAAACATCTTAATTTTCTTGGGGGTGTCGCGATTTACCAGATTCGCTCTTCTTCCATGGACTTGGGTTGAGGGCCTGTTCCTCATCTGCGCTATCACAATGCCGCCATTCCTCCCTCGGAAGAGGCTCTCATCAACACCAGACCCAGCCCCTCAAACTACTCCCGCAAAGAGAGCAAAGCTCGCCGATGTCTTGGACGCGGAATCGAGGAATATCTCCGACTCCACAAAGCTCAAACCATTCGCTCTGGGAAGCGATGACTCTGACTCATCTCTCAGCGACGTGGACAGTGACGAGTTCGAGGATGTGCCCTCGAGATTCAAACAGCCTTCTGCTGCCCAACATGACGAGGACGAGGACGAGGATGAGGAAGATATAGAGTGGGAGGATGCTGGCGCAAAAAGGGAAGCAGACGCTCCTGTGCACACGCCCCTGGCTGATGGTCCAATCGAACTGGTCTTTCGAAAAGACGACAATGAGATTGACTACGGTATGGCTGAAACTGTGGGCAAGGGCAAAAAAGGGCCGACAAAACGGGAGAAGGAAGCCAGGGTGAGAACTCATCAGCTGCATGTTCAATTCCTCCTGTGGCACAATTCAATACGGAATAGATGGATCTCGGACAGGACAGTGCAGCAGACCCTTGTTCAGCAATTGCCACCCCAAATTAAAAAGGAAGTCGACAAATGGAAACGAGCAAGTGGATTGCCGGATCCGGAGCCCGAAGCAAATGCAGAATCAGCAAAAACTAAGAAACGGGGAAAGCGTCAAGCTGTCGACCCTCGCAAAGAAAGGGACTGGGGAAGGCCAAGTCAGCGTCTGGAAAGCGGGAAGACCGACCTGAGTAATGGAGATCCACTCGTTTCTCTTGTGAAAGTGTTGGCTGTCTATTGGAAGAAGCGATTTGCAATCACGGCTCCAGGACTGAGGAAACGTGGTTATGGGACTAAACAGTCGTTGAAACAGGTGATCTATTCGTTCAGAAATGACGAACATGACGATGAAATCCACGGAGAACGCATTCGGAATATTCAGGAGTTTCGTGAGCTGGCAAGGAGATGTGAAGGTTCGAGAGACCTCGGTGCTCAATTATTTACTGCCTTGCTCCGAGGACTTGGAATTGAATCCAGATTAGTGGCCAGTCTGCAGCCTAGTGGTTTTGGTTGGACCAAGGCGGAGCAACTACTACCACGGAAACCGGCCAAAGCGGTAGAGATTGATACGTCTTCTGAACAATCTGAAGCCGAAGACTCCAAGTCCATATCAGAAATCACCAGCACGAAAGGGGGAGTAAAGGGGAAACAAGCGGCGCATTCACAAAGAAGCCCTGGAACTACCACGGCCCCTATTGATCTTGACTCGGACTCTGAGATGTATGAAGGTGGAGACGACGATGATTCCGTCGTGGATGTCACTCCATCTTTGCCCAAGAAGCGTCCACAGAAGTACGACCGGGATAATCCCTTCCCAATATATTGGACCGAAGCGATATCTCCGATCACGAAGAAAGTCCTTCCCGTCTCACCTCTTGTCCTTGCTTCGCCTGTTGCTTCCACACCCGAATCCTTAGCTACTTTCGAGCCTCGCGGGGCTAAGGCTGAGAAGACGAAGACGGTGATTGCATACGTTATCGCGTTTTCATCCGATGGTACCGCCAAAGACGTGACTGTCAGGTATCTCAAGAATAGGATATGGCCAGGCAAGACGAAGGGTTTTCGGTACCCGGCGGAGAAGATCCCAATCTACAACAAATACGGCAAGATTAAACGATACGAAGAATATGACTGGTTCAAGCGGGTCATGAGTGGTTATGTTCGGCCCGACCTAATGAGGACGGCCGTGGACGACGTGGAGGATTCGTCTGATCTCGTCCCTCTCCTTCCTGAAAAGAAAGAAGTCAAGGAAGGCGTTGACACGCTCCAGAGCCTGAAGGCATCTCCTGATTTTGTTCTCGAACGGTTTCTGAGGCGTGAGGAAGCTTTGAGGGCCGGTGCAAAACCAGACAGGGTCTTCGTGTCTGGTAAAGGCGACAAATTGAAGGAGGAGCTAGTCTACCGTCGAAGCGATGTCGAAAGATGTCTCACTGCGGAATCGTGGCACAAAGAAGGCCGAAGACCAAAAGCCGGGGAGGCTCCGATGAAGCTTGTACCGGTACGGGCCGTCACTCTCACCAGAAAACGTGAAGCCGAAGAGCATGAAAGGCAGACTGGAGAGAAACAAATGCAGGGCTTGTACTCATGGGATCAGACTGAATATATCATCCCACCCCCGATTAAAAATGGCGTCATTCCAAAGAATGCCTATGGGAACATTGATTGCTTCGTGCCGAGTATGGTGCCAAAAGGTGCTGTACACATTCCACTCAAAGGAACAGTCCGGATATGCAAAAAGCTTGAGATCGATTTTGCGGAAGCGGTGACGGGATTCGAGTTTGGGAATAAGATGGCCATACCAATCTGTGAGGGCGTTGTGGTGGCGAAAGAGAATGAGAAAGCTGTCATTGACGCTTGGTCAAAATTTCATGAGGAGCAAAGAAGAAAAGAGGAATCGAAGAAGGAAAAATTGGTGTTGGACCTATGGCGGAAATTCGTCATGGGTCTCAGAATTCGGGAACGCGTCCAGGATACTTATGGAGATGTTACTAACGATCGGTTGGATCATGCCCATGGGTTGGGCAAGGATCAGCCGATCAATATCGATGATGACAATGACATGCCAGGACCAGCACTACCTAACACGAATGACGACGATTTTGGTGGCGGTTTCCTTGTAGATGAAGACGAACAGGCAATCCCCGAGGATCTGGAAATGGTTCATCACCAGGAGCCACCAGAGACAGACAAGGCAAAAGGGGAGGTGAAAGCAGCTACAGAGGATCCAACTCGAGAACTTGAAGACTTCCAGAGCTCCGAACTTTCCTCTGCGCCGAGCGATGGTGTTGACGACATTAATGTAGAATTGTCCACTACGGAAAGTGACTCAGCTATTGAAGAAGACGAAAATGACTCGGCCTTGGAAGCGATGTAAAAGATTGAAGTCACCGCCCTTAGGCCTCATCAACGTCGTACGAGAAATCTTGTCTCCAAGCCATCGACTTCTTCGGCGGACAATAGCGATGCAGAATCCAATGACCCAGAAGCGTCCTCTCCTAAGGACAAGAGTGGGTGAAGACTACAAGCCAGCAAGATCAGTACCGAAGCAGAGCAGAAAGGACATTCAGAGATCAACTCCCAAGCGAAGGACTCGTCGACTAAGGCGAGATAGCCCATACTTTTGAGGGCTAATAGCTGACTCGGCCAACGAAACAGCATTGTACCATGCTTTGCGAAGGTTCAAGATGTCTTTGGATTTATTCTTTCGGACATCAAGACTGTCTTTCGTGAGACCCTCATGTGTTTGTGTCCAAGGTCGTATAGAATTCAATCCCACTCCGATATGGCCATACCGCCTGATTAATCGCTGTCGCCCTCCCCGTCCTCGTCTCGATCTTCCCCATCCGTCTCCTCATCGGCGTCCAACACTTCCTGCCCAGCAAAGACCAACCACTGGCCACCCAGCACACTCTTCCGCCACAGCTTCGTTACTCCATCTGATCCGTTGCTCATGAGCACTTGGCCCTGTCCGTCGAAAGAGAGCGACCATGCATCGGAGTGCGCGTTCGACAGTAACGTCGATGACTGGATAGTGGTCGAGAAGGGAAAGGTGTGGCCTGTTCTGGCGGATCGAGAAGGAGCAGATATCGATGCAGAGAGAGCCGGTGAATTGGAAGAGATCTGATGAGCACGACCGATGATGGCGGACGTGAGGCTCGATTGCTGTTGCTGCCTTTGTGAAGGGGGCATACTCCGTGACGTGGAGGATGTGGAGGATGGATCTGTGTTCCCTGACTGCCCATTCAGATTCTCATTCGGGCCTTCTGTAACTCCGAGTTCGAAGATGCGTACCGCTCCGTCTTTACACGCAGTCGCGATGCGGTCCGTGCCTCTGACACTGAACGGGGCCCACTGAACGTCTCGTACCAAGGACGGGTGCCGGGGTAATCTTGCTGCCTCGTAGAATATGATCCGGTGACTTGCACCATTGCTGGCAATCCCTGCGCCTACGTCTCCATTGGGAACGACAGAGCGGTAGATTTTCACCTCGTTGAGCACTGACACTACGAGGCTGAGTTGGTTGCGGTCGTCGCTGAGGCTGTTCACGTAAGCTAGAGGGGTTGGATTCTGGTCCCAACGGACCTTGAAGCTGGTCTCCTCTCCTCTTCCGGGCGGGTTAGAGCCGCAGACGTCGAAGACATCCACCAGAGTCCATTCCTTGAAGTCGTCCGGATTTGTAGGTTCGTAGATGGACAAGAGGCCCTGACGGTCGATGAGTGCAAGGGTGGTGTAGACATTATCGACTGTCTTGATGTCCATTGAAACAAAGGGCACTCGGGGCGTTGAAGGGATTGTGGCGATGCGACGGAAACGGCGGCCACGGTTCGGTGCTTGTGACATGTCTTCGGTCCATAAATGGAACTTTAGGTCACTGCCAATGGTGGCAATGTGAGATCCTGTTGTTGGATGGAGGAATTTGGCCTAGAGGATTTGAGAGAGATCAGGGGGGAACTCTTCAGACCACAGAGGCAGGAACTTGAGCCATGACCTACATCCCTGATATCAGAATCGTGAGCAGTGAAGGTGTCAGTCAACATGCGCTCGCCGGTTTTAGGATTTCGATCCCATACTTTGATGCGGTGATCGATGGACGCGGTGAGGATCCTGGTACCGTTGAAGTTGATGCTGAGTACGGTGACTCGGTCATGATGGCCCGTCTCGAACTCCTCTGTCTTGGCCATTGTAGATTAGGACTCTCTGGGAGTGGTCGAGGCAGATATCATGGACTGGTCATGCCACGAGAAGCGCCGGAGGCAAGGTTTTCTCTGTACTTAAAACCAAAGGTTGCAGTAGAAAGGGTAAGGTCCGTCGTAAAGCGTGCTATGGTATCGGCTGCAATGCTTGTTAAGATCTTGTTATATGAAGGACGTCCGATGAAGATGTAAGTTGCCCAGAGATGAATCAGGGCCGTTGTTGATTGGATGGTGAACGGATTATTATTGTTCCGGGTCTCCCAAAAAGGACAAAAGGACAGCTTGTCGTCCACCCGCAAGAAAATATCCCTTCATCACCATCTTCTCCTAGGAGCCGCTGGTCGGATCCGCTATTTCTATACTGCTTCGTGGCGTTCATGTCTTCTTCCTGCCAGCGTACAGTTCTCTGGGCACGATAATGGATGAATTTGAACTTCACTCCAGCTAACAAGAATCCACCTGATTTTCACCATCAACAGTTATCGATTGGTCCCGCCCACGGCCGATCATGTCCTCCAGTCTCAGCCATTCAGAGAAATGGTCTCTCTTGCTCGTCGCGGGAGCTTCTCTCGCAGTCATCGCGAATGCTTTTCAAGCTGATGGTGCTCCACTTGTGTCTTCTCTGGCGTTCTCGGCGTTGGCATTCTCAATGACCTACGCCTTTGTCCGGTGGTCGGGACCGTCTTTTGTCAAGGCTGGTTTGAAAGGGAGGGACATGAGCAAGTTGACGCCCAAAGAAATGCAAGTACGCGTCCAAACGGGGTTGAATCCAATGTCTGATTTTCTTTCTTAGTCCAGAGGCTATGGGGGCAGTTGCCGCGTCCGTTTACATCCTTGCGCTCATGGCTTTTATCCCCTTTGCCTTCTACAAGGATATTGTCGCCGCTACATCTGGTGGCGGAAACCGAGACGTCGTCCTCACCGTCACCGAGGTGGAGACGGGACGATTTCTCCATCGATTTCCCCATTCGAAATTGTCATCCTACCAATCTGCTCTGAATACATTACAAGCGACCACCATTCTGGGAATGGCCGATGACATCCTGGATCTTCGCTGGAGGCATAAATTCTTCATCCCCGCTATTGCATCTCTCCCCCTTCTCATCGTCTACTATGTCGATTTTGGAGTCACTTCTGTGGTGGTTCCCAACTTTCTTGTTCCATATATGCCCAACGGGGCTCGACTTATCGACTTGTCATTCCTCTACTACCTGTACATGTCCGCTCTGTCGATATTTGCCCCCAACTCCATCAATATCCTGGCCGGCATTAATGGAATTGAGGTCGGCCAGTCACTGGTCATCGCGGGACTTCTGATCATCAATTCATCACTCTACCTCGTGCCATTTCCCGGAAATCCGGTCTTGAGCAACGGCTATGCGACACATCCACATCCAGCTACCGACTCCCATCTCTTGACACTATACGTCCTTTTGCCATTTCTGGCTGTATCTATGGCGTTGTACATACACAACCGCTATCCCGCGAGAGTGTTCGTCGGTGACACATATTGCTATGTCGCAGGTATGACTTTTGCGGTCGTGGCTATCACTGCACACTTCAGCAAAACGTTGTTGCTTCTTCTGATCCCACAAATCGTCAACTTCATTTATAGTACCCCGCAGCTTTTCCAACTCATTCCTTGTCCACGACATCGACTTCCCAAATTCAATGCCAGAACCGGCCTTCTTGAACCGAGCGTGACTCCCTGGCCGCCTGAACGACCCCCGAGCACACTCTTGGCGACAATATTTTTCACTTTGCGAAAGTTGCGCCTGCTCCAGGTGACAGTGGACCCGAAGACAAACCGAATATCGAGCACGTCTAATCTCACAATCATCAATCTGTGGCTGGTATGGAGGGGCCCAATGCGGGAAGACCGACTCATGAGAGAGTTGCTGATCATGCAAACTCTATGTGGACTATTTGGACTTTTTGTGAGGCATACCATGGCGCTGTTCATCTTCAGTGTAGATAACAGGGGGAAATATGACCATGTAGCCCAGGCATGAAGTATGTGATTGAATTCCCGCCGTGAGTGAAATGTGGAACTGCCCAATGGTACTGTATGTGAAATGGACGTCCAGGACGACCAATCACAGATTCGCCGAGCTTGGCCCACCCGGAAACTTTGTAACTAAAATTACATTTACTCAGACTTTTAACGACTTCCCTGGTAATGACCCTCACAGTTATATTGAGCCGAGAATCTTCCCCTTGTTTCCGAAGCAAGACCGACTCCACAATGTGACATTGGTAGATGCGTCGATTCCCTACCACCGTCTCTCGTGTCTCTGGTATAGTTCGCCGAGACCTTGTGCCATCCAGATACGCCGACGTCAAACTGCTGAACCGGAAGACCATCATGACTTCGCGACCTTCAAAGCGCCTTAAGCTCGAGTCCGACCAGGACGGTCAACTATCAACTTTGAATACGGGTCCTCTAGGAGGTTTAGCGGCTGATCCAACGGACATTCGAACCAAGAGAGCTGCGTTTCTCAATTCAATATCCCGATCAGTCTCTCCCCCGGCAGTCTCCCGTTCTGCTCCTACGACACCGCGACCAAAAGAGGGCCTTAAGGAGGCTCTGGGAAAAACCACCTTGACGGGGAAGATTTCTCCGGACCGAACCAAGGCCTCCGTAGAAGATGATTTGATGAAAACCACAGCGAATGACAGATCTGCAATTTCCAAAAGAGAAACAACCAGCACTTCGACGAAGCTTCTTCCATCTCCTTTCAGACTCACCTCGATCCAGGACCTTTCTTTTTCCAAAAACGTCGACTCAATTTCTCTTCAAGAGATTCTGGGAAACCCATTGATCAAAGAAGCATGGATATTCAACTACTGCTTCGACGTGGACTGGCTCATGAACTATTTCGACGCCGACATTCGCTCGCTGGTCAAGGTCAAGATCGTTCACGGGTCCTGGAGGTCGGAGGACGTGAACAGGATCGGAATTGAGGACGCATGTCGCCGCTGGTTGAATGTCGAAGCCGTGACTGCTTATCTTCCTGACCAGTTTGGAACTCATCATAGCAAGATGTTTATTCTTTTCACTCATGATGATCAGGCGCAAGTTGTGATCCACACAGCGAATATGCTCGAGAAAGATTGGACGAATATGACGCAGGCCGTGTGGATGACGCCGATGCTTCCCAAACTCGCAGAAAATCCCGGTATTGTTATTGGCAGTATTGGGTCTGGATCGCGTTTCAAGCACGATCTCATGGCATATCTTGCAGCATATGGGTCCAAGACAAAACATCTCAGGGATCAACTGCTAGACTTCGATTTCAAGAGTGTTCGAGGAGCTCTCGTAGCCTCCGTTCCATCACGCATAAAACTGTCCGCCACAGTACAAGACAACGAGACTACCGGGAGTGAGAAGCTCTGGGGTTACCCAAGGTTGTCCCGTTGCCTTCAACCTCTATCACCATCTCAGACCCTACCTTCACTCCCCTCCACCCAAACCTCCAGACCTCATCTTGTCTGTCAAATCTCCTCTATCGCCACCCTCCCGATGACCTGGTTGAATCAGTTCTTCCCAGTCCTCTCCGGGCAGAAACCCGGTGCTCAAATGTGGAGCAACGTTTCAGTGATCTATCCAACACCGAGCAACGTCGCCTCATCCTTGGACGGCTACGCTTCTGGGGGATCCATTCACACGAAGGCCCAGAGCGCTGCCCACTTGAAACAAATCAACCTCTTACGCCAAACCCTCTGCCAGTGGACTCAGGGGCCTAGAGAAGACTGCCGGGCCGAGAGAGACATGGCGGCGCCGCACATCAAGACGTACGTCCGCTTTCGGGAGAAACCAACCATGGATACCCCGACACCAGACATTGAGTGGGCGTTGCTGACGAGTGCGAATCTATCGACTCAAGCGTGGGGAACACTGCGAGAAAAGGATAAAGAGGTAGTGATTCAAAGTTTCGAAATCGGTGTCCTCGTCTGGCCGGAGCTGTTCAGCGAAAAGTTTGATGCTGGAGAGTCGACGACCGATGGGAAGAATGCCTTCCAGCCAGGGATGCGGGACACCAAATGCAGCCAGAACTTGGTGCGAATGGTACCTGTTTTTGGCAAGGACACGCCGTCACGTTCAAAGTATACCAGTGATGGAGATCAAACCACAATTGTGGGGCTTCGCATTCCCTACGACCTGCCGCTGACTCCCTATAGTGACGGTGACATGCCCTGGTCTCCGCAAGGGACATACAACACACCGGATAGGCTCGGGAAACTTTGGGTTTAGAAATGTCTTCGGATAATGGCACCCGGCTGGACTGAAGACGAGAGCGCAGACACGAGAACGTCGGGAATTGGACGGCCAAGAGGTTGAATTGCAGCATTCGAGGAGCGCGAAACGAACCATATCGAGCATAGAATCCTCCGTCCTGCTCGATCCTAATGTTTGTGCGTAGACTTGAAATTGTAGCATCTTTCATGCCATACCAGTCTGTAACTCCAGACACTGGACAGGGTGTAAAATGCTGTATCATGTACGTTTCCATCCTCCACAGACCAGCGCTTGTTCCGCAGTCTAGTTGACGAAACCCGCTCCAGGCACGATCAGTGAGTCGACCTCCCAGGCCAATCGCATAGCCGGGAGCTTCAGGACTTTCCCCCAAACATCTCTATTCTCCTACGATAAGCCCCTTCAACGCACCACGTCTTGTCAGGCCGTTTCAGTTTCCACCCACAGGCTCCGGCGCCTTGGCCGGATCAAAGCCGTATTTCTCCTTGAGTTTCTCAACAAGTTCGATATAGCGTTTCTCGGCGTCGTCGGCGCTGGTGCCGGCGTCAACTTCCTTCTGCCAGGCCTTGTGCTTGGCTTTTCCCTGTTCGAGAGCAGGTCAGTGGTGGACGTTTGCAGCAAGAAAACGCGGAGGGATGGACCTTCAGATCGAACATGCCTGGTGGAGGGGCCTTAGAGAAGTCCTCGCCGTTGGCGACCTTGAAGAGGGCGTAGAGCTGTCAAATTCCGATTGTTAGCGAACTTCTTCTATGCCCGTCCTCATGGTTGACTGCGTTTGCTTCTCCCTGGGTCTACTGCCTCTTTCTGCTCATAAGGTCATACCCCAATATGTCGACAACAATATTACCTCCCGTCATTCTCGAAAATACTCTTCTAGCTCATTCCGTTCTGTATCCACCTTGATGCTCAGAGGAAGCGAGGGAACGTACCTCGAGCAACTCATCATTGCTGGGTTTGTCTTTGAGTTGACGGCTCTCATTCGCCGCCTTTTGAAACTCGGCAGAAGGCATCTTGAACGCCTTTTTTTTTTTTTTTTTTTTTTTTTTTAAATACGCTTCTCGGAGTACGTATGATGTTGCGGTGTCTCTGTTTCGTGGAGGATGTTGAAAGGAGTATTAGTTTAGTCGTTGAAGGGCGGGTCGTAGATTGACGGATCTTGTGATGTTATAGAATTGTCAGTCTTGGGACCAATTGTCAAACCATTTTGGTATCGAGGTTCAAAGCAGACGCAGGTATCAAGGGAAGTTAGTCGGCTTTAGAAGAGCATTTGTCGTTCGTCGGCCGTCGAGTTGCGTTTCTAGAAGGATGACGCAAACAAGGGTAGACTCCACTCACCTAAGACCCAAGATTGTCAACTCCGATTGAGACAAGGTAAAGAAGAACGATGAAAGAACCGTCAGGGTAGTTGTATGTAGAGAGTTCAGAACCTGCAGGCAGGTTTGGGAAGTCAACAAACTTGAAGTGGTTGGCAACAACTCAATAGGACAACAGATTTTGGCGGGGCAGGGCACAGCAACAAACTCCGAGACCTGGAGGGGCAAATTCTATGATCATTTATATACTGGTAGATTGTCATGACCTCGTTCCCATTGAATTTCGGTCATAGCATGTAGCAACAAAATCGGCTATGTCCTTCATCGCTATAGCCCTATCTCCTCATGGGAACCAATCATCCTCATGGCATCACTATTGGACAGAAAACCAAATTGCACAGCGTGACAGTTTATCTATAGCCGCATTGGAAGAGGGAAGGAGGATCATAAAATGGTGCTGTTGTTGGAAACGACCGGTGCCTGAAACACGCATCCTGAACGCCAGCGCTTGCAAGGCTGAATTATCCTCGCTTCATGCAGGAGAAGAAGAGCATCAGGTTCTAAGAGGGACCGTACCCATGCCCCAAAATCTAATCCTCACCAGTCAGCTGCCCAACCATTTTTATCCAGAAACTCTGATGAGGCATTTTTCAGTGCCACATTGGGGATCAATTCTTCCGCATGCAAGGGCTGCCTGGTTAAAGGATCGCAGCCATTTGCTTTAATGTGCTTCAGAAGACTGACCCGCTCGAAAGAGACCCCGGTGGGAGTAATGACGGGATCATGCATGACTTCAAATGTGATGGGATCAATCAGCCAGTCGGGTACGACCTGTGCAATGTTAGTTTGTCATTGTGTGCGTCCAAGCGGGTGTGCATACCCTTTCGGCAGAGTCGGGAACAGCAGGATCTTGGAACGCCTTGCGAATGATGCTGCGCCTGGTCTCTGTTTCTCTCTCCAGTTCCATTATCTCCTCGCTTCTGCCGGTCTCACCGATTTCGTGTCTTGCAAATCTTTCGTTAACATCCTTCAAATCGCGATCCAACTGTTGATTCAACAGGTCCTCGACCAGAGCAAGGGTCTCATTCATCTCTCTCAATCGGGCCGTCTCTTTGCTTTGCCATTGCGCCTGTTTCGCCTTGAGAATGAATTGACTGATCACTTCTGCGCTTGAGTCTTTGGTGTCCAGGCATATGGAGTATGCGCACTTGGCTTCCTCCAGAGCTTCACCAACATGTCGTTGTGGCAGAAGGGCTTGCGCGAGATAGAAGTGCGATTTCATCGATAAGGCTTTGTTCTTGGGTCCATAGAGTTCAATGGCTTTTCTAGCGTCGGACTCTGCGCCAGGCCAGTCTTGCAGTTTCAGTCGCGTGAGAGATCGATTAGCAAAGACTTTAGGATCGGATCGTGAGTGCTCAGCAATTCTTCAAAGAGATTAGTCATGTCAAACCCTGATCGAAACAATCGACATACGCCTGTGTATAAAGACTTTCTGCCTCTTTGAACTGTCCGGCCTTGAAATGTTCATTTCCCTGCTCGCGGAACGACATCGTGGTGAATGGCGGAGTGGCTGTCAGAGGGAGTGGACCAGAGGTTTCAAAAGGAGTCCCCAATTCAGGTCACGGCAAAGGAGCGACAAGAACTTGAAGTGGGGTGCAGAGTGATGCGCGCAACAAACATAAACGTCAAGCCAGAGGACATGACTGCAAAAAACCAAAAGACCGTTGCGCAAGACCTTCACGCCGGAGGTTTTGTGGCAAGTCAGTCAGCTTCAGAAGGCAATGGATGCCTTTGGATACCTTTAGATGAAGTAAGTACCCTCCGGTGCCGCGGACAGCGGGCCTCGGGACAAAGCTCTCGGTGCCTCTCCTCGTCGAGTGCGGAGTACGTCTCCTTACCCGCTGATTTGTAAAATAAAGGAGAAATCGGTGTGACGGGCGATTGGAGTTTTTGCGTCATTGATACAGTACATTTCACGTGATCCGGGCATTTTGATTTCGATGCTTTGCAGCAAATGCCTTCTGAGGCTCAATTGCGTCCATCAATGGCTGTCGCTCGGAAACAAAAAGCTATCCATAAAATCATACTCCATCCGCATTCCCCGTGCCGCCTTTCTAAAACGCCAGATAGGATACATTCTCACTAACGGCTAGGTACTTGTCATCAAACCAGACTCATGCCGACGTGCTCATCGTCCAAGTCATGCAGCACCCGCTGTCGGGGTGTTTTGAAGCACCTTGGTGGGTTGATACCCAGCACGAACAATTCGCTCTCCAGAGCTGTCCCGAGTAACCTCGCCCTTGGCCTCCATTTGAGATCTCTTCCAGATCTCGACTTCGCAACCCCCACGAATGACGCCAACCCTCATCGTTGACAGCAAGTTGTGGGCAGCATTGCTGTGCATGTACACACCACCATTGAACATCGCCGTGGCGTCCTTGCCAATGCCGGAGCTGATCATTGCCTTACCACCTGGATGGTCCTTGATGAACTCGGTCACGTCGTGAACGATGCCGGCAATAGCAACAAGGCCGCGACCGTTCTTGGCTTGCTCGACGTAATCATCCCATTCCATGACGGGAAGTTGATCAAGCGGAATACCCCAGTCGAGTTTGGCACGCTTTTGATCAAGCTTCTTTTGCAACTGCTGGAGACGACCTTTCTCAATTTCGTTGCTGCGGAATTGCTTGAGGTCATAGGCGAGACCGAGTTGCTTCCAGATCCAGATGGACCATTTGGTGGGATCATACTGGTGCCATTCGATGGCATTGCGGTAATCGGATGGGAATTCGTGGTGGAAGTTGTGGTAGCCCTCTCCAAGAGTGACCAGGGCCGTAATGACATGATCACGAGGAGAGTTGCGGTCATCAAATGGCTGATCTCCAAGCCAGTGGGCCAAAGAATTGACACAGAAGGTGGCTTGCTGAACGAAGAAGATTCGGAGAATGCCAGCATAGATGAGCCCACCGAACCAATCTCCCCAGCCCAGGCCAGCAACAATGGTGGGCAAGATAAGGCCCATGAAGAGAACGACCTTGAGGTAGTTCTTGTGTTGCCAGATGACCACGGGGTCTTCGTTGAGATCCGAAATGTCGGTACGTCCAATCCGCTTTGGGTTTTGTCTCATGACCATCCACCCGATATGAGAGTACAGAAGTCCCTTTCGAACAGAGTATGGGTCCTTGTCGGTGTCGGTGTATCGGTGGTGTGCTCGGTGATCGCGCGCCCACCATCTGATGGAGCCTTCAACGGCACCACCGCCCACGGCAGCGAGGAAAATTCGAAGAGGAAGGGTGGCCGAGTACGATGTATGCGCCCATAGCCTGTGATAACCCGCAGTGATTCCCAAACCGGTGGCAAAGTAGTATGCTATTGCCCACACAGCGGTCTTGAATTGGAGTGGGACCCAGATAGCTTGAATGCAGCCATAAAAGGGGATGAGGACGATGAGGGTAACGTTGAGCCAGTTGACATGCTTGTACCAGTTGGAACGGGTCATGGGCGTCTCGGTGATATGAACCCTCTTGGGATCATATTTGGGATTTCTGTTGGGCTCGGCGGGTTTCGCAATGGCCGAAGGCTGTGAGCTGGGGTATTCTGACTTGACGGCCAGATGGCCCGCGGTGGTTTGAGAAGAGGGCATGTTGAAACGGCGGAGATCAACCGACACTGAAGGGGAGGAGACTTAGGAAGGTGAGAGAAGATGAAGAGGGAGCGGGAACGAAAGTTAGGAGCGAAATATATGAAGGGGCGGAACTTAGTGGTGGTTGTGGTGGTTTGAGATATGTTTGTTGGGTTCGCGGTGTGGGGAAAGCGATGCTGAATAGCGGACGGCAGCAGTGGGATCAGCAGCGAGAGTGACCGTTTCCTGATGAATGGAATATCTTGTACGTTGTAGCCCGACCAAGGGCCGCGTGAGCCACCAGTAGAAGAAGAGCTGTCACCGTCGTTGCCCTGATAGTTTGTCTGGCATTCGCAACGAAAAACGATTTTTGTTGGGGAAGCACACGTCACGCAGAGCAAAGTGACTAGGGCCCCTTTAACCACGCCCAGCCCATTTTGAGTCCTCTGATAGGCTAATTTGGCACCGTGCCTTGCGCTAGAAGCCAACTAGAAGCGAGACCCTGAGACTCTAATCGACTAAGCACGGTATCGTACACAAATTACCCTATCATTCCACACCCCTTGGGTGGCCTGTTGTGCAGCGGAATGGCGTCTCTTGACGGTAGGGGAGAAGTTTACTGCGGCTTGGGTATCATATCTGGAATTCCGGTGACCGTAACTATGTACCTCGGTGGAAGAGTAGAAGAATGTATAGCATAGCCCCAGATCACGTTTGTCCCAACCAAACTCTCCCAACCCCGGTAATGCTGGTTTTGATGGGGTTGTTGGGCGCTAGCACTGGAAAATCGGCTGCGGCCAATATGTCGTATTTCGTATGAAATACTTTATCATCAACTAGTAGAAATACTGATCTATCAATACCTCTCTACGTGGCCTTGTACATGTACTCCCTCGACATGTGAACTTCATATACAGAGGATTGCAAAACCGGTTTCCTCCCAGTAGAGATTCTACAAGACTCAGAAGTAGAGCAGGTTCGCCTCTGGTCACATCAAGTCAAGCTTCACCCGTCCAAATGGCCAATCATGCTTGAGCACCATGACCAAGGTCCCAAGAGGATGGCCGTTCAAGATTTGTGTAGCTTCGAATGCTGCAAGCGCCTCTCGAGCCTCGGGAGAGAGCGACTCCACAGGAGCCAGAGATGGAGCCCTCCATGCCCTGACGAACCCAAAGAATGTCCCACTCGCAACGTGCTTGTCCCCACCCAGTTAGCCCTGCCGTTCCTAAGCATGGTCTTGAGAATGGATACTTTATTGCATTCAATATCCTAGTATATGTACGGAGCACCAATTGCATTGAATATCGTACGTATCTTGTATAGCCTAACAGCACCAGCACATTACTTGGGCCTCACCAGAAAGCTTTACCACTCCCCATTACACGTTTCTCAACAAGAACTCGTCGATCTACAACTACATCACCCCCTTCGGATCGTACTTTTTCGCCGCAGCCTTGAGCTTCGCAACCGACTCCGATCCGGCCTCGTCTTGATTAGCCGCTAAAAGGCTTGGGTGGGATGGTAAATGCACTTACAACCTTGAGGTACAGGAGGGATATTCAGGGCATTCCCTCTCCTTGACTACATGGCCTATATTCGCGGGGGCACGCGTCAGCAATTGAGCACACCGAAGGGAACTATAGGCCTTCATAGACCCGACATCGTCACTTTTCACATGTGCCTGCAGCTCGGTGTTATGCATGGAAAGCTAACTTCTATACCCTGCTTCAACGTCCGAGTGATGGGACAAAGGACAATTCGTCAAGAATGGAAGCCATATCGCCAACCGAGTTGCTCAAACCCGTCGTGATTCCTACTCGGAGGAAGGGCGTGGACGAGTTCTTTGTCTGGTGCAAGCGTCGCCAATAAGACAACCCCAGATCTCATATTGTATACTCTGCGGTACCCTACACTGACGCCGGTCCACGTCCATGGGCTCCTCCCATTCAGTCCCAATAGTTCAGGCTTCCCGCCCCGAGCACGCCCAAGCAAGGCAGTTGTTCACCTTGGGTGGCTCCGGCGGATGATCCAGGCGAGTCGCGCCGACAGAATGCCAGAAAACGCGGCCAGCCGGGGGGTAAATTAATCCCTGTCTCTCGGCGAACCTTTTTAGACAAGACGCTCTCTTGAGACGTTACAGCTTCATTCGCCAACATTGTTTTGACACGAGAAACGGCGATACAGGTGCTACATCTAGCAACGCGAATGGAGTGAGTGACAGCGAGCACAACCAGCAGTGCGGCACAATGACTAGCACACCGGCACTGTAGCATGGGGTGTTCATCGCATCAGCCAGCGGAACCACCTGCTGCTTCACGAACTTCTCGACTTCTCCCACTGGAGTGAAGCAAAATCTTCGCTTTTTGCGTATACGATTTCTGGTCGATAGTATTCAAGGTTGCTTCCGACCTGATGACAACGTCTCCACGGTCGAAACTGGTCTCATTTGGAGCCAGCCGCGGAAAGAGAGCATTATCTCCATCTAATGCACCTGTTGATGTTGATCTCTCAAACACAGCTGTTCCGACTTTCGATCCCCCGCAGCCGTACTTCTTACTGCAGTTCTGCTGGGGCCTCGAGAGTTTCGATTGCGGGTTGGCTCCAAATGATCATCATTCAACTCTCAATAACACGCCTAACTGAGAAGCGCATCGGTTGGTCACCGCCAATTCCCTGTGGCTGATGCTGGCCAAATCACTCTCCTTCCGGAAGAACATAAAATCCGCTCTCTGACAACTCACTTACGCGAGGCAGCAGAACATTCGGGTGACCCTGTTTCAACGACTTGATGACGATGCAAACGATGCGGACCAAGCTTCCTCTGAACGACTCGTACCCATCTTTGCGCTCACCTACTGTGGTAATTCTCACCGCTCATCTAGCGTCTGTTTATCTTGTCTGCGATCGACAGTCCTCGTTCGTGAATTCATCGACTCTTTGGCCGACGACGTCTGGGGGCCTAATATTGGTTGGTAGATTGGCGAGCAAGACTTCAGAAGATACCGGCACACAGGAACAGAGAGTTGATTGGATGATTAGCGAGCATCTTTGAATTGTTCTGCATCATTCTCTTAGGCGTCCCAAAGAGACTGCAGCTATCAGATCTCAGTTTCGGCCCTACAAAGGCTCCAGTCAGGAACAGTGTAACCAATTGATGCAGCGTCAGATACGTGCTATGACCTTCCTTCTTGCAACTCGGAAGTCTATATTTGGCAGATAAGACTCACGACATCCGCACATCTGACATCAGTCTAGCCATTATCTAATAAGTAAAAACTGGTAAGCCTCACGTTCCTCGGTTGAACTATCCTCCATTCCATCAAAATTGACGGTGCGGTAGATGATTTGAGGCGCAAACTTCTCAAAGCGATGGAAGTGGTCTTTGAAATGAAGAGCCTTGGGATGATTTGTGAAAGTCCGAGATGATTCCACAATGACAAAATAGTCGACGTGGCGATGAAGCTCGTTCAAGCGGATTTCGACCCCAATCCAGCTCGGCACCGATGAGAAAGAGGTCATAGATCTTTCGGTGTTCTTCTCTCCTGAAAAAGACTGTAAAATTTTGAGTGGAACACAGTTCCCCTGCTGGTTTAATTGGCAAGAGGCTGCACTTGTGGTGGTCTTTTGGGACGAGCATGCTCAGCCCATAGGCGGAGGACTCGATCTGCCCGATCGCTATTTTTCGATGCAGGGTGTGATAGCGAACAAAGACAGCCACAGTGGCAATGAGAATTTGATGAAGATATCTGTCCGAGCCGGATCTCAATCGTCTGGCGTGAAGAATTCCTCAGAGGAGATTGAGAGACTTTCTCTGACTCTCTCTCAGTAGGCAATGGTACCAATCTGAGCGGCGTCTTGTTGGATTGGAGGACCGTTGATAACTGGAAGGACGGCGGGTGGAGGATGATAAAGGTGAATGATATGAAGGGATGAAGGGGAAGGGCAAGAACGAGAGTGTGAGAAGTGGGATGGGAAGAGGAATGAGATTCGATCCTTCAACAGCAGACAGAGGAAGCGAAGACTTCAAGGTTGATCTTTCATCACGACTCCTAACATCGAGCACGGCCTCCTCAAATGCCCTGCATTCCGCCCGCAGTTCGGTTACAAACTCCCGCCCTCACCGTTCTTCTGCCATTGTCAGCTCCTCCTCGAAAATCGCTCCTCGGCTTCAGAGACCTCATCGCATTCCTGAAAATTCCAGACGCCGAGTCATCCTTCTGCCATCCACGTGGGATCGAAATGCAACAATATACCCAGTGCTCTTCCTCCATCCATCAAGTCAGCACGGCTAGCTATGATTCATGCAAACGTTTTGAGACATTCCAGGTTTTGTCAACCTGACCTTCGTCTCCCACGTGGCAACCCTCACGTCCGTGCTCCCCATCTTGCGTCTAAGAAATGTCACAGCTGGAAGAATTGTGCCGTCTACTCGGGAACAAAGGAGGTGGAAACAGAGTTGCTTAGCGAAGTTGCATCTTCGCGTGGTCAAGCGAGGATTTCTGTCCAGCATCTGGTCCGATTAAGGCTGAGGAAACTCAATGTCAAAAGTGGTCTGTGCCTCTTGTGATGGCCATGACGGAGATGGACGAGTCAAAGCAAAGACAATACCAATGAGATCCTCATGTTTGGGACCTGTCATCCAGGGAAACTCAGAGTCAGCAGATTTATAGCAAAACATCGCACATGCTGCGAAAGGTCGTCCGTCCTCTTCGCCTTCGAGCCACTATCCGTCAACTTCTTTTCCGGATGCGGTTGTCATGCCGACTGATTCTATCACAGCCAAATCTCACGGAAACCCCAAATTTTCGACTTATCTAGACATCAAACCGAACCTCATCCTCAGTGCTCTCGGCAGCCCCAATGGCAAGACCAGATTTTCATCTTGAAGCAATCTTTAGAAATTGCCCTCAGTGAAGAGTCACCTGCACATTAGGGAGCTACGTCATACCTAGCTGCTCCTGTGTTTGTCAAGATTATTGTTCCCAAGATTCTCCTGGAAGGTCTTCCACCTAATTCAAGGTTGGAGATTGAAAATGTCCCTGTCCCCCTACGTCGTCTCTCAGTCTGGGCCGACCTCATGGATTCTCTGTCAAGTCAATATGATAGAGTCCTTGCTTTCGACCTTGATGTTGTATTTCAGCAAGATCCTTTTGTTACGCCTATAGAGTCCGATGTTGAGCTGCTCTATTTCGCCGAATGGTGTGGATTGAGAATCGGTCAATGTTCTGTGCATGTGGATTGGTTCAACGAGTGTGCAGGTCTGAGAGCGGGTCTTTCATCAACCACCAGAAGTTTTCTTCTTACAAGCACGTTGATCGTATTTGCGCCGGACTTGTTTATGAAGCTGCTCAAGCAATCAAGGTCTACACGGATATAATGGCGACTCAACTTCAACGGTCCAACGACCGATACAATGATCGAGCCATGCATATCCATCTTTGCTATTCCTCACTTCTCAGCGACAACCTTAGAAGTCAAGGACTTGGCCGAGCGTGTGGCATATACCAAACGAAGCATCATTTGGAAGCCTTGACCCTATCCCAGTGGTTACATTCAACGAATGGGAAGAACATTCAATGAACAAGGCAAGTTCAGCACGCCATTCACCAGTATAAATCCCATTCTCTTCTGCTTGACGTTGTCCGGAGACGTATGGGTGGCTGGTGGCAATTGGACGGAACAATTCCATGCCTCACGTTCCAGAGCTAGTTGAACATATCAAGACTCACACTGACCAAGAGACCGAACCTCCGAATTCTCATGGATACTTCGGAACCAGAACACGATCTGAAGTATATCCGGCATGATGATCGAGCGACGGGAAGAGTTTAAGGAGTTTCGCATTCTCCATGTCTCCGTCTGAGACTTGCATCACACACATATCCTTCTGTTCCGTCCTGGATGAAGACCGCAGTGAGGCCACTCTGCTATTGCCAAGGTTGGTGTCGAGGATACGTTTAGATATTCGAAAGACTCGGAGCCTACCTGGAAGACAAGATGGAACAAAAGAGTATGGACAGAAGGATTGGCTTGAAGTGATCGAATTTTTGCTGCGCGCTCGTTTCCTCTACGAGTCACCGTTGCTTTCACCTAGTCTGCCGAACACCCCAACCACCATCACGTCCCATCACACCTCGCCATGATCCCTTCTCTCCCTCCCCAAACAGCCTTCCACCAAGTTCAAACCTCACCAACTCACCCCTCAAGCTTGGATCTTGACATCCAAACCCTTGAGATCTTCCTCAGTGTACTCATCGTGTCTCTTGTACCCAAGTCCACCGACACCGTTGACCCCATCTTGGCGGCCCAAAGGGGTCATATCCAACCAACTCAGGGTATTGATGATCTGCTCGCCTCCTCTGGAATATGTCGAGTACGAATGATACACTTTGCCTTCCTCACCAACACCAAGACGTCCACCGACAATAAAGACCGAGTGACCTGGCTGTTCGCCGCGGGCGAAGTAAGACTGGCCTCGGCTCTCGAGCTCGGCTTTGTTCTTGAAGTTGTATTGCACTGGGGCAATGCTGTCATCCCCGGTGACGTGGAAATCGTAGTTGAAGGAAGTCCCGCTGGACGAGACCCAGGGGAACGACCAACCCATGCGCTTCTTGTAAGCGGTGATTTTCTCGATGGGTGCGCGACTGACGGCGACAAAGGTGGTGGAGTGAGAGTTCAGATGCTGCAAGGGCGGAACGGTGTCGCCTAGCAAAGAGCAGCTTGGACATCCCGCATCCCATTCAGGATCGAACATGAAATGGTAGATAATGAGTTGCGGCCGGCCGGCGAAGAGGTCGAGGAGCGTGACTGGTTTGGGTTTTCCTGTCGCCTCGTCGAGGGCAGTGAAAGTATAGGGCGTGGTCACTTCGACAAGTGGCAATTTGCGGCGTTCTTTGCTGACGGCGTCGCGGGCGCGAGTGACTTCCTTCTCCTTCTCAAGGAGGGAGAGGCGATGGGGAAGGTATTCGGCTTGGGTGACGATCTAGAATGGGATGTGAGTTGAGAAAGTGAAGCGAGGAGGGGAGAGGTATCTTTGGAGCGGCCATTTTTGGTCTGTTGACGACAATATGATTTACATTCAACTTTGGGGGGAAACGATGATTTGCGATTGGAAGGTCACCTTGCAGGAGATTTGGAATTTTGTTTGCTTGGAGTGCTCTGGCCTTGAAGTGTTGTTTGTTTGCTTGATGAAGAGAAAGAAAACCCTCCTCTTCATCTCATACCTGCCTCTCCGTCCCCTATATATTTTTCAGCGAATCTCAGAACGCTCAGAGTTGTCCCGTGCCCGACGGGATTGAGGTTCTGAATACGAAGTAAATGCATGCCTCCTTCCGCATTGATACATATGTCCTGAAGATCGGATTGAATAATGAAGACTTGGAGAACAAAAGGCAAAACCCAGCCCACCATCATCACGCTCTGCAACCAATGCGGGTGTGGAGGGCCAGGCAATCACGCGCCATCAGGTGATTTGGCGTCTTGTCACTGCCATGATCCTAGTTGTTCTGCCTGGAGGTGCCTGAGGATATTGAGGCCGATACACGAGCCACGCGACGACAAGCTGATAAATCAACAACTCTTTTTTTTGGGGGGGGGTTGATTAATATCGATTCTGATTGTGAATTCATTGGGTCTCGTTGTGCTCTAACGCGAAGGAAAGGAAAAGTTTGCGAATACGAGGACGTACCGACGTGGAAGAACGGGGCAATTGTGCTGTCGATCGACGGGAGAATTTTGAATTCCCTCAAGGAATAATGGGGACAACCGTTGAGGTCGTTTCGTTTCCTCTGCTGATGAAGAACGTCAAGATGGCCGAAAAGGTCACACCCGTTCTCGTGCTATTAGAGACATGCCGACATCAGCTAGGGCTGCTCACACAGCTATGGATTCGGATGCATCTGTATCCGGACCCCGTCGGGCAAATTGGACAGGGCAACTGGGGAAAATCGATGGCTAGAAGTAGCGGCAACAGCGACGGTATCGAGATGTGGTTCTGACACATAGTCCGTGTATCAGACTGTTTCAAGGACCACGACCTCCATCGAGGCCATTGGCCGGTGAATGATTGGCCAGATTCAACCTCATCTCTCCTACCCGTAGTGCTGAGAAAAGGTCACGGAATATGTGCTAAACTCCCTCCCTTTGGTCTGTTCCCTTTGTCGCTTCCTTGGTTTTCAATGAATCTCCCATTCAACTACCTACCACTCCTCCACGCCTATACATGTTGTATATATAGATTTTTGTTGGATCTCATCTCAATCCCGCACACCTCCGCAAAGAAACGGGAAGGTGCGGAATTCCCAGACAATATCATGACCCCTGCCCTCATGTGAGATGTAAGCAAAAGAAAGTAAATCTGGTTATACACTCTATCGTGAAAGAATGAAAATTGATGCTGCACTCTCGGCCTCTCCTATGACCCTGTCATCAGATCAGGGATTTGAGGCCGTTCTTTTTTGGTCATGAAACCGATCCGTCCTTTATGCAATCCAGTCTCGTGCAGCAAATCTTCCTCTTCCTCTTCCTCGACCGAATCGTCCACGATTTCCTCGAAAACCTCCACCGCCCGCACCAGTGTTATCATCATCGTCGTCGTCTGTGTCTCCAGTGCCACCAGTGGCATCCGTAGCAGTAGCTCCGGTAGCCGACGTTGAAGCAGTAGCATCATCTCCGGTGTCGGTAGCATCTCCAGTGCCATCGTCGCCACCGGCGTTACCGGTGCCTTGGCCGACAGTGAATTTCTGGCAATCATCCTGGGCACCTCGTTGGGCAACCTATCCAAAGTCAGTTTTCCGTCTCAAATTGCTTGTTAGGACCATGGGACTTACAGGCATAAGAACAGGCTGGTGGTTAGACGCGCTGTTCATTGTGCAGACACGGTAAGTACCGGCAGCAAGACCATCGGTAACAGTAGCTGTGAGGAGACCTTGACCATTTCCATCATCATTGATGCCCTTGAAAAAGGCAAAGACCTTTGGATCAGGAGGATCGGTAGTGGCGATATCGTTGTTGAGATCCTGGACTGTAACGTGGCAATGGCCAACAACGTTACCACCTTGTAACTGCTGAGGGGCAGAGTAGTATGTGGTGATGGGATCGGTAAAGGAACCAGCCACCAAGTTGGTGGTCTGAACTTGAATGTCGAAGGTAGTGTCGGCGTCAATATCATCTCCGGGTCCTGGGAAGACAATAATGGCCGAAACCATGTTGTTGTTGGAAGGAATATCGCCCATAACCACGCCGTTGCAAGATCCTTGGGTCACCTGAGCACCGTTGGTTAAGGTCTTGCCAGTACAGAAGTTGATGAAGTTGGCAGGGTCACTATCTATTCGTTAGAATATCAGGGGAACCCATCTATCCGGGAGCACATACGTTTCCGAAGCGGCTTGACCAGCTTCCCCATCAGCGCCACCGGGTGAGTTGCTGGCGTCCTGGACATTTTCTTCGAGCAACAGAAGAGGGTTGTCGCCGTCGTCATCACCAGTGTCACCGCCGGTAGTATCGGTGGTATTGCCACCGTTTCCAGTAGCAACATCTGTGCCGCCACCTTGGTTGTCGTCGTCGTCGTCGTTGTTTCCAAAGTTTCGTTGAGCAAAGGCTTCTGAAGCAAACCCCAAGGCAGCCACCGCCACGATCAACATCTGAGAGGCCTTCATCTCGAATTGTTCAAATGATTCTCGAGCTGTAAAAAGGCAAATTGGATTCGGAGTGCAGGATCAAAAATGATTCTTCTTGGTAAGCAGCGAACGAGAGACTTCGCGGTCAACGCGGTCCAACCAGAATAAAAGGAGTGAAATGAAAAATCGAAAGCGGTGTCGAGTACACACGAGGGAAAGGAATGTTGAGGCACTGCCACGACGAAATAGAACTGAGAAGCATGCTGGAGGGAAAGGACCTCTTATGGGAAGAACTTGGCAGTGTCGGGACAGTGTCGGGGACCGGTGGGTGGTCCATGGTGATTTCCTTGAGGCTGGAAATGTTTCCAGCAGAGGAGGATGACACAAAAGGCCTCCAGGTGCACCAGGTCGTGGAAGCAGTAGAACCAGGCCCGAAGGTTACAGGTTGGTCACAACATGGCGCCGCAAGACCAGCAATGAGGGCAGACAAGCATTGCCAATGTTTTGGAATCGATAATTAGCTCACCCAGAATCGAGACAGGATGGAAAGGCCAGAGACGAAGGTGAAGCTGAGATGGTTTCGAGACGCGTCGGAAGATAAGTGAGAGACACGAGGGTCTGAAACGGGCGGCTGTAGGAGGTGAGCAACCAATTGGCCTAAACGTCTTGGTAAAGCCATACGCTTAACCTTGAAGGGACTGGACTGGTGGTTAAGTCGTTTCTAGCCCCAACTAGCGCATTTTAAGGTCTCTCTCTCTACCACTCCTGTCCGCCTCCTATCAAATGTCATATCATCCTCCAGCATCCTCCAATGTCCCACCCATCTGCCTCCTCCCGCCTTCTCCTCAAACACTTTCTAATCCGCTTGACGAATTCAAGAGCAGCCTCCTGCAATAATTGATCTGTAATCGGATCCCCGGCACCTCCCAGTCCTCCCCTGCTCATTTTCCCCATTCAGATTCTCCCAACCCCCGCGCTTCACCATCTCCTCGACTGACTCCTAAAATATACCCGACACGCCCCGTCCATGCTTCGCACTGGGATTCCCTTTCTCCTTGGATGACACGTCTGGAACCATGGCTAGGGCATCTGGCTTGGTTTCGGTCAAGCTTTTGGTTAAGCTTTCTTGTCTCGATTACCGATTGATGAAGTCTCCGGACTCAACATGAAGCAAGAAAAGGTTCGGACTCCTCCGTATATTGGTCCCGCTGCCGTTGAAGCGGCGCCCCTTTGGGTCAGTGTACCCTTCGCTTATTCCTCGTACTACTCGTCGCACGTTGCACAATGCCCTCGCGACCGAATCTGTAATAATAAATGTCGCAACGTGGGCGATCAACCATTCCTCCATCCGGCTCTGACATTTCCGTAAATGATCCCTCCTTCGGCATGCCGACTATCCGTATTTCTTTCTCCCTGCCCAAAATGAAGAGTTCAACTCCGCGCGCGTAAGCTCCATGTCCTGTTTTCTTTCTAGGGTTCCAACTCCTGTCCTCAAGATCATTGTCCAACAAGCTCCCCCTTGGTTTGCAAATTGGCCCTTCCCGAGAGGATCACGTTTGTAATACTCGTCTTCCCTCCCGCATCAGTCTTGACGTCCACCTCAACGGCAATGACACACTCTCGACCCATCTCAATTCCCTGCTGGATGCCAAATACCTTCCTTTCCTTTTTTTCCTCCAGTTTCAGCTCCTCGGTCTTCTTCGCCAATTCGTCATCCGGGTCTGATGCCTCCGGCTTCTTGGGTTCCGAAGGCAGGTTCAATGCCAAATAGCATGCCAGGGCACAACAAGCACTCCCTGTCCCGGGATCTTCAATTCCATGTGAGATCATTCGAGCTTGGACGTTGTGAATGGTGGGTTCCCCAGCCTGTTCTGCCTTGGCCAAAAGCTTGTAGTACATGCCGCCGACAAAACTGGGTGACCAGTCCTGGTCCAGCTCCACCTCAGGGGATTTGCCGGCTTGAAGGGCGGCAAAGACTTCGGGGTTATCCGTCAAGTCAATGAGGACAAAACTCATCCCATGGACAATGGACACCAGAGGAAACGTTTTGTCCTTTTCTTTGTCGATGGTTGGGACGATCTGAACATGCGGCTGGGTTGAAATGATCCCCTCAACGGGAACTCGACGAGAATGGACATGGAACTTGTGAGGCACCGCGCACGCCGCAACTTGGCGATATGGATTGAAAAAGACAGGTATGCGGCCCGCCTTAGTCAAAAAAACGGCCGTCTGCTGCTGAATATCACGGTCGGGCGGTCCACCGTAATGCACCTTTTCAAGGTACGTAAATATCTGACATTGGTTAGAGAGGTATCTTGTCCCATGGATCCGAGTGGGTATCTCACATAATGTGCTGCTCCAATAACCTAGACATGTTAGCATTATAGATTCGGCAAGATTCGGCAGAAGCGCGTACCGGATGACCAGCGAAGGGAAGTTCTTCTCCCGTCTCGGTGAAAATCTCCAGCAAACGGGGTTGCCCAGGGCCCGGAGCATCATGCAAGAAGACTGTCTCCGAGTATCGAAATTCTTTGGCGATCAACGCCTTGCGCTGCTGTGAGAGAGCATTTCCTCTAATGGAGACAATCGCCAACGGATTGCCTTTGAACTTCTCGGCTGAGAAAACCTATCATCATCAATGTCATGGTCTCTAGATTTTGCTGAGACTGAAGGGCAAAGAAGATAGCAGACGTTAAGGTAGACCGAGAATGAATGGACGATTGATTGCTAGACGCTGGACAAGATATTCACGGACTCTAGACTCGGTGCCGTCGTATCCACACCGACGAACTCCCCGAGGCGCTCGCCGCCAGAATACGGTCACTCCAAACCACGAATATGGTGTCTCTCTAGGCTAGCGAATGCAAAGCATGCCACGACTGGACTTACCACGCAGGTCACGAAAGTGTGGGGCCCAGACGCCATTTTGTTAATGTCGGTCCTTTGGCTTGAGAAGGTGGCTCGGTAGAGAGGCAGCTAGACAGAACAACTGTTCATACTGTAGAATCGGCCTACGATGTGTGACACTCTGTCGTGGTTGAAATTCGGGATAAAGATAATCCTTGGCAGAAGTCAGAACAGTGCGGGCGTACTGCTTTGGGCAAATCCTCCCATTGAGAAGCTGGAGTACTACTAACATTTACTATTCTGTACAGTCTATGTTGCCATATACACCTCAGATGTCTCACTTTTTCCATTCGAGCAAATCTGACATGGAAATGTCATGTTTGGTTAACGTACAGTAAACTTGAACTAGATGCGCCTCAAATGGAGTTGGATCATTCATTTTCGGCGCTTCATGACTTTTACACACATTTCCTCCAAGCCATCCTTTGCTTCACCGGCCGGAAACAGGTTGATAGAAGAGATGGCTTTATCCGCATATTCCTGTGCCAAAGCTCGAGTCTGTTCCAGACCGTCACTTTGAGAGACAATATCTCGTGCCTATGCGACGGTCAGCCATGCATGTATGTTTCGTCCAGCTTAATCAAGATCTCACCTTTTGAACGTCCCCTTCTTCCGAGAATTTTCTGCCCACAAGAAGTCCCAATTCCGGTCGGCTTCTCCAAGCAAACAACAACGGTGCTGTGGCCAGTCCCAGCTCCAAATCCGCTCCGGCTGGCTTCCCTAGTTCCGTCCCGCTGATCGTATAGTCCAGCATATCATCGACAAGTTGAAACGCCAAACCCAGATTTTTACCATATGCATATGCGGCCTCGACCACACTTGGAGCACATTGGCCCAGAAGAGCTGCCGCACGACAACTTTTGCTAATTAAGCTCGCCGATTTCAGATATGTCTTTTGAAGATAGTACGATATGGCTTGCTCATTCCACGTTGGGGTTTTCTCATCTGACGCCGTGTTCTTCAATTGCATGAACTCCCCCTCCACCAGATTTGCGATGACGGTGGCTAGAAGCTCAATCACCTCGGGGTCCCGTAGCCGTGCAAGGGCGACCGAAGCTCGTCCAAGCATAAAATCCCCCGCCAATACGGCCATTTTGTTACCAAACGTAGTGTTTGCTGAAGGAGCAGAACGGCGGGTAGTGGAATGGTCAATCACATCGTCGTGAAGAAGAGACGCAGTATGGATCAGCTCGGTGATTTCGGCGAGTCGTCTCTGCGAAGGAAGGATTGTGGTGTCGTCGGGGAACGCATACCGAACTTCGTTGGATGAGTCCGTCAGCGGAGAAGGGGTCCGGTCCGGGTTGTTGTCGTAGAGAATGGAAGGTGAAGATATGGGGGTGTCAATGCTCGCTCTCGACAAGCTTTGTGCGTCGTAGCGAGGCTGCTTTGCGGCGAAAGCTGTTGCTCTCGACATGAGAAGAACCAGCAAAGGTCTAACATGTTTCCCCTCACTCTGTGTGTAATATTTTGCAACAGTGTCCAATATAGGATGTCCGGAGCCCAGAAGCTGTCTTATGTTCTTATTGAGAAACCTCAACTCTTTGGCCACGATCTTGAGAGGGTCGATGGTGATGTTCCCCGTAGCTGTTCGGGAGGGTAATATTTCTGCCACGGTATTCTGGATCTTGGAGACGGCGGTCGCCCATGCTGACGAACGTAACTGAGAAGTGGAAAAATGTCGTTTTGTCGGACGGCCTCGAGGATACTGTGATCTGGTCAAACACCATGGGCAGATAGCTGGGCTTGAAGATGTTGAGACAGATTGTTGCACCAGAGCAGAGTTCCGTGAGATGTGCGCGCGCATGGTCGGCATCTGCATAGAAAATAGGTTCCAATTAAACAGCCATGAAGCAGAAGAACAGAGAGGCCTGACAGAAATTGTTTGGTAAACGAGCGTTGAGCGGAATGAAGCTCCCCAGTGCAAATGGACACGAGAGCAGCCGAAAACTGCGCAATTAACTGGAAATGAATTGACTTTTATTTGTGCCCGCGGAGCGCGGTTTACTGTATGCAGTATGCAGCTTGCAAAAGCTAAGCTGCCAATGGCATCCAGATTCATTTCGATAGCCCCAAGAGATATACGACAACTTAGATCTCTCTCTGTATGCACCCGAATACGCCCATCTCGTCAAGTGACGCTGTCTCGTCCCGACGTGTTCCTTTGCCTTCGATCTCTACCTGCGCCGATTATGTCCATACGGCCAGCTCTTTTATTATTTCCAAAATGCCGTGCTTCTTCTCAAGCTGACAGCTTACTGCATCGATACGGATACGTCACGCTCGTGGCAATGCTCCTTGAGAGATGACTTGAACTCATCGATTAGTGATTCGTACCAATCTACACTGCTAGCCTTCATGTATTGCTTTGTTGATATCCAAAGGACTTCATAACAATCTCCAAGATATCTCTGGCAACGAATGGGCACCTTGGATCGATAGGACCTAGTTTCGACTCCCCTGGACTCGTCGGATTCGTTTTACGTCTGCTTGAAGGACTCTCTGGTAGTACCGCCCGATTCTAAGGGGAAGACGCTTGATATTGACACTCAGAAGGTATTGGCTCATAGCGAAGATCGCTCTCGGCGAGCTCACGAGTTCTCCTACCCACGTATAATACGTATGTGCCTGACGGTCATTGGATCTCCAATACAACTGCAGTAGACGCTTCTGACTGTCGTCAGATAGCATAGTGGATTGAACCGGCTTTGCACAGTGAAAATTCCGTGCGGTGTGACAATGATTCCATGCGACGTATCACTTCAGCACCTCACCGTTCTTCTCGATCCATGCGCGCCATTCCTGCCACTCCGTATAAGTCGCACTTGATTTCAAGCCTGTGTATCTGACCGCTCGAAAATCCTGGACATCATCCCAAGGTTTCGGGGTCTGTTGCTCATTTCCTCTGGCCGATCCTCTCAAGAGCCGTCTTGCCACACCATGGCCATACCCTCCATCCCACCCAGCTTTCTTCATCAAGCTCTCCACTGTCTCCTCCTTGGTCCAGCCCTGTTCAAGCGCAACATCTGGTAGATATGTGGCTCCATGTCTGCGATTCCTGTAAGTGAAGCTGATACGCAAGCCGTGACGGCCTAGTATCCAATCCATCGCATCCTTGCACGGCTCAAAATCTGCAAGTAACGTCAGAGAGCACGAAAGGGCTGGCAATAGAGAGGCTGGTATCGGCGAAAACCGCGTATCATCAAATGCGGAGGTCAATGCATATGTAGAGAGGCCTGAAGCAAGAGGGAGCGCTTCAAATGTTCCTATGCAGCCACGAAGAGATTTATGACCCGATCGAGAGATGGTATTCCAGGTGACAAACAGTGGATAAGACTCAGTGATAGAGAGTTGTGAGGCATAAGATGGTCGAGATGATGTGACTGAGGTGGCACTCGAGGGAGTGGTTAATCGAGAATTGGAGGAACTGGATGAGACTATGGACGGAGAGGAGGCTGAAGATGATCTCGAGGATGATGTTGACGCCTGCAGTCGGGAGATACTGGGAAGTTGAGGCCTGGATTTGCTGGCCTCCCGGCGTTCAATGCGATGTCTCTCTTCCTGGCTGCGCTCTTCGTCCTCTTCGTCTCCATGTTCATCCTCGTCTTCGGATTCTGTTGTGTGCATTTCTGCCTCCTCCTCCTCCTCCTCATCTCCCTCTCCTATATCTTCCGCAGGTGTTTCAATCGAGTGTGCGTTGGATACGTATTTCTCGTACAAATCAAGGACCCCTTGTAGTGTAGGCGTATCCCGGTGATCGAAGCTGGTGGATAGAGTCTCAAAGCAATAGAAGCAATGGGCGGGGCTTGCCATCAGTTCCAGATCAGGTGAGAAGATCTGGCGGACTGCCGTGGGCAGGAGACAAGAGGTCACGGCGAATCAGGAAGACGGAGATACAGGTTTTGGCGAGGGACCAATATTGGAGAGGATTTCAAGAGAGCGCAACTGGATAGGACTGAGACCGGGGGAAATGAGCGTTAGACCTACAGGGAACGTCAAGAATAGAGCAAGATAGGAAGATAGGAAATACAGAAGGGGAGGAGAGGGAGGCTGGGTGAAGATAGAGTTCTAATAAGTATGGAGCGACGTTTGGCAGGACACATGCAAATGCAGTGCAGAGCACGGTGGCTGATTCGGACAGAAAGTGCAGGGCGGGTCATTGCTCAAGGGCGTCATCCAGCGTCAACCTGATCCACAATTTACCCCCGGCAAATCGAACATTACTCCGTAAAGACTCCTCAAAAGAACAGGAGGATTGGTAAAGTTTCAAGCCTATCCATTTCTATATCGCTCTACATAAGTTGTCAACCAACTGCCATCTGGTAAGGTCGGTATTGTGAAACAAGACATATTTTGATCGTAGAGGCCCAATCTCGAGAATAATCACTTCCAAGTATCCACGTAACTTATACTGATACCTAAGCCCGCATCGCTATCGTTAGTCAGTTGACTTCTGGCACTGCTGGCCCGGCTTCTTCCCGGGTCCGAGCTTGCCTCGTCACTCTCGGCTTCTTGAGGCACCAGTCTGACAGCACCACCACCTTTGGCTCGTCTCTCAGTTGCTCGCATCTCTTCTTCGGTCTTTCTCTTCTCCCACTCTGCGACTAGATTGCGATAATAGACCTCGGCTTGCACCGTAATGCTGTAACACTCAGGCGTCCAGCCAGCCTTGTTCTTGCGCAATGGATCTGCTCCGGCCTGAATCAAAGCCCGGACTGCTTTCAAATTGCCCCAAGCACTTGCATTGTGTAGGCACGTATTCCCTTGATCATCTCTTGCATTTACATCTGCCCCATGAGCCAGAAGAGTTTCAATAGTGTTGGTGTCTTCCGGTGTGCGAGCTGTTGGTTTCAAGGTGTGGCTGACATATTTATTCAATGTAGGCATTACTTGGGACGATGAAGCTAGGTGAAGAGGTGTCTGTCCTTTGTGATCTCGTCGGGTTACAGTTTGAGGGAAATGCTTGCAGAGCAGTTCGACGACAGCGGCTTGGGAGAAGGCGGAAGCTAAATGGAGAGGTGTCTGGCCCTCCGTGTTGACGGAAATGCCGAGATTGTCTCCATGGTTGCTATAGATCCAGTCTTCGACTGGCCGAGTGCTATCATGTCCCCTAGAGATCAAAAATTCCTGAGAGTATTTTAGTATCGCCGGACCATCACTCCTGCAGCCGTGGCTTACCTACTGCAATCTGCTCGAGGCCATACTGTGCAGCGAGATGCAATGAAGTATTGCTCTTGTCGGCATAGTCAGGATTGTGAAGGTAGGAGGGGTTGCTTCTTAGGAGTCGTTGAACCAAAGCGACGTCGTTCAACAGAATCGCCTGTCTCAATGAGAGATCAACTCTGGTCATGATGCAATCGAGTCGATGGCAGGGACATCCGCCTTTGTGAGGAATGTGAGCAGTGGCATCTCCAATCTAAGCGGAAACAATGTCCTTTTACACTTAATGCGATAATGTCAAGCCGAGACTTCAACTGAGAGGAGGGAATCATTTTGGGCGCAAGGAGATAACAGCGAATAACAAGTTAGGGGGGTATGTGGAATGAATAGGACGGTTTCCGCCAAAGGCCCGCCAATCATCGACCAGGTGTACGATAGTTCCATGCCGCTAAGAAGTATGTCGGTCAGGCTGGACCCATTATTTGTATAGAACTATTATTCTGTATTTTATTTTTCAGCTCTTCGACCTCGAGCTGTGGACGGTCAAAAACTAAGGCGTTACATCGAAAGATTAATGTCGTACCCAACCCATTCGCAACTTGCATTTTTTTTAAGAACTGAAATTCGTCAGGTGATCATGTGTTTTTCTTTCCCTTCTGACCCTCTCGTTCAGCTTTTTTGAGAGCTCTCTTCCGAATGTCCACATGCATCTTCTTGTTAATTCCCAAGAGAATGGTGCTCATAGGTCCTAGGACACCAGTGATGAACGCTGCGACGAGTGCGTGGCTCCAGTATGGACTGCCACTGTATGAATATCCGATGCTTCCACCTCTTTGCCCGATTTTTGCCAAAGCAGATTTCACAAATGCTCTCTCTGATGGGACTTGCCAATTGGCTCGTCGGATTTTGGACATTGAGGAAGTGACAAGATAGGAGTGGACGAAGAAAACATCAATGCCTGACGAGGATAGTTCCGATGCTAGGGCGCTGGACCATTGTTGCAAGAATGCCTTTGAGCCCGAGTATGTGGCCAACAACGGCGTGGGTGTCAATCCACCAAATGAGCCCATCGTCAAGATCAGCCCTCTCTTTTGTGGCAACATGCTTGGGAGAACCGTCTGCGTGACGCGAAGTGTGCCCAGACAGTTGATATTGATGATATTCGACATTTCCGAGAGGGATGTTTCGGCAAAGGGAACTGGGATACTGTGGCTTTGACCCACGTTGTTGACCAAGATGGCCACCTTTTTGCCTTGTACATGGGAAGCTAGGGCGTTATAGTCTGAGTCAAGGTTCTTGGAGAAATCCATTGCCAGTGTCTCGACCACAGCATTCGGCGAGGAAGACTTGACTTGCGAGGAGACCGACTCTAGTTTGGACGCGGTTCGCGAGACGAGAATCAAATTATATCCTTTCTTTGCGATTTGAAGAGCGTATTCTTTCCCAATGCCATCGGAAGCCCCGGTGATGACCGCCCATGATCCTTTAGGACCGAACTTTGAAAGCTGTACAGTGAAAGGCATGTTAGATAGGTGGAGCTGATTGTAGGCAGATGTAGATCTTTGCCGGGGGGACATACGGGTTTGCCAGGCAGTATAAAGGTACTCAGAAGAACACTCAAAGTGGTCCACACGATTGATCCGACTGTAACTGCGCCCACCCCTATCAGAATACTAGAGGGGATGTTTTGCTTGCCGAGGGGTCCAAGGTCGAGTTCCATTCTCACAGTCGAGGCGGTGACCAGCTGCAATACGGGGAGAAGAGAAAAGCGATGTTGAGGAAGCTTGGGCGGGCGTTGGGATTGTTTTAAGGCTGTCTTTTCTGTTGGCCCGGGGTTTGTTATCGTATGACTAACACAGTTACAGGAAGAGCGCCGTATATGATTGGGTAGAAGCTACCCACAAGCTCCGTTTCACCCCCGTCACGGTAAACAAAAAAGACGTGGTAAAACTACTCGCTACTGCAGTAAGCCACTTCCCTGCTCTGCAATACCTCAACTAGGCTGTCTCACAGTGATTCGCTACAAACGATCTCCTCTTTCAGGATTGCTCTATTCTGACTAAGGCCAATTGGCTGAGATATTCTGTCCTGACTCCAGGATGACATCCATTCTCCCTCAATCCGAAGGCTTCTTGCCTCTCTACATTCTTTTCGTGAGAATTTCACAAAGTTTCTCCGGACTGGAATCTTATGGACTGACGTGTGCAGGTTGCCGTTACCTCGATTGGAAATGCTGTTCAAAGCTACATCACCCTCTCCTACACTCGTCGTCTCTACCCCGGCCAGCCTATGTCAGCTGCGAAAGACAAAAAATCGCCCGCAGATTCCTCTCCTGTCACTCCTCTCTCGTCGAGAATATTTGGAACGTGGACTTTGGCTGTCGGGATCGTAAGGATCTTTGCCGCATATCACATTAAGGAAGCATCATGGTATCAAATGCAGATGTTGACCAACGTGGTGGGCCTTGTGCACTTTGGTCTCGAGGCGTTTGTATACCAAACAAGTCAACCATCAGGCCCGTGGCTGGCTCCCGTGAGTGTTGCTACGATTGGGTTGGTGTGGAGCATTGTACAATACGGCTTTTATGTTCAATAAGCCTTCCCGGGTATTCTATCTCAAGATCCAGTCATTGTTGCAGGCAGGTTGTATATTTATTCTCCTTTCTTCTGAAGCTTTTTCCTGTACAGTTCCCCCCCGCAACCTTGAAGCCTGACCGTCGCTTGTTCGGGGGTGATATCTCTTTGCGGTTCTGCCAGCATTTCATACCCGACAAGGAATTTCCTGACGGTTGCGCTCCTCAAAAGCGGAGGATAGAAGTGGAAATGGAGACTGGAACATTCAATCTCTTCATTGCTCCCGTCAAGCGGCGCTTGATGTATGCCCATACTGTATGGAAAGCTTGTTTCAAACAGGTTGTCATATCGTCGCGTGATTTCCGCAATCGCCTCTGCTAGGTGCATTTGTTCATCGTCGGTCAGGTCGATCAGCGAGTGGATGTGTTTGACTGGGAGAATCATGGTCTCAAAAGGCCAAGTTGCCCACCACGGACAGACCACAAGAAAGGTCTCGTTCCGAAAGACGACCCGCTCGTTCTTCTCTCGTTCCAGCTGGGCATAGTCGACCAGCATGTGTGCACCGCCTTGCTCACGATGATATTTTCTCAATTGCTCCAATTCAATGGCGGGTTCCTCAGGCAATGAAGTCGTGATCCAAATCTGTCCATGGGGATGCGGGTTTGAACAGCCCATTGCAGCACCCTTGTTCTCGAATATTTGCATCCACCGATACTGATCCTTAGGTCTTCCAACATCTGCGTGAGGGCTGGAAGGAGGGAGATGAGTCGGTCTCTCTAAGGTCGCGAGAGGGAAACTGGGGGAAGTATGCGCCATGTAAATATCCATCCAGGTCCTCACGATGGGTAGGATCTCTGCAGGAGACATGTCTGCCAGCGTAATGTTGTGAGCGGCGCTGAAAGTCAGAACGTAGCATTTTCCCGTGACAGGTTCTGCTTGTAATAAAACGGATGACAAGCTTCCCGAGGCATCTGGTGAGGTGTAATCGTCTTGTGATTCCTTGACAGCACTGAAGTCATTCACGAAGACAAAAGTGTCCTTGTAACTCGGATTGGATTCTCCCGAAGCTCTTTTATTTCCGGGACAGAGATAGCACTGGGGGTCGTAAACAGGGAGATCGATGACACCGGGACTTTCTTGCTGTCCTCTAGCGACCGAGTCAGAGGTTTGTTCTCTGGAAGGCACAGGCTTCTTACTGCCATGGTCTCTTGGTACGGTGGGGAGACACGAGAACCCAGCTTCCACGAAGCGGATTGAATCGGCGGTGAGAAATGTCGTCCAAAATGTTGTCAGGCATTCTGCGATCTAGTATTGAACACTGACCAAGCCTAGGATCGACTTGTTTAGCGGGATACGGGAGACGTTATATGCTCTGCACAATGGTGCCCGGATCAAATCAAAGCGGGAGCCAGCTTCAAGTGGCAGGAGAAGTGCAGGAGGGGGACATGGTGGAGGGGATCTGTGGCGGATCTAGTCCGATTCAATGCTACCTGATGTGGACTCTAGGTTACTTGAGGCAACAACATATCTGATTGCGAATTTATTGATCCAGAACGAAGCTCCCGGCCGAATACAGGCGTGATTGTTCTCGTGGAAGAGACGGCGGAAGTGGGCAGTTGCAGTTACGTCAAATGCATATCGGCCGGCATCGGACAAATTCTCACACATCAACTCACACTCCATAAAATCTGACAGCAATCCGGAATCGTCGTCACGGTCGCATGACCTGGACGACAGATTGCGCCTATCCAGGCGAAAACATGTGAACAGTTCTCTACTGAATCCCGATTATTCCAATGGGCCGAGTTGTTCTACTCTTCTCTTATCATGGCTGCGAATTCTACATGGCTATACAGCCTTCCGAATGAGGTATTAGCCTCTCCTGGTTCAGAGATGAATTGACCTTTGACTAGACAGATTCTTTTCTCCATCCTCTCCGGATTCGAAACCCAGAGTCTTCTCCCATGGGCCATTGTCTCGCGCCGTTTCCATTCCATCATCCTGCGGATCCTGCATTTCCGGCTCCTCCTCGCTGCAGCATTGCCAGACTGCAAGCTCATCCTCGAAGCTTACCACCCGAGTAGAAGAGACGGGGACTCATCCCTACTCTGCACTTATCTCGGTACCGACGGACTCGGTTCAAAGCACGAAGGTGAGGGGAGTCTGTACGAGGAATGCGAGGGAGAACAAGGCAGATTTGCGAAATTAGGCGCGTTATACAGTCGATTCAGACCCGAAAGATCGGGAGTACAGCGTTCAATACCGTTACGACGAATTGCTAGCACAGGACCATCCCAATCTTCGTCACAGCCTGCATCATCCGATCCCTCCCAGTCGAACCGTGACGACGCAGGTGACAGCGCCGACTCCAAGGTGATTCACATCCTGAACCTCGACCCAGATGAGCTGTTTGTTCAATTCTGCGCATATCCGAGCTTGACCAGGCTTGGACCCACCCGAAGGCTTTTCTGGACCAACTTTGAAATTGTGCAGTCTGGCCAAGGCGTTATGAGGGTGTGGAAGCAGTGGTTGCAGGATCGTGCTCAAGAACTCTGGCAACAAGAGCAAAACCCCGGGGTTGAGATGGACCGAACATCGACCACCACCATCGGTGCTGACAAGAACATTATCTGGACAGACTACCGAAAGAATGTTGGATTACGAGTAGCAGTCCGAGATCGGGAAGGAACCTGTTATGGCAAGGATCCTTGCGAGTTTGATGATTTGCCCATGAGCTTCTCAATTGAAATACAGGGTAATTTAGTCGTCTTGACATCGCTTGACCATATCGAAGCTGACCCCCCTTCGCAGAGCTCGTTGTGCGAACAACGCATTTGATGCTTGCTGTGGAAGCTTTCATGCAGGAACAAGACAATCGATCAGGTAAAGCACTTATATTTGGCAATTTCGCCTACGCACCCTCGTTTCCGGGCACGTGAGGTCGTCTTGATTTGACGACAACCTATCGACAGACTCATACAAAAATACGGATTTTCGACCGTTGGCATGTATACATTTACAGCAGCATCGCATGCCCAGAGTCACGGGCTGACTCTGCCAGAGACCTTTTTTTTTTTTTTTTTTTTTTTTTTTTTGGCATGGGCGCTGCGGTGATTGGCATAGAGGTTCTGGACTATAACGTCTCTAGATACGATTCTGATGGCTCTGCTCTGATTGATACAAAGCATTTAGCGGCAAGCAGCCGTCTACTCTGCATGCTTATTCAGGTTGAATCAGAACGTGGATTCGTTTGTTCGTAAAAGAGCTGCAGAAGAGGAGGAGAGAGGAGTGGTGGTGGTACAATTCAGGTCCAGCCGATCCTGCAGCTGCTTGTATCTCTATTGTGCCTTGATTCCCATTTTCTTGCTGACCTCCTTTTTTATATACCTCGTTTCTTCATGATCATACAGTGCTCATTTTTCCTGAAAAGTGAACCATCATCACTCATATCATGATTTCTCGTCTTCTCCGCCCATACCGACACTTTCTGGTTCGAATGATCCCCTCATCAATCATGTGCTTTCAGCTTTGCGAAAAAAAGCCCTGCAGCAAGCAACCTGCAAGCCACAGCTCTCGGCCCGTGTCCAGGTCTGTCGACCTCCCACTTCCCACAGTTTTCGTCGCCAATTGCCAGCGTCCTTCTCTCTTTATATTGGTCGATAAGGATTGATAGCTGCATTTCGAGCTACGTGGCCCCCGACAGTCCAACGCCGGTGATAAGGCGAGAGCTCACCGGTCAGAGTGATCCCCGGTCGATATGAGGCTCTTCCGTCCGGGCTGAATCTCGACGTCCTTAGGGTACCCCGCTCTCGCTCTGCACGAGTTCGAAAGCTCCCACTTGGTCTCAAAGACAGGTTCGCATTTGCTTGTTCGACAAGCTTTCAGCTTTTTATTTCACTCGGCATTCCCCACGAGTCGGCCTTTCTCCTTCATTTTTTTGCCACCGATGATCCCTTCTCATCCCTCCCGAGTCTTGCATGAACAGAAGTTCCAACGTCGTATTTTTTTTTTTTTTTTTTTTTTTAATAGTACCACACAACAGCAGTGGGAATTAGGACCCACTTTCATTGAATGACCATGCCCCAGTACATATTGTTTTCTCTACCAAAAGCGGATGTGTCGAGAGAAGTTCTCGAGGCTGACCTGTCTTATTATCTGGGGCGGGACGCCAAGATCGTGGACAGTCATGTATGCCGCCGACCTCGAGGTAGAATTCTATTCAATCGATATGCTGATGCTTTGCAGAAAGGTGACCGGTATGTCATCGAGGCTTCTCAGCATCCGCCGCGGGTCAGTGCTCTTGAATGGTGTGATAAGGTCTGAACCGCTCATCAATCCATAGTCGATGCTCCCATCGCTCCGAGACGATACTCTGAAATGGCGTGGAAGTGATGACTATCGGAGACAACTGAGTAAGAATGATTGACGTCTTGTCTGGTCGATAACGGTTTTCCTCACAATGGAAAAGGATATTTAGATAGTCGAATCCATCAAGAGCGGAAGCGTGCTTGTCGCGGCAACACCGAACCCCGCCAACAATTGACAAGGTATGAATCCTATGGATCAACCACGGCGAATGGTTCTACATATTGCACACCACCAATCGCGGTTCCTCAAAGACCGACCATGTCCAAGCGAAATAGCTCGACCAGTGGTTCGGTCATGGATTCGGTGCAAGGCTCCCCCGTTTCCACGTTTGGAAGCCCGGCATGGCAGAGCAGTCATAGCTATTCCTATGCCACTCAGTATTCCACTCAATCCAGACGTCCATCAGATGCCATGGGCCCGTTGGATTCGGGCATGAGAAGCCGCGCCATGTCGGTTTCCAGTGACACCAGTGAGTTTGGAATCAACGGGGGCTATGGATGGGCGCTGGACGAAGAACCTCGACCGTCCATCTCCATGAGTGGGAGGAGATGAATTGGTGGGGATGCAAGCCCGTTTGGCTTCATCGCGGATGAAAGAAATAATGAGTCCAGTCGTAAGTTTTCTTCCATCAGAATACGCAATATGACCATCACTCACTCGTACACCATTCCCATAGGGAATTTGCCTCATCGACCTTGCCTTGTTCCTGCAGAACAGTCCAAAGGAGATGGAAAGATTGAACCGATTTTGGGTTCGATTCACCCAAGATGCGGTGTCGATCCCGAACGACCTGTCGAAGGAGTTGCTCGGCTTGCTGGAATTGAAACCATCTCCTACCCGCGGAGTTGTCACGGTCCTTTTTGGCCAGCTGAAGCAGGAAAAAGGCCTGTCGGTGCTTGGCTTCCCAAGTGTATGGATGGTCTTCTGGGAAATTCTTCCTCACGCGAGGGCAGACGATGTGCCCGAGGATCCTTTCGGCTTTCTCGATGTCCCCACAGTAGAACGTGGCTCTTGCCCACGTGGCGGCTGCCATGATGGTCTCGATGCGATCATTGCCAAAGTGAAGTTCGAATTGCGCGGTGAGTTCCTGGAGCTCCCGTCGAGCGGGCTCGCAGTCTTTGACATCTTTTTTCATCTCGTTCTCGAGCATAGCCCAGGCTAGGTTGTACCTGGCCGTCAAGGCCGGGCCTGGGGATTTGGGGAAGAGCGATCGCATTTGAAGATAAATGTCCCTTAGTTGGACAATGTCATGCGGGGGGCTACTTCCTCCACTGCGCTGGAGCATGTTCTTCTTGAACGCGATAGTCACCGTCAGAGGGTTGTGGACGCCAAGGTGGTTCTTGGTCACCTCATCACATTTCGTCAGCAAATCTAGCAACCTTTGCGTCTGGCCGTAGCAGTCAAACAAGACCGTCACGACACTCAGCGCGCCTAGACAATCTTCTCCTGGGGAGCTCAGATCTTTGAGCATGCACAGGAACGAGAACATGGCCGAGTTCTGATAGTACTCTGCCTCCTTTTGGAGACCGTCATCGTCCTGGCCGACGCAGATCAACCAGAAAAGGCAGTACGTCACAAATTGTGCGGACGAACTTCCATCGTTGAGTTGCTGGCTGAGGGTGTGGTCGCCAAACCTATTCATGTCGAAGCCGAGGTTGCCTAATGCGGCGGGCGTGACGGAGAGTAGTGCATTGGTGAGATCTGCTGGCCAGTGTGTGGTCGATTCTTCGTCCTGCCGCTGTGGCCACCATATAGATTGGTCTATCCTTTGTTGAGAAGGCCAGAAAGGCCCGACAATGTCGGGAACTGCGGGTTGCCTCCCGGAAATTGTCTCTTGCGCTGCCAACTGCTCCTGAGTTTGGTCCAGATCTATAAACACCGGTTCAGAAGCAGCGGTCGATGTCGACCATCTGGCCCCGTTGCCCTGGTGACTCGAGCGTACATCAGGATATCGAGGGCTCGACTCAGGAGAAGGAATTGGGACTTTCATTGGAGGTACTTCAGCGCAGCCTGGGGGTGGATCCAGCGACCCTGATGAATCTCCTGATGGAGGAGTGGGCGGCAAATGCGAAGAGGTTGCTCTGGGTTGCTCGATTGGGTGATCTGGCAATTTGATATAATGGGGGGTTTCGTCGTCATTTGAGATATATGAGAGTAAGTCGTTCTCATCGGCCAGCTTGACATTTCTTTGAATGTACTTGGTAATGTCTTCTCGCCGTCGAGGATGGGTCGAGAAGAGGACGACTTCGTCCAAACCTCGTGCCTTGGCTTGGTTCAGTAGCCTCAGAATGAAGGCAGCATCTTGTAGTGTGAGTTTGTGTCTGAACCCCCAAGTCTTCAACTGGCTTTTGTACTGTTTAGGCCTGCAATGGGTCAATCATGAGAACAATTACGGAGGAAGAAGTGATGGCTTACGACTGAACGACCCCGTACTTGGTCCTGATGTGTTCTATTATCTCTTTCAAGGGACAACCCTCGATAACATACTTTTGCTCAATCAGGTTCTTGAATGGGCCGAATATAACATTGCGCGTGGACTTTGATTGGACTCTTTGAAACCCCGTCCTGGGCTGAGGGCCCGGGTGATCCATTGTTGTGCGCACCTGGCAGATAAAGTCAAAGCCACAACTGGATCTGGGATAGGAAATGCAAAAATGCCGTCAGGCTCCGGCAAGGAACGATAGACAGAACAGACAGAAAACACGGAATGTCGCAGAGGAATCACGCCAATCTAGAAGCTCCAGAAGGTGCCGACAGGCCAGATGGCTGCCATGCATATGTAGCGAGAGAAGAGAAGACATTTCTGTTGGCTCGGTGGCAAACTTGGGGCGGACATGGGCCATAGAACGAGGCAGAAAGGATGCCTGGAGGACGCCTTGGGTCTTGGTCAAGCGGGAGATAGGGAATAGAGGCGCCCGAGCCGGGAGGGAAAGGGAGCGACTCGGTAGCTCCTCAGACAGGAGCCTGATTGAGTAGTAAGTACCTCCCAGTAGCAAACGGGTACCTGGTACAAAGATTCCCGCCAAGGCCCCAGTTTTATGCAAACAGCGAGTGGGGGCCTTTCGACTGCGTGTCTCTGATATACAGTACAAAGGTTCCTGTTCGCTTCTTACCTCATCCACGCATCTGACGCTGGTGACGCCCGTCTAACGAGTCCACCATGCTCTCCAAAGTTCCATCTGAGTGGCAATTTTCTTCCTTACGGACTGAAACTTTTTCCTCGAACCCCGGCGCTATACCTGCATCCTGTGCCTGAGAACTTAGGCAGCACTGCCGCCGATCGACGGAGCATCAGGCTCCTCGACCTTTCGTCCTAAAGTTCCCCCAAAGTCCTTTTCCTCCTCCAGATCGGGTGCAACATCAACCAAAAACTTCAGTTTTTCTTTTTCTTTTCCTCCTCGTCCTTAGGCTAGTTGGAAGGTTGCAGTGAAAAAGAAAATGAAAGGGGGGGGGCCAAAATTCTGAAAATCTTTGCAGCAGCCATTCACAGGCTTCTCGCTTCAGACTATGATTTAGAGGCAGCGTGTCCCCGTTAATTGTTGGGACTCTCCTCACACATCTCTTGACGATGACAGAGATACCAGGTGAACCTTTGTTCACGATGATTATGCTTCCCAACTTGGCCTTGTCAGTTGGGCTTTTTCGGACTGGCTACCCATTAGCTTGACTAGGGGGTTGGGGTATGCTGACCACTTATCGATCAAGCTTGGGCGGGTAGTTCCCCTCCACTGAGAAGACACAAATCCATCTCGCTCTGCACCCTCCGCACACTTCATTTGCTTTCCCAAGTACGCAAAGCTCAGAACAAAAATTCCCTCTCCACTTGCCGTCTGGGCCGTGACGACAAAAACTACTAAATCTGCCTCGCCCCAGTGTCCCGAACCCTAGAAGGATTAGGTTCTCTGCACTGTGGATCGTTCGAGCAACAAAAGGTTCCCCCAAAATTCTCTACAGATCTTGGCCCAGAACTGAATCTTGAGGAATCAAATCAATTTTTAGAGATTTTGAAGCCTCAGGCAGGCTCCAACGGCTTACCAATTCCCATTCCGTTTACGTGTTATTCTCAACATCTCCATCCTCAGCACTGACGGATCCCAAAATGAGGCGGGCCTGGAACCACAAACCTTTACAAAATAACCACATGCTCTTCCGTTGGGTCCTGGGACTTTTGTCGAAGCAAAGTAAAAGAGAAAGAAGCAAAAATAAATAATTGACATGCCAAAATAACTTCCATGCCTCCCGAGGTACACTATTTCCTTGAAAACATCAAAAGTGGGTGACTCCATTTCCGCATTGTTGTTCAAAGACCCTTCCGTGCATGGAATCTTTGTTAGCTGCCAACCTAGTTGTCACAGGTAAGAATGACTTTGGCCGTTGACAAAGATGCCGGCCAGGCGACGCGCCGAATGATGGAATAAGACTTAATAAGGATGTTGCGAACCCACAAATTCCGTCTTCCTGTTAGGAATTTCTTCTACCTAGGATGCGGATGAGGATTAGGATTCGAGAGCGAACAAACCGCCGCCGATAGTAAAGCCATCCAACAATTTTACATTTTGGTCGAAATACGAATTGCGGTGCCTTACGGACCTCGTCTTCTTGGGGAACAATTCTTCGCACTAATCGTCATCATTGGAAGCGCGCCTGAATTCGACGCAAAAATACAACGATAGCTGTCCCAGAGGCTCGCGAACACAAAACGAAAAGTTTGAAACTCATACAAGAACAATTAGATTAATACGGAAGAGAGAATCAACACTTGCCCAACGTAGCGCCAGATATTCAATTTTAAGGACGGCAAGAAATCAAACAATAATGCCACCCGCGTCGTCCAACTCATCCTCCTCTGCCAACCACAACCCCTTCTCAGCGTCACACAAACCCTCCCGTCCACCATCCAGCACCGTTAGCGTGAAAAGCGGCAGTACCGGCGGCCGACGAAATCCTCAATATCAATATCAATTCCAAATTCTCTACCGGAACCAATTGGAACTCGACGCGCGAGGAAACCCCATGACGAGATGGCTAGGTGAATCATCGGCCGACGGAGTTTGGAATCATGTCTCACGAGAACTACAAGCAGAGAGGACTTCGATTAAGCTCTGACAGTAGTATCTTTCAACCATAGGGCAGAAGTGCCGGATCTTCAGCGCATGAAACTACGCCCCACACTCTTCCCCCCGTGAATACCTTGCGAGCCATATCATCAGGAGCATCTTCTGGACTTTGAATTGAGATGGAAATTTTCGAACGCGCCACTTTCCATCCGCAAAACTATTCTGAAAGACCTGAGCCCAACAAATGCCTCAGATTTGACGGCTCCGCAAGCCTTTCCTGCGAATTCGGGCGGAATTCCAGCTGTTATTGCCGGCACCGGAGCCTCAACGAAGATCCCCGGGAACGTTATCTGCGATTATGTTTATACTATACAAAGCCTTTATCGTCACCACATGACCCATCCTGACTCCGGCAGAACATCAACCATCAATCCGAACTCAGAGATTGAACCCCCAGCACTGACACCGGTGCCTGCACCTCCACCCGCACCAGTCCCAACAACAGCAGCACGAGTCCACAGTTAGAGCAAAGTTCAGGAATTACAGCTATAGCCTGATCTTAATTCCGCCCACCCCTCCACCAGGAAGTTCGGACATCTCCTTCTACCAAGGGGAAGAACATGGCGAGAGTTGTAGATGAACAAGATAGGGCAGGACAGAAGAGCGCAAACCAGCGGCACATGGAAGGCAGGCGGGTGTCCAAGACAGACGGAGAGGTAAAATTCTATTAGACATTTACTGGTAATTTAATAGCTCTGGACGGTTTCGTATCTAGCGCATAGCGCCGGAGTCCGATTCTTATTCTATCCTTCTCCTGTTTCCAACTCCAACCCCTGCTGCAGGTCCTGAATCCCTCGTCATCCTATGACTCCATTGCTATGCAGGTCGTGTGTATCGAATATTGCGGTTCAACGTGCTTGCTTAGTCGTTTGGTTGCTCGCAACCAGTACCTTGAACCCTAAAGTGAAGAAATGAGACTTCGGCACTCTGACTAGTTCCGACTCTCTTTGCTTTCGCCGCCTCGTCTTTCGGAGCCCTTTTTTGCTGCTCCTTGTTCTATCTATCCCCTCTCTCGGGTCTATCTCACCGGCTTGCTAGTTTTTGTTCATTCGATTTCACGGACCCTTTCCTTTCCATTTCCAAGTCGAATTGACTTGCAAAGCTTAATCTGATGTTCGACTTCTTGTTCGGTTTGCCGCGTCGCGCGCCGCCCGAGAAGATCTACTGATCCCGCTCTATAAGCGACAGCGTTGTGGTCTTGGAGGATTATCTGCGATACTCGAAGGACGGGTAGCATGTGCTGCCCTTTCGATTTGTCACGGGCCAGGCCTTGCCGCTTGGCATGGAATTGGGTCCATCCCCCTTCGACAAAAAGTTGCTAGATGTGGAAATCGCGAGTCAATAATCTCACCGTCGCTGAATTGCTCATATTGACGAAAGGAGAAGGTGGGGGGGAGATTCCAGCAATTGGTGTCCTGTACGAGTACTTTGCTTTCATGTCTCATGCAGGTTTGATTGTTCAGATAGAGCTTCCTCATCATCCAGCCTCCTCGCGCTGCCAAATATTTTATCCACTGGTATCTTCAGTATTCTTGTCGTCAATTTCTTGTTGTTCTGCGCGTAATTCACTTGGTGAAGGACTTGGAGCTCGAACACTCCTGGGAGTATCATATATCGAGCTCGTATATCTCGCACGTAGAGCTTCCTCGCATGCTAGTTCTTGATCGTATCGAGGAATAACCTTGGTCATGGCATCTAGCCAATCTCCCATAGTCTTTGGTGTCAAATGACACATTTGAGTGTATTCCCAATACTCCGGATACCATCCCGCGGATTCCCAACCTATCAAGGCACACACTCTTCCAGCATCATCCACAAGGATGTTTTTGGGACAAAGACTTGCGTGAGTAAATTTGAGTTGATATGGCTTCTTCGGAGCGTGAACTTGTTGAATTTCTTTCTCGGGAAAATGATCAACGGAATGCCCTCTTCTTTCGAATTCCTGAAACGCTTCAATAGAAAAGAAAGGTCCTATTTTGCAGGAACCAAATCTGTGATCCATTGCGGCCCCGAGGGTTGCATCGCCTATTACACAGTGTTTCGGTGGTTGCATTTTTCTCAGCTGGTCCACAAAGCGACCCAGATCGGCAATGATCTTGTTCTTCTGATGCGCCGACATGCCAGGCCAGACTTGTTGTAAAGGTTTTCCTGGATAAGCTTCATATTCCACCAGCTTCCCTTCTGGTCTGTTGTACACCGCCAGGACTTTGTACGACGGTACCGAGGTATGCCGATCGATGAGCTTCAAGGCCTGATACTCGGTATTGGCACCGTGAGTTTTGAGTATTCTATTATTGCTCAGGCGCATGATTGTTTCACCAGAATCTAGATCAGTTTCTTTCTTGCCAAAGTGCATGCGCCATCGAAGCCCAAAGGGAAGTTGGTCGTATTCATCTTTCGGCTCGGTGTCGTTTCCTCCGAAACATAATGGCATGACTGCAAGATGATTGCAGGGCCCGGAAATTGGAGCTGTTATCGCAGAGGAAAATACAGAGAACGCGATGCTTGTTGCATTGAACTCGAGTGAGGTTTACCCGTCGAAACGGTAATCGACCATGGCAGGACTCGAGCGCATCTAACAGTCCTTAGGAAGGTGGAGAGGAGGACCTTTGACGAGGATCAGAGGAGAGAGAAGGAAAGGCGGGATGAGTCCGAGACAACGCTGAACTCGCGTTGTTATTCATGTCTGTGCAGTCGGCATCTGAACGAGAGTGAGAGAAGGAAGTGGATGACCTGATGAGAAGAGGAGAGGTTGAGATGGTGTAGGTTTTGGTCCTGGATTTAGTTCAGCGACGAAGACATGTTTTGGAGGGACTGTAAGTGGTAGCGGTAGTAGCGCCGCGGGACAGGGAATCCAATGGTGTCAGTTGGTCAGTGATGAGGCCCAAGGAAGCTAAAAGCTGAGCAGCTCAATGGACAGAGGACGCCCAAGACTCGAGAGGTGTCCATGTCTGGTCTGACAACGGCCTCCGCGTCTGCATCCGCGTCCTTTTCCATCCCAGTCGCCCCTTTCCGGTCAGCGACGTTCAGCCAACTCCGACATTGCGCAGGCGAAACCTTCCCAGTGCGTCTTGCCAAGTGGTTCTCCACGAAAACTAAATGGCTTGGATTTAATAGTGATCATATTTGATGGGATATTGATGTTAAGCCAAGTGGTTGACTGAGCACCTGATCTGCAAGGCGGATATTGTTGCAGGTCGATCATTACGAAGCGCATGTAAGATATAATGGATTCCATTGTTTATTCCCTCGTCGATGAATGAGCAAGGCAGATTCTAAGACATGGAGGCGCGCATGTACTGTTGATACCAAAATGATCACGAAAACTCCATCCCATGGCATAACCCTAGGGGATTCGCTCGCTTAAAGGACGCTGAAATGGTGACGATGGAGACGCGTGTATTTTCTTGTCGTCGATCAAACTGTGGGCTTCGGCGAGTGTGATTTCCCCAGCAGGATTGGTAAGCAGCCTTGTTCACGGTTTACGTATATACAAAATATATCCAACCATTGAGCTCCACCAGTACGGCAGAGAAAAGTCATCGAGGCGAAGCAGTTGACAGCGTGTTGTGACCACCAAACATACTGAATATGCGTCTATGCTTGGTTTCTTCTGCCCAGATTGACAATATGATGCCACAGTGGACTATTAGTCCTGATGTGCCCTGGAATCTCATCCCATATCTTGCGTCTAGCTACAGTCAAGTTCATCATATGGTTCGAGTGTTTGACCGCAAATGATTCGTTCTTTGAAGCAGACCGTTTTTGTTGTGTTCATCATGGATCGGATGGGGAATCGCTTGCGCCGGCCCTCAGCCTCATCACCGTTGCTTGTTGAAGCGGGACTGCGAGAAGTTAATGAGTATCATGGGCGACAGGCGAGATAAGATCATGCCCTGAGCACAGTGCCAAATAGATGGGGGAGGAGATTCGCAGCACCAAACCTCGAAGGCTTCAACGAGCGGTCACATGTTTGGGAGTGCACGTGATTCACCGACGAGCCAATAAAAATTGCTGATGGCTAACCGGTCGTCCCTCTGATGGCTCCCTGCTCGGGAAAGTAGAGTTGGTCCGGGGGAAGAAAATCGTGATAAAGTAGACATTGATTGGTCAAGAGGATTCTGAGCATTCGTGTTAAGTGTGGGACCTATTTGAGCTGTGGTCGGATCGATAGTACTGGAGCATTTGACGAGGATATCTCGAGGCAAACAGGTCACTTTCATTTTCCTATTCCATTGTTACAACCATGTACGTACTGCCGGATATCCTTGTGTTGTATCAGCCTGTTAGTTTCCAAGAAATCATTCATCCTTGATGGGGGGCATCGTAGTCACCGCGGCATTCGATTCGACATCGGCGCTCGACCTGACCTTCTCCTCACTCTTCCGCATGGCTCTCAACTGGCTGGGACGTCTGATCCGTTCCCATTCCTCCTCGTCATCTTTCTCATCGACTGTGTTTGCTGTGACATCGACCGTTTCGTCCTCATCCTCTTCTCTGAGAATCAGATTCAGGAAGAGTGAGAGGAAGGCGGTAACAGCAAAGCCGGTTTCCATGACCAGTTCGACAGCGTTCATCAGTCCCCTCAGGGCGGAATTGTCTCCTTCGTACGTGAACACATAGGCGAACCAATCAGGCACCAAGGTTGCGCCGAATCCAACAGACATGGCTGCGGTCAGAATAAATCGGTTCCGTCTGGTGAACGGCACGGTCGAAATAATTCGGATTCCCGAAATAGCAACGGCCGAAAACAGGAATGTTGTCATACCTCCAAGCACCGCAGATGGAATAGCCACCAGGGCTGCTGCAAACTTGGAAAAGATACCCATGATGAGGAGGAAGAAGCAACAGCAATAGCCGGCCTTTCTATTGGCACAGCGAGTGAGAGCAATGACTCCATTGTTCTGGGCAAATGTTGATACCGGGGTTATGGTGCAGAGACATGCAAACATGCCGTTGAGACCGTCCGCGAGGACACCACCTTGAATACGAGACTCAAAGATAGGGCCCTCAACTTCGAGCCGTGACACGTCGCAACTGGCCGTGATGTCCCCAATGGCCTCCATCATCAAGACCAAGAACACCGCTAAGAAGGGTAATACCATCGGCCTGGGAGAATTAGCAATGCAATCACGGGAGGCCGGTGTCTCTCGTATGCTTACCCGTATAGCGACAGGGGAAATGTCTCAACCCAAATGAACGACGCTGCTTTCGCACTTTGGATACCCGAGTCATCGAAATAGTTGGTGGCTGCGGCGATAATACATCCAACGAGTAGGCCGACAACAACGGCACAGGATTTCCTGGGGGAAAGGATCAGTCTTGAACAAGCATTCATGCAAGGCATCGTGGTAAGTCGCTTGATTCGATGGTGTCGAGCTCTTCTTCGTGGTGAGGCTTACATGATAGGGCTACCAAATCGTTCGCAAAGAATTATGGTCGCAAAAACGCTGAATCCCAAGCCGACAAATTCGGCCGAGCCCCATGGCAACGGATGTGGTGCCGAGTTTGACGGGCAGTTCTGGAACAATCCCGTCTCCGGACGAGATCTGCATGTTCCGGAACCTCCGGCCCAATTCTCAAACCCAGTGCCAATTAGATTGACACCGATGAGAACGACGGTCGGCCCAGTCACAAGGGGAGGGAAGACTCTCTTCAGAGCTTTGGCCGGGGCGAATGACAAACCGATTTCCAATAGAGAGCAGATGCATGCTGTGCCCAAAATGGCGCCGTATCCCTGGGGGCACGCCAGTCTATTACCGTCGGAATCACTCGGGCAGAATCCTGAATCATACATCTGGGACAGACCGCCTAACGAAACGGGTATGGTCGCAAATGAGGTGCCCACCACGGATATCAAACCTGTGCCGATGTAGTACGGTGTCTTGTAGATGTGGAAGCGGGTGATTTGGACCGCAGACAAAATCCCGCAAACGATCAGTGAAGTAGAGACAAGATATTGGGAAGTCTCCGCATCCAAGTTGGCCCCGCCCGTACCAGAGAGAATGATCGGTGGAGTGATTAGACCCGCCAACATGGACAAGGCGTGTTGAAATCCAAGGAGCAGGGCGAGGAAGATGGGCATCTTGTCATTCAGGCCAAAGAAAGGTGCCGATTGGCGGGACCTCTTCATGAAGGGAAGATTCGGGGTGAAAAGGAAGGCATAGTCGTAGTCTCCAATGAGTCCCTCCCTCGTCGTCAGACCTTTGATGATACGGCGAGGAACATCAACGACCCTGTCTTTGAACGGACGTTTGGGAGTGGTATCGGGGCCAATGCGATCCGGCTCCATGCTGGTTGACAATCTCTGCTGGCTTCACCGACGTAAATAGTGTATCAAACTGTAGCTGAAGAGGCCGCCGGTCCCCGGTTCTGTATGGATTCCACGACGTCAGAGCCTCAGAGGGAAGAGCAACCTTTCTTGGGTTATCGATCACGAACTCGATCGGAAATTCCACGATAAAGGGGCTTTGGGTGTAAAAAAGGGGAATGGATCAACTTACTGCAATGCAAGAAAGCTCCAGCTCAAGGTTCACTCCACAATGAGAGCAACAAGCAGCTTATGTAGTGATCCAAAGGGCTTCTCGTATCCTACCCAAAGTAGTTTGAATCGATTCGGTCAAGCTCCCGAACCGGCCTATCCTTTCCACCTTGAGTCCTTAACATCTCGAGGATCCTGGGCCGGGCGTTGAAGAGGGCGCCGTGGACACTGTACAATGCACATAAGCTTCGGTGGGGTGGAAGCACTTATGGAGCTGGCCAAAGTTTCTTGGTACCTGATCGCGCGCGTAGAGGACGCCTCTATGGAATCGAAAAGCCTTGAACAAGCGATGAGGTTAGAAAGTGTTGATTGCGGTCGGAGAAGATGAAGCCGGGGCAGCCTCATCGATAGATGATCCATCATTTGATTGGACCGTCGCCTGTTGTTACGCAAAAATTCAGGTCGTGCGCTCTCCGCCAAGTCGATATCTTGCAGGCTCCGTCACCGGCGAGATAAGCCAGCCAATTGGTATTGGCACGAAGCTTTGAAACTTCAAGGTTCAAAACGGCCGTCACCCCGCTCGAGAATTCAGCCGTCATTGATATCTCGAGCATTCAGTCATCGTCTTGACCCCCACCGTCGGCTGTGTGTTCCAGCTTGCTGGGTAAAAGTGCATCTACCGCCTCGCGAGTCAGTTGAGGTTCGCCTAAAACTTCCACCGTGCCAAATTCCATGGTTTCACAAAGCCTCGCTAGGTTATCTAACACGGTGTTGGACGATTTCAAGCGCCGGGTAATTCCGCATTCCGATTATGTTGAGCGGGTCTCGCAAGCGAATATCAGGCATTGGAAATGTGCCAGCCTTCGGTCGGGTGCAGAAAAAGCGAAGTTCTTTGGTAAGTTAGACTTTGATCGTAGGTCTCAAACTCGACCTCGGTCTGTTGATTAGTCACTGTTTGATGTAATGGTGTTCGCCTCTTTCCAAGACTTGGATCTCGTCTCCCACTTGAATTTGGAACGTGCTGGATTCTGCCGGCACCAACTGAAGTCCCAGGCATGCATTCAGTGGATCACCACGGTCTATGCATCTGAACGACTTCAGAGTTTTGTCTGGCTCAGCTGGATGTCTTTCGGCAGTATCAGGATCGACATTAGGTAGCCTGCATCGGACAGTATGACACGCACAGAAAAAGTAGTGATTGCCGATCTTGATCCTTTTCCAGTCGTCTTCGTTGTATGCTCCAGGCCCAGTAATCAGGATATTGGATCGGAATCGTCTGGCTGAGAAACGAGGAATGTCCCTTTTAACTCTGCCGGCCACATCGCGGACCGATGCAATATTCAACAGATGCACCGGATAAGCATCCGCAAATCCTACCACTGACTGGTATCCCAGTTCTTCCTTTCGAGGTGCACATCTGTACACCTCTCGATAAGAGTTGGGATCAACTCTGAAGAGGGTGAGGGGGTTGGTGGCCCCTAGGTAAATGCGGAAATCATCCGGCACGTGGATACCATAGTTAAGCCAAGTAGGACTGTCCTTCCAGATAATGACTTGCTCCATGGGATATTTATGGTCTTTTGGAGGAACCAGTGGTACTCGGAACGACCTCTCTTGAGACATGAATCCAAGCCAAATCAGAAGTCGGAGGAGAGCAGCGAGGGGACCCGAGGGAATATGAGGATATCTCACAACCATACGTCCCTGGTCCTTGGCGGTAGCCTTTTTTGAATCGTCCGGAAGCCAAATTTCTGGCCTGACAAGAGCAAGCCTCTCAAATCCTGGCGTGCGCTGTGTCCTAAAAGTCCATTTTGGCGTCTTCCCGGTCTCAGAAGCATCTGGACGAGTTTGCGGCTTGGTTAACTCTGCGAAAGCAAATTTTCGGTCCCAGGTGAAGCCGGCGCCGTCAATATCGGCGGTGTCCAATTCAACTCCAGCGCAAGACTTGATAGGATGAATGAATAAGGCCTTGACCTTCCACTTGGGCTGTACAGAACCATCCTGAGAAGTGGAGCTTTTGTCGTCGTATTCGTCAGTCATGTTAGACGTTCCCCGTAATGCCACCTGCTTGTATCCCTGGATTGAGTCGCGCATTCTCCATGCTTCTTGCACGCATATGAGCGTGACTGCCAGGAGAATAGGAGGGAAGAGAGTAGCAATTTGATCCATGGTGGTGATTCCCAGCACAAGGTACAGACCGTGACGAGCACGAGCGGGAATTCGTAATGGTGGCCTCGACCTGTCGTAGGGAAAAATGACCGTCATTTGAAACGTTGCTTTCTTCGAAAAAAGTTGTCATCCTCACTACTAACGTCTTCCTTCTATACCAGCCTATAGAGCTCCCTGTGTCCCTCTCGAGCATGAACAAGGTGTGCTACGCGCCTCAGAACTATCAGTCTGACGGATCTCAATGATCCTCGGCTTGGTCGGCCCTTTTTTCCCCCCTCCTCTTTCGAAGCAATCACCTTGGTATGAAGTTCCTTCATCGCGATTTCACCATTCAGACGGAAAAGTTTCCCCTTGCAACTGATTTCAATATGCCTACGGGAAGCCTCTCTCAGAGAAACGATGGAGGACCAAGGTGCAGATGTCCACAATTTCTCCACTTCGCCTTCTCAACACCGTCTGCCTACTGTCTCCGGTACTGAAGCCCTTCAGAATGCCTCAACCAAGACCAAAGCTATTCCTTCAAGTCTCCCGGCGCTGGACAGAATATTTCTGCCGAATGGACCCTCCCTAGCCACACCCGGGATACCAAGAGGCTGTGTGACCGAGGTTTTTGGTCCTCCAGGAGTCGGGAAGACCACCTTTGCCCTTCAGGTCACTAGCAATGCCCTTCACTCTCACAACCCCGAATCTCACGTCCTGTGGGTCAATACTGGCTCCCCACTTATAGAAAAAAGACTTCAAGAAATAATGGAGGACCGTACTTCCTCAGATAATGACCATCCACCTTCATCCTCATCCCGTCCGTACGATATTGAGTCGCTCCTCGAGGAGAAGTTCGTCTACCTTCAGGCACACACGCTACCAAGGCTTCTGACCCTATTTTTACATCCATCACCATCTCTTCCGTCTTCCAAGACGTGCCTAATGGTCGTCGACGACTTGTCTAACTTGCTCCTCGGATCCTTTTCCAGGAGTCCTGGGACCATGAAACCCGGTATCCCAGCAGCTGTCAAGGAGAAATTGGAAAAGAAAATCGCCAGAAGAAGGTATCAAATTATAGAGACCCTCGCGGCCGCCATGTCGAAGATGGCAGTACTTAGGAGCGTGGCCATCCTGGTGCTGACAAATTCCACGATGAGTTTAAAGAACGGTCAAAAGGCGACTCTGAAATCCGCATTAGCAAGTCAATCCTGGGATACGACCGTGCATACGAGGATCATGCTTTACCGCGACTTTGCAGATGATGAACATGAGGCTGAAATATCTAAGCGAGGGGGGGGGGGCCTGAGATACGCCGAAGTACAAAGATTAGCCCGCAAGAATGTCTACACCACGCCTGTACCCTTCGTCATCTCGACTGGTGGACTGCACCAACTCAGCCTGGACAACTCAACCAGCAACCATGAACCAGCAGACGAATCCAACGGATCACAAGGGCTCGCTCCAGTTGACAGCGACCTCCCCTTGCTCCCTGTGGAGCTACCACAACACTCAAAATCCAAGAAGCGCAAAGCGGTTGAGATAGCCGAAAGCGAGGACGAGGATGACGATGGTGACGATGGCGACGATCCACGCTCAGATATTGACGAGCCACAGCTTCCAAAACTAGGTGCTCGAGAAAGAGGGGCCTCTGAAGGACATGACGAAATGATTCTCGACACCCATGAAATGGTTCTGTTGCGCAGCTATCGATACGCGAGTATCAGAGGTTCTGAGGATGCAGTACCACTGCAGTTATCATCGTCCGACGGAGAGGAGGAAAGGGAAACGGAATACAGAGGCAAAGATGCAGATGACGACGGCGATGGCGCGAGACTACCCTGATTGATTAAAGCAGAACGTTGATACGCTATCCGCGCAAGAGTTTTTGCAACAACATGGCTTGAGTCCATGCAAAGCTCTAAGCTCTGCTATACAGTGCAATGCTATGCAGTAATAGCCTCGTTTCATCTTGTCCTATAGCCGTTCCGGCAAAGTGGAGATTCTAATATATCTGACAAACACAAGATAACTCGACTTGAGCGACTGATGTATTCCACCTCTAATCCAGTCTATCGATTTTTCATCGGCAGATACTGTTAACACAAGGTCTGCACATATCATCCGTCTGATTTACCCACCCATGCGCCACATATGCTGAAAATGCTTCAGATCGCATAGCCGACAATATCGCCTTTCAGGTGAGATATGATCAACGCATCAAACTCAATCATCGTCATCGTCATTCTTTTTCTCATCCGATTTCTTGAGCGCGTCTTTCCAGAGAGGATTCACCTCATCAGGATCTACGTCGGGGAATACGATGTCAAAGACGTCGCTGTACCAGTCAACGGCATGGCCTTGGATGCCTTCTTTGATATTCTGCCACGATTGTTAGTATAGAGTCTTTCACAACAGATCGATCGGGTCGACTTACGTCAGGCAATTCGCACCAATCTCCCCAGTTATCCCTTGGGAACAGAATATTCGAACACCCTGCCCGTCTGGCTGCGACAGTCTTTTCTCTCAACCCGCCGATCCTCAGCACCTTTCCAGTGACAGTCAGTTCACCCGTCATGGCAAGGGCCGGGTCGACCTGCTTTCCCATGGCCAGACTTAGCAGAGACGTGGCCATCGTGATGCCCGCGGACGGCCCATCTTTTTGGACGGCGCCTTCCGGGCAGTGCAGATGGATTCTCGCGTGGTCGAAGAAGCGGTTTTCCGGAAATCGGGTGGCCATGACATGTTTGGCGAACGAGTAGGCGATCGACGTAGATTCTTTCATTACAGGTTGCAAGTTCCCAGTACGCTCCAGGCTAGGCCTGCTAGAAGGAGACAGAGCTGACTCCAGAATGGACTCAACGTAAAGTGCCGCTCCGCCCATGCTTGTCCAGGCGAGTCCCATTGCAACTCCAGGCGGTGTGGTCTCGTAAAGACGGTCGGATGTGAAGATCGGTGGGCCGACATAATCTTTGAGACTGTCTTTCGATATCGTGATGTGGACGGAATCAGGGACTTTAAGAGCAATGCGTGGATTCTCGGTTGTTTCTTTCTCAATGGACTCCGGAGTGTCTTTGACGTCCGACTCGTCTCTCTCGCTCTCTTCCATTGCCGCTTTGCCTTCTTCGGTCAGTGCTTCAGCCTCGGGAAGGGCTTCTTCACCCAGATCTTGGATGATTTTCAATGCTGATTTGCGGTAAACCTTTTCGATCTGCTTTTTGAGATTCCGGACACCAGATTCCCGGCAATATTTGTTGATCAGCTCCTCGATAGCTGACTCGTCCAGCTTGACGTCCACATCTTTTAGACCCGAAAGTTCTTTCGCCTGGGGCGCCAGGTAGCGGTCTGCAATGGCTTTCTTCTCGTCGGCGACGTAACCACTCAGTTCAATCATCTCCATACGGTCAAGCAGAGGACGGGGGATGGTGTCGGTCATGTTTGCTGTACAGACGAAGAGGACTTTGGAAAGGTCGACAGGGACATCCATGTAGTGGTCCAAGAAGCTCGAATTTTGCTCTGGATCGAGTAGTTCGAGAAGAGCAGATGCTGGGTCTCCTTGATGTCCCCGGCCAATCTTATCGACTTCATCAATGAGAATTAGAGGGTTTTCTGTCTGGCATTTCTTCAGGGCTTGGATGATTCTGCCGGGGAGGGCGCCGACATAAGTTCGACGATGACCTTTAATCTCAGCAACGTCGGTCAGACCACCGACACTGAAGCGGTAGTATTGTCGGTTCAATGCTCGAGCAATTGATTTACCAATCGAGGTCTTTCCCACACCTGGAGGACCGACAAAACACAAGATCTTGCCCTCCACCGTCCCACGAAGCTTACCGACGGCAATGAATTCGAGGATTCGATCCTTGACATCTTTCAAGCCATAGTGATCTTCGTCCAGTACCGTCATGGCGTTCTTGATACCAAAGTTCTCGGCACTTCGTCGACCCCACGGGATCTGCGTGATCCAATCCAGATAATTCCGCGTTACATTAAACTCGGACGCAGCGGGTTCAAGATGTGCCAACTTGTTGAGCTCCTCTTCAAATACTTTCTTGACGGCTTCAGGCATCGCCAGCTTTTGAGCCTTTTCTCGGAACTTCTCCACCAGCTTGTCCTTGCCGTCAGATTCAATGCCCAATTCTCGACGGATACCTTTCATTTGTTCCATGAGCCAGTATTCTCTCTGTCGTTTTTGAATCTTGCTTTCAACATCTTTGGAGATCTTAGATTGAAGTTTGGCATTCATCAATTCCTTCTTGAGGACGACGAGAGCCTTGTGCAATCTCTCTTCAATGTTCATCGTCTGGAGAATATCTTGCAATTCATCAATTTCACCGGCCGAAACGGCTGCAGCAAAGTCTGCGAGTTTCGCCGGCTCCTCAATGACATTTCCAGCGGATTGAGACACGCTGAAATCAGAAATCTGATCTCTGAAGAGCTGGTTGAGACTTGCCACCTCTTTGAACACGTTGACGATCTCCGAAGTCAAAGCCTTGATCACATCACTCTTTTTGTCATGAGCAACTTCTGCCAAGTTCTCCACATTGACCAACGAGACCGGAAATCTGCGAAGGAATGCAGTGGGCTCATACACACTTAACTGGGCAGGCTGGTCTTTGTTCTGTTCCTCGAAACTGGCAACCACATCGCCCTTGTTCTCCGCGGTACCATCAGACTTTGATTTGGCCTCTTTGGTAGGCTGCACTTCCACAACCGATGGGCCCTGTTCTCCAGGAGTCGATGGAGGCACCAGAGCGGACATTTTAATTCGACGATGTGGATAGAGCACGGCGGTCAGGCTGTGTTCGTCACCATGTACGGGGAACGCGCTTGTTATTTGTGCAAACACTCCGACTTCGTGGACATCGTCCATTTTCTCGATGATATCTTTATCCGCAGCTTCATCCTTGAACAAAAACGCGCCGACATACGGCTGGCCTCTTTTCATCATTTCAGTTATTGCCGCTACCACGTTGGGATCCCGGATCGTTATCGCCTTGTAAAACCCTGGGAAAAGAGGGCGTTTGGCAATGGGGATGGCCATGACTTGTGGATATGTTTCTGGAACGGTGGGTTTGGAAATTTGTGTACTTCGTCGACCACGCCTGGTGCTCTCGCCGCCTCCTCCTGAGCTTTGTGCAGATCCAGGTGATGAGTCGCCTCCATTTCCCGCTGCGGTAGTTTTGCCGTCGCTCGATGATTGGGGTATAGGCTGGTGTTCGGAAGGGGGATTTTTGGATTCGGCCACTTCTTCGGTTCGAGGTGCTTCGTCTAACTCGTTCTCGACTTTCTTTGCCTTCGCATCCGATCCCTCTGATCGAGGTGAGGAGTCATCTTCAGGCGGTTTGTCTTTCCGGCGGACTGGATGGGAAGAGAATTGACGTATTTGTAATCCTTGTCGAGTCGCAATTGATGTGATGGATTTAGGTTGTCGAGCGTCGATGGGAAAGGTCAAACCACTTCTCTGGAGCAGCTGTCGCCTGCAATCCCTACATATATGACTGGGACTGTTTCGGAGAGCAGTCCTCCATGCTAACCTTTGACCGCGAAGCATGCTCGCCGAGGCGCTGATTGGATGGTGGCGTGAGGGAGGAAATTGAGACAGAACTACAGTGTGGTCTGGCAGATGGAGAGGGAAAGATCCACAGAGGAGAGTGGACGAGGATAGGAGAATGAATAAGGACTAAGGGGGAGGATGAATGTCTGAATTCTGTTTGTTATGCAGGTAGACTTCCTCACATGCGTATATACAGTCTATCGAGACTTCCTGATAGACTGATCAAGAAAGGAAGGTGCGGCGAGCTTTACGAGCGGAGTTGAATTTTTGCCAGAACTTCAAAGAACCTCGAACTTTCCGAGTTGGCAGCATCTTTGAACCAGTTCTTTTGTATCAACCCCATTCGAGTGTGTTCGGCATACCCGTGTCTTCACATCTGTATCTCTCCCTCCGGCAGCGTCTTCACCTATTATATGCGCCCTTCGACTTCATGTACCTATAACGCGATCTGAATTTTTCCCGATGTCTCCCTCGATGGGCTCCGTTTGGGCTCCTCGCTTGATTAGAACATCAGTACAATGCCATCGACATTGCCAGAATTTCACTCGCAAGGCTCAAACAAGGAAACTGTACGATTTCGCCGTTCCCAAGAGACCGTTTCCTCGATCTGCTTCGTCGTCGTCCTCGAATTGTCCCTCCAATCAAGCACGACTTTTCTCCGCAACATCTTCCTCTCAAGCGACGAAAGATCCCTATGCAACCTTAGGCGTCGGTAAAAATGCCAGCGCATCCGAAATTAAGAAAGCTTACTACACTCTTGCGAAGAAATATCACCCAGATACAAACAAGGATCCCAGTGCGAAGGAGAAGTTTACCGATGCGCAAGCAGCTTATGAATTATTGAATGACCCCCAGAAAAAGGCTGCTTATGATCAGTTCGGTGCTGCTGCCTTTGATCAAGGCGCAGGGTTCGATCCAGGCGCCGCAGGCGGAAATCCTTTTGCCGGAGCAGGTGGTGGGAATCCTTTCGCCGGGTTTGGTGGGGGCTTTGGAGCAGAATTTAATTTTGAAGATTTGTTTGGTGCTTTTACCGGAGGCCGTCGTGGTCGGCGAGGCGGCTCTCCCTTTCAAGAGGAAATACTAGTCGGGGAGAACATCGAAGTTCAGACGAACATCTCCTTCATGGATGCTGCCAAAGGCGTAACGAAACATATCACCATTACGCCTCTTGTTCAATGTGGGACTTGCAAAGGGAATGGGCTAAAGCCAGGGTCGCAAAGACAACAATGCAAAAGGTGCAACGGCACGGGAACGAGAATCCATGTCATGCAACAGGGTTTCCAAATGTCGTCGACGTGTTCCAACTGTGGAGGAACTGGAGTGGTGATTCCCAGAGGATCGGAATGCCACACTTGTGATGGGAATGGCGTCGTTCGACAACGGAAGACGGTTCAAGTCGATATTCCCGGCGGGGTCGAAGATGGCATGAGGCTACGTGTATCAGGGGAAGGTGATGCTCCTCCCACTGGCGTGGCAGAGAATCCCAGAGTGCGATCGCAACGGGGAGATCTTTACGTTTTCATCCGGGTCGCCCCAGATGCGAGATTCAGTCGGAATGGGTCTGACGTGCTGTATACGGCTTCAATACCTCTAACAACTGCACTGCTGGGTGGTGAAGTCCAAGTACCCACACTTGATGGAGAAGTTAAGGTCAAAGTCGCAACCGGTACTGGCACTGGCGACAGGGTCACTCTGGGAGGGATGGGGATGAAGCGTCTGGGTGGACGGGGCCCCGCGACTGGTGACCTGAAAGTGGAATTCAAGGTCAACATGCCCAAATATTTGACTGCCAGCCAAAGAACAATCCTCGAGATGCTCGCTGATGAAATGAACGATAAGACGGCGAAGCGAACGATGAACCTCAACCAGTACAAGCAGTAAGTGGATTCATTGTCCAAACGTATGGTGCTTACACATTCCGCAGTGACTCTACTACCGACAGCACACCGTCCAAACCCTCCAATAAAGCTGCGGATCACAAGAATGAAGGATTTCTTAAATCAACCTGGCATAAACTCACTCATCAGCACGACAACTTAGAACCGGAGCAGGACGAAAAGGAGTGTGGTACGGAATCGAAGGACGAGGATGAACCGAAGAAAGCGTCGGGCTCTGGGTGAGCTCGATGTTCTCGACAAAATTTCAACTCTTTTCTCCTCAGTGTGTTCTTCATAGCGACGGCGATAAATGGATTTACTATCGCAACTTCTGGGTCCGGGATGGCTTCTTCTGTGACCTCCGGAGTTGTCACGTCCCTTGGTTGGACTTTGAAAAAATGTTCAGTATTGACATTCGGAGTGGATGAAATACCCAACTCCCCTGTACAATACCAACTGATAGAAGCAACTCGATAATTGGTGCAGACTACAGCACGCCTCTGATTTTCATCTGTGTGCCGTATGATCGTGCTATCAAGGCGGCCACCATCCTAGAACTCGACAAGCCCATGATTATCTCCTGAGCTTTGTGTTTCGCACAGCGACACCTTGTGATACCATTCCATGGACGGTTAGCAATCTGCCCAACTCCGGAAGCGCGTTGGCGCGAACAAGAGAACGGAGGTATGACATACTTGCGTGTACGTGTTATATGGACCACCATACCACACGAGGCTGATTATTACGGTATGGCGTGTAATCGTAGGCGCCCAATTCTTCCACCACCTCATCCAACACCACCACTCGTGCCTAGCGCACTCGGGATACCGATCCAAAACCCAAAGAATCTGATACTACGATGAACGACGCTCCAGCCGGCTCGCAGTGATCGTAATCATGGTGCAAGCTTCGATGTTGAGTTGTCCCCTGAAGCAGACAACCGATGTCGACTGGATAAATCCAATTAAGAATTACATTCGAGATACCTACGGCGATGACCCCGAGAAGTACTCTGAGGAATGCTCCACCCTCAGTAAACTGCGTTCGGACATGAGGGGAGCTGGTTCGGATTCGGCGAGTGGAAGAGACTTGCTCTACAGATACTATGGACAGCTCGAACTTTTGGACCTGCGATTCCCGGTGGATGAGCAGCATGTCAAAATTACATTCACCTGGTAAGAGGTAATGAATCGGATTGAATCGGGGGCTGACATGAGCCAGGTTTGACGCATTCCTGAAGACTTCGACAAGCCAACATAGCCTGGCGTTCGAGAAAGCATCAGTTATTTTCAACATTGCCGCAGTATTGTCATGCCATGCAGCCGCCCAGAATCGGGCCGAAGACAAAGACCTCAAGACCGCCTACCACTCCTTCCAAGCATCCGCGGGCATGTTCACTTATATTAATGACAATTTCCTCCACGCGCCATCGACCGACCTAAATCGAGAAACCGTCAAAATTTTAATCAACATTGTCCTGGGACAAGCGCAAGAGATATTCCTGGAGAAACAAGTCCGGGATGGGAAGAAGCCAGCACTACTAGCAAAGCTCGCCGCACAGGCGCAGTTTCTATTCAGCCAAGCGAAAGAGGGTTTTGAGTCTGACCACGCCCGAGGTGTTTTCGATCCAAGTTGGGGAAAATTGATCCAAATCAAGACCCTTTATATGTCTTCGCTCGCCGAATATTATCAAGCCTTAACAGAGGACGAAACCAACCTCCATGGTTCCGCGATTGCAAGGTTACAGCTGGCGGAGAGGTCGAGCAAGCAGGCCTACTCGTATGCGAAATCATTTCCCGCCTCTCTCTCCACTCTATCAAATCTGGGGTCCGACACTGCATCAACAATGCAGGCCATAACGCGGAGGCAACTCGAGACCGTACAGGAGAAGTTGGCCTCGTTCGTGAAAGACAATGATTTCATCTATCATCAGACGGTACCGGCAGAAGCGTCATTGTCGCCTGTCGCCAAGGTACCCGCGGCCAAACCCATTCCACTCTCCGAACTTTATCAGGGGCAAGATATACAAAGGATCATAGGACCTGATATCTTCCAGAAGATTGTTCCGATGTCAGTAACCGAGTCAGCGAGCATGTATGATGAAGAAAAGGCCAAGTTGATCCGATCAGAAGCCGAGAAGGTGGAGCAAGCAAATGGCGAAATGGCGGCAAGTCTTGATTATCTAAAATTACCCAATAGTCTCAACGTTTTGAAAGGCGGTCTGGACCAAGAAATGGATGTGGACAAAGATTTTGAGGGATGGTGCCAGGAACTCACCAATCATCAACCTTTCAACAGCGCATTCGAACAGCTCCAAAAGGACAAGCAAGCCGTGCTGGACAGTTTGGCCAAGAGTACGAAACAACTTGACATGGAGGAGAGCGTGTGTGAGAAGATGAGATCTAAATATGGAGCGGACTGGACCCAACAGCCCAGTTCCAGATTGACTTCAACCTTGAGGGCCGATATCAAAAGCTACCGAGAGACAGTGGACGAAGCTGCAACGAGCGACTCTCAACTTTTTGCTACGGCACGAGAGTACGAAGGAGATTTTGAAGAAATGAGAAATGCTGCTGGACAGGGCGAGGTCGACGTGTTCTATCAACAGGCCTTGATCAAGGCTGGATCTGGATCCAAAAGCAAGACTAAAAGTGCAGACGAAGGCACGCTTCTCGATGAGGATTATGGTGAGGGTGGCTTGTCTGTTGCAGATCAGATCGCAAAGATTGAGGAATTGTTGCGAAAACTAAACCTCGTCAAACGAGAGCGAATGCAAGTTCTCAAAGATCTGAAGGAAAAAGTTCACACCGACGATATATCGAATGTCCTCATCTTGAACAAGAAAGCGATCGCGAACCAGGAAAATCAACTTTTCCAGGCCGAACTCGAGAAATTCCGCTCCCATCAAAATCGGCTAATTTCAACCGTCCACAAACAATCGTCATTACTCAAGGAACTGACAAAGACATACGGAGACCTGTTGCAAGACAAGAGGGTTCGTGCAGACCAACAGAAGTACGATGCAATGCAGAAGAGTAAGAATATTGTACTGAACAAATACCGGAGAACGTTCCATGCCCACGAGGATCTGATACAAGGTCTCATGCGAGCGCAGGGCTTCTATAATGAGATGAAGGAGAGTGTGGACAGTCTAGAGAAGAACGTGGAATCCTTTGTCAGCAATCGAAGAGCCGAAGGGGCTCAACTTCTTCATCAAATCGAACAAACCAAGAACAGCTCTGCAGATGGCCAAGCGGCCGCCGAACAGAAACGAATGCAGGAATTGATGAATCGCCTGTCAATGGAACCCAAATCAGCATCTCCTTCGCAAACTGAACCTCCTGCTCTTCCACCTCTCCCGCCAATGAACACGTCCAGATCTCCAGCACCTGCTTCACCGTCATATCCTACAACGAACGCCGATCCTCGTTTCACCATACCGCCTCGTCATTCACCAGCGCCGGTTATTCCCAATGGATATTCCAATTTACCTCAGCCGCCTGCTCAACCCACAAATCCATCACCAATTGATTCTCAACATCCGTTTGCTCAAGGGGCCGCCGCACCTCTTTCCTTGGGTTATAATCCCATGGCATATCCTGAAAGATCAGTCACCTCCTCAAATCAACAGCCGGGAAACCAGCAACACTACGGGTTTTCCCCTGTCACGTCTCCTCCAGGGCCAATGAACACCTACTACTCTCAACAACCCCAATCTCATCAGCCACTACCTCAATCTCTCACACCCTTACAGCCAATGAACTTCGCCACGCCCACTCATCAATACCCGCAATACACCTATCCACAAACAGGACCTCCCATACCATACCAGTCACCATCACCACATCCACAAATGCCGCCTTCTCAGCCGTCACCATATAACATGCCCCAGAACTATGTTCCTCCCCCACCCCCACCTGGTCCCCCCGGTGGAGGCTCCACGACGCAATATCCCCCAAATCCCTCTGGTGTCTGGGCCAGTGGACCAGGTGGGTATGCGAATTACACTCCACCAAATCGATATGCGCATCAACAACCTCAGCAGCAGCAGCAAGGACAAGGACAGAGTGCAGGGGCAAGTGGAGGACAGGAGCAAGATCCTTGGGCAGGATTAAGTGCTTGGAAATGAAATGTCGTGATCTGGCGAGTAGGGGGGGGGGGAAGGGAGTGATCGGGTCGCAAGCCCGGCGAAGTCAGTAAGATGTTCCCGTATGATAGAGAAACGAGACATGATATGATATATGCCGAGACGTATATGCAGTGAACACAGCAACTAAATCAATCGAATCAATGAATAAATGCATGGCATTTTATGAGAGACATATGCTGCATATTAAACATGGAATAAATAAAGCGTCGGACAGCAAGCCTTGTCCCACGTTCGAATATGGCATATCCCACATGGTGTAGAGAGATCGAAGTGACTGACTTGGCGTGTGGATGTATTGGATTCGTGTATTGATCCATGCTTTTCCAGCCTTTTTTTTTTTTTTTTTTTTTCCCTCTTCCACAGATGGCGTGGCGTCGGACAATAACTCAGTTCGATCAGATCAGATCAGGCTGGGGCCTCCAGGGGTTTCTCGCTAGCTCGTGAACAATGTACCTTGACTAGGGGCTCCAATTAAGTAACCAGGGTAGTCACCAATTCAGATATACCGGGAGCAACAAACCCCTTACTTCTTCTTGCCTATAATAGATCGCATCTCGAAGATGCTGCTGTCGAGAATTAGATGTCGTTTCAGAACAGCGTGATCCGAGACGTGGATAGGAGGCTGGTATCAAGCAGACGCCTGGAGGATGGCGATGCGGTATGACTTGTCAATAGAGTTCCTTTGGTCCTTTGTTTGTCTTGTCTTGTATTCAAAAGCTGTGGGGTCCTTGTATTTGCCTGATGCTGTTGCCAAAGACAAGGAGTGACGCAAGGCGTCGCCAATGGACCCACTATATTGACATCAAGATGAGAAATAAAATCGCATTCATTGGAGTAGAATCCAGATCCCTTGTCCGTCCCACTCGCTGGCATGGGACTTCCGCCCTGCACGATGGGGATATGTCCCTTTTTGGGTCTGGGGTAGAACTTGAACTCTACATAGGAGATTGAAAGTCTTGGAGATCATTGAGACAAGCGTGGCAGAGTTTCGAGAAGCACCGAACTCACATGATTGACAGTTTTGGCGTCTGGCATTTGGCCGAGAAGAAATACCCCTTTTCGAATCAGGAGGAGCGGATATAGGATCCTCTTATGACAAGCTTGATGTGGCAGTTGAGAAATTAGGCTGCGAGGTAAATGGTGTGACCAGGAACGTTTGCCTATCGGATGATGACAACTGTCGGTACCTCGAGACGTTTATGATCTAAACTCTACCTCTGATGAGGAGGAATCCTTCGACTTCGTGGTGAGGATGGTCGTAATCTTCCCAGTTTGTCTAGGGTCCTCAAGAAAAATGGGCGCCACATTGGATGAGGAGAGGGAAAGAACCCGAAACCTTATCCATTTCAGCCTCGGGAGGTATCTGTCGATCCCGACATACGCCCGCCGATAAATCATAAATATCGTTGAGCGTGGGAAAATTGGAATTCTTGGATACAAACCCACCTTGTGAAAGGAAGCTGGATTTGGCCAAATGAGACAGCTCTTCTGCTCAACGAGAGTCAAACCTTTTGAATTTCTCGCTGTCTCCTCTTTCCAACAAGAGTTCTGCCGAGCGAGTCTGCATAGCAAGAGAGACTGGCCCCATCACATCTGCTGACGCAAACTGCAGCAGTAATGGAAATCTGAAAGGCCGGGATTTGATTCGCGCGGGCATCGCTGACCGCCATATCTCATGCAAGCCACAGCTCTGACGCCGTCATTCAAATGGCCTTAAGAGCAAGGAAGTTGATTACACCAGTCGTCTATCGTGGGGGTGGGTAGATATTGACCAACGCATGATTGATTGATGGTTGCCTCCGAAATAGCATGCTCTTAGTCACCATCAGAGCCTCGTATTCATCAAGACGACGGAAAGCTGTAAGGATATGAACGGTGTCAAGCATGTGAAGAGTAGGCTGTGTGTGTAGTCAGTCCAATGCTGAAATTCGGGGTGACCATTCGGATCCGTACTTGTTGGCCGGTGATCTTGATCTCACTGGATGAATAGTTTGCGGTTGAATGCCTGGCTCGGGTCTCGGCCTCTTCGTGTATGGTTGAATTCCCCGCAAAGCGTGATGTAGCGTGTTGTCATGTCGACAGGTAAGAATTTCCTGGTACTCAAAGGCGTGCTGATCAATGCCTAACTCTTCTTGCGTCTGGAAGTAGAGCACGCAGATAAAAAGTATACCCAGAAACGTGTGTAATTTAACTTCAACAAGGGGATACTCAACGCAGCATGCGTTTGATGGACGACTTTATCTCGCAAGAAGGGCAGGACTTAAGTGGGACACAAGCCTCTTGAGACTTTAGCATACATGATACTTCCATGAGTGACTTTTTTTTTTGTTTGAATGATCGGCTCGGCTTCCTTTCCCCGCAAAAAGCATCGAACGATATCCACATATTGGCATGCTCAGTGGTTCGGTCTTGACCCTAAGGATCTTTTTGTCTCCAATGATTCCCGTGTGGGGTCCCCTGCACTTGCATGAAATACGAGCCATCTTGGGCGAATAGAAGTGGTCGACCCATGCTTTAGATTTGGTGGAGAATGGGGAAGTAAGATGTTCTCTGAAGTGCGTTGCAGAGGATTGAAAGATATGCAACAAGATTGACAACTCGTGTCAGGGTTAAGATACTGGAAAGAATTTTCATTGCTGGTCGGTCCGTGTGGAATTTTTTTTTCTTGGGCCGGCGAACCCGAGGATCCTTCAGTGTCTGTGTGGAAGGAGATTGCGCTGAGACCTGTCATGAAGTTTGTTGAGAGCCGACGGGCCAACAAACTAACTCGTCTCGGAGGCCTGAGAAGCCTTCGGAGTCTGGGGAGGCACCCATGCGATTACTGATGTAGAAGTATACCGATCGATGAGAAGCTAAAGAGGCCCTCAGACATGACACTGGTCGGTGGATAAGGCTTGGAGAGAGATTGACAGAGTAGTAACCGGAACAACAATTCGTAGTACATGTTGCCGGAGGAATCTGAATCGAGTCCAAGAGGAAACCGTCTTCCGTCATCTGATCCGTATTCGACAATGTAATCAGTAAGTTGTACTCAGCCCTCTCCACAGGAAGAAAGAGCACCGGCATTATTGGTGCAGCCAGAGTTTGAAAGCCGAGCGAGGATGTACCCTCGGCCCATGCCTTAATCTGCTCGGGGATGATGTCGTGGAGGAGCAAGCTCAGGATGTTCTAATTCATTCTTTTCTGCTCCATAGGTCCACTAGCCAGCTGAGATGATCAATAAAATTGGAAGGCTTGAGTTTTTGGCCTCGGGCTGTCAGCGAAGGGGCGCTAATCTGTGATCATTATTGTGCGGATACCATCATCAGGATTGTACCTTGGGCGACGGAAAGGCTCGTAAGTTCTCACTCCGCATGGGTTGGTGTATCTTGCGAGCGACCCGAACTGGGGACTCCGCGATTCCCCCGGCATGTTTTTGATGCGGTGGGCAGATGGTGTCATCTGGGGGATAAGACCAAATTGGGTCAATGGATAAAGGGAGTCAGCAGTGCACGACAAAACCATTTTGCTGCTGTAGGTCAGCGCTGCCTTCAACTTTTGACAATGTCCTTGGCCAGTCAATTCTGGCGTAGTGTGGGGGACCCGGGTTACACGGGCTGATAAGGTGTCGGACAACAAGGAGGTGTCTCCTGAGCCCTGACTCTACCCCATCCTGCGTTTGCGTAGTTAGTCCTCCGCATCCGAAGAATTAAGGGTTGGCACCGGGACCACCCTCCTTCTGCCTTGCAAATCACCTGTACAGTGACTTCGCCCCATCCCTCTGTTTTTCGCCCTCGGAGTATCTGACAATCTTGCCCCCAACATCTCAGAGTTTCGAGTCCCCCCCAGTGAGTCCGGGAGTTCGGATCATTCATTGTGTGATTGATGCTTCACTCATTAATGCCGCCCGGATGCACAATGACTCAGCTTTCCATATTCCGGAGCCGGCGGAGTAGCAGGGACGAATCAATTTGTCCGGGTGCCCAGCAAGCAAAACAAGGTCAGGATACTTGTTGACTACTGCGTAATTAGGTGAAATCATCGTCGTAAGATCAGGGGGGTGTTGGGGGGAAAAAAAAAAAATGGAGTGCATGCAAACAAAACTGGAGGCTGACAAGGAAGGGCAATCCGCATTCCGCGTTGTTACGAACCCAATGATATTCGTAAGACAACGAGTTTGTTAATCTGAAATTACACATGTAAACGTGGGATTGGCTGCCCTTTGCTAGGAGCGCCCCGTTTGCCTGACTTTGATACCATCGTCCATACAATCAAAGATCACGAATAAACTCCCCTTCTATTTGGCGCAGTCGTGCGGCGCAACCCCATGATATCCTTATCCGTCTATAGCCTTGCTCCTTGCTATTGTTCTCCAAATCGTCCAAGTTTGTTCAAACCGAGTGTTTCTTCCCGTTAAAAACATAAGAAAATTAAACCCCAAACCAAACAAGCAAGATTTGAGTGGAAAAAAAGAGATGCTAGCCGGAACAAGATTGAGCCATACCGTAGCGTAGACTCCGCAAAACACCTTTCATCGATCCAGTCACCTTGGAAAATCCCCATTGATTGATGCTGCAGTACTAGATTCGCCAGAGCTCAGTCCGCTGGGCGGGTTCAGCATTTCAGATACGCCAATCTTCGGAAGTTGCGGCACAGGCAGTTTTCTTTGAGTTCCCGTGACAATATCCGCAATTGACGGGCCAGTGTGTTGAGGAGGCGGAATATGAGAATAAGATCCATCGGCTTGAGGCTCCATCGGTGCAAGCAGCGGTGTATGTCCCAAGGAAAGATGGCGAAGTCCAGGGAGTTGTAGATCACTGCCATGGGGTCGAAGACGTGGAGAGTGGCCCGGCGTGGCAAGAGGCGTATGATCCGGAGTTGGAGATATTGACTCATGGGAGAACGTTGGCGAGGACGGGGCAGTAGAATGAGGCGAGTTGGGTCTTGATCTCTTGACGCGGTGGTCATCGTCATGATTTTCTTGCGAATGAGACCGAGACATCGAATGGGAAATGGCGTAAGCGGACAAGGACGGCAGTCTTCCGTTACTGTTGTGATTCCGATGACTAAACAGGTGATGCTGATGTTGGTAAGGTACTCGGGTGATGTGCTCGTCTCTCTCGACTTGCGATGCGGCAGTAGCAAGAAGATTGATGTCCATAGCATTCGATCTGTCATCATTTCGCGCAAAGGGGCCGAGATTTGTTGGAACGTGAGGTGTATGTGAGGATTGAACCGCGAAGGAATGAGGCGGCGACACATTCGGGGAGGCGACGGTAGATGTAGGGGCCGACCTGGGCATGTTGTTCTTGCTAGGCGGCGGCATCATCTGGGCCTGAGCAGAGAAATTTTGGTTTGACACATCCTGAAGACCTGCAAGGGCGGCGGCGGCAACTTGATGAGTCTTTTGATTTCGACGAGAGTTGGGATTGTTGTGAATGCGCGAGTGTCGAGTCAGCTCGTCGGATCGGCTGAAGCGCTTACTGCAGCCAGGAAACTGGCAAGCGTGAGGCTTTTCTCCCGTGTGTGTTCGAATATGCCTCGTTTGGTGTTCTAATCGATGGAATGCCCGGTCGCAAAGAGGGCACTTGTACGGCCGCGGGAGATCCGCCCTCTCTTCAGCGTTCGTAGTCTGCGAAGACATTGCACTAGGCATGAGGCTGACTGCAGCAGCCATATTGCTGTCGGTCTGAGTAGTCGTCGACGTACTGGTGGTTTGGGCGGCGGTGCTGACGGTCTTGGGCGTCTCTTTGGAGGGTTGAGAAGGAGTCGCGGACTCTGAGGAAGGAGAAGGGTTAAGGATGGCAGTAAAGTCTACTGCAGATGAAGGGCGTTGCATTCGAGCGAAGAGAGACTTTTGTTCCCCAAGGTTGTCGCTTATCGTGGGGTGAATCATCCACTAGGTAGACCCGATGGCGGCGTGACGCATGCACAACGCAGCGGACCCGGGGTCGGAAAGGCGCAAATTAAGTGGACGGGGATCGGTAGTGTGGGCGGACTTGACGGATAGGGTGGTGTGGTAAGGTAATGGAATTGGTGTGTGGTACTGGGTCACAGAGAGAGAATTTTGGGGAGGGGGGAAGAAAGTGAAGAAGAAACGAGAGAGGCAAGCTGGGAGAGAAATGCCGGATGGGGTTGGAGAAGTACTCGTAACTCCGTGCCTAAGTAGAGTCGCAAGGAGTAGACGGACAACTGATGAAGTCAAGTCTGTGGTTTGACCTGTGGTGGATTGTGTGGACTTGTCGTGCGTGGGCAGGAAATTATCCGGGAGTGCGACCTGGAAACTGGAGACTGGGGGGAGCAGGGGTTAAAGGGGGGTGTCTGTCCTTTTTCTTCTCCCTCTTTTTTCTTTCTGACAAGGAGAAAAGGTTGAGGTCTGAGACCCAGGCCGAAGGGCTCAGGATCAGGCGCAGGATCGGGTTCAGGCTCCTTGGGAATGTGTGGGAAGTGAAATGCCGAGGGTTCGTGTCGTGTTGGCGTTGGCTGTGTACTCGGAGTGTTATGACACTGTCACGACAGGATAGTTCCGGGCGCCTGTGATTTCAAAGACGGTTGGAACGGCTAGCGTAATCCTTATCGGGTGTAAATGACGAGCTGAAGGACCAAGGGCGAAATAGAAACTTTTTGGGGGAAAGTTCGGGGACTGGGGATGAGTCAACTCTTTCGCGGCGCCGATAAACGAACCAGCGAACGAATGAAGCTCAAGAACGCTGTGTGATCCGGGACAATGACGGCCGGCTGTCGGGGAGATTCCCAACAGCCCCCAGTTAAAGGTAAAAAAAGGATGCTCAGGGTGGGATTGCCGCTGGGGGGACAAGTGGCCTGTACAAGCTCGTTTCATGGAGTCTTTCTCTCGGAGTATGTGAATTGTATGTCGAGCTGACTTTGATTCCTTCTCTCTTTTCGCACCCTCCTCTTTCTTTTTGCTTGATTGTCTCTCGTTTCGTGATCCGAATGGAGAAATGCGAGGACGAAGAGGATTATTAGGCGAGAAGTACCTGATCCGGGGAAGGGCGACAGACGAATCAAAAGGGGAGTCTGGAATGAGGCATTTGGAGGATGACAGTGATGATGGGGATGGTCAATGGGGATTCTCGATGCGATGACCGACGAGATACCTAATCACAGACCACACACCACGGATACTGACCATTGTTTTTTAACTAGTTCAATAGGAAAGACAATGAATTTATTATTGATCGATGAGGTGAGCCGACAAAGTCGCAGAACGGTGCGGTGTCTGCCCGCTGCAAGTAAAGACCACGGGTACCCCTCATGCACAGTTATGGGGGAGGGTACAAAATATGGAGCAGCTGCAAAAGACACCGAAGTCTGTGTATGTAACGAGTACCGTGCGGTAATCACTTTGCCCCAGAGTGACATCCGAGGCTCGGTCTGGCAGAAAATATCCCACCCACGAGAAAAACTCGGAACTGCTGGAAATCTGCGGGATTTCCCTATTTTCAATTTTGATTCCTGGTCAGGTTCCCGCTACGAGGAGCCGGGGAAAATACATGAGCACTTTTTTTGTCTGAGTATGCTGTCTCATTCACTCAAGACCTAGGTATCGACATGTCTCCTGCAACTTGCTATTGGTGATACCAGAGCTCTCAACATGACTTGTACTCCAATATTCGATGATTATTCCTTGCCTATCATCGAACAACGAGGCGTCATCAACGCAGGCTAGAGGTAGCATATCTTCAGGAACAATTTGGTGCTGAACGCTCCGTGGCAAATATTTAGATGCTACGATTCGATAACCAAGCAATGTCAATCGTCACGAAACTTGAAAGATATTCCGGAACGAATACACCCAATATTTTCGAAGAAATGTCGCAATCGCGCCCATCGGGAGTCAACAACGCCACACGCTTGGCACTGAGCAGTGAGCGATTCGGAGCCTGGGGCAGCTCTCGGCGAGGTGGGTGGAGGAACCCACAGAAAGCGTCAGAATGCCTCAGAAGGAAATTCCGGCCTTGTTATCAACACTTGTCAACAAAATCTTTTGGGGGGTTCCACGAGGGAGCCTCCAAGTCTGGACAATCTACCCAATGCAGCCTAAACGCAGCGTAAGCAGACCCCGGGATCTTTTTGTACGGCTTGAAAGCATGTGGTCGCGGAACGGTTTCCATTTTGTGGGTGCCCACCTTCGCCTCAAGTAGGTGCCTTGCGGATATTGCGGGTCGCTGACCGACGGTGGGCACTGCAGGGGCTGATTTCACATTTGGGACACATTTTTGGGGGGTGGGGACAACGAGAATCGGTTAGAAAATCTCTTTGTGTCTGTCTGCGTGGCTGAATCTCGGGGTGATACTCCCGAGGCGGGGCAAGCCAGTATAGGGGATATGCTTTCAACAGCGCGCTGACGACTTTGTACAGAAATGGCAGGGATCCTTGCCCTTTCACATGTGTGATTCATTCTTCCTCCGGAACACAAATGCTAGCCACTCATTTCCTTCATGTGGTTACATGCAAGTCATTATCATAGACGCATAGGTGAATCGAAGAGCTGGAAAAGCGTCAAGAAAAGAAAGTACAGTGTCTCAGAAATCGAGGCCCAGTGTGGCTGACATGTGCGCCGAACTTCTGTAGGATTGTGTGATTATTGATTTGATCAACAATCCTTTCCCCACAATCCCCCCATCCAGATTCAAAAAAAAGATGGCATTTTGTTTTGGGGACATTCTGCAATATGATGGAAGGATCATCGCTCAGGATCGAAAGATCAAAGCGATCGCTACCGACATCGTAGACTTCGAATCCCGTCCCACGTTCAACGCACATGTAGAAAATGGCAACGATAGCGGAACCTAATTGCAGAAAGCATTTGATCGACGCAACAGCCGAAGAGATCATTTCGAATGAAATGACCGAAAATTCCATACGACGCATTAACATCCCACGCAATGATTTGTTCAGACAAGCCACACACACTAGTTATCAGGTACCGCAACCGGCCCTCCCATAGGGACGAAGGTACCCCGTGCGTCTCTGATTCGGTGAGGGCAAGTCACCGTAGGGGGAGATATCAGACAAGCCAGGGCCTTGACTGGCAGGTAGAGCAAAGTTTGGGAGTCAGCCGGAATGCTCCCACTTCTCCACGTTCTCGATCCTCAAGCTTTATCACAGGTTAAAACTCAACACCTCGACGTTTGTACAGCTGATGTTTCTACCATACAGCACCAGGATTGCGCCATCAATCTCTCATCAGAGACTGTATCCATCTCAGACAGCACATCGATATAGGCCATGTGAAAATGAACTGTTCTAGATGTGAGAAGGATGTCCCTGAAGAACTTACGGAATGAGATCTGGGACCTTCCCCACGCTCAAGCCGCCCTGGTCGGAAATGCTTCTGTGGCGCCCCTAGAGGCTCAGGAGTGATTTCGAAATGACCATGTCCCAATCACGGACTTGGGTCTTTACATCTATTCTCCGGATGTTGCTCTGACCTCTCGACCAGCTCCCAAACGAGCCGGCTTGTCGTGTTTCGCAAGCTTGTGTGCGGTAGTTTTGGGGCTGGTTTGAGTTGCTTATCGAGCATCGTACATGTCCCCCTTTCCAGGCTTTGCCAGCTCACAAGTTACAACCAGATAGCTCGGAACGCCGGTTCACGTCAAAAGCAATAATGTCCTGACACAGTGGGGGTGGTCTTACCTGCAGTTAGTGCCTCAATCCCCACGAACAATATCACCTCACTCCATATGCTACAAGTTGTTCTCGTCCAGATTTAGCCTGGTAAGGCTCCCCTGGAATCCACTTGCGGGGATTGCTCAAATCATTGATTTTTGGCGCGGAAATGGACTGACAGATACAATAGGCCGATGTGCCCGTCTTGGGTTTCTGTCACGCCAGTGAAACTGGCAGTACGGGTTTTACGAGGGCTCGAGGGTTCGGTTCTCCTTCTCCATCGTTATGAACTGCGGGTTAGGGTTGATTGTCCCGCAACCGAGAGAACTGGCTGTTATAGACCGTCTACCCCACCGGAACAGGAATTCCGACCTCAATTAGAATGCGAACAGGACTTTTCGACATCGTACCGAATTGCAAGGTTCAGAGAGTCCCGCAGAGTTAATGCAAAGGTTTGTCGGCCTAAAGAAAGACGCTCATGTTCAGCACCTGAATCATATGAAGGCGCAATTTCATACCTAGTAAAGAACGAATCCTCAAATAGCAGGACAGATAGCCTCGGACTACTCCGGATCACTTTCGTCGATGCGGATTTGGGCAAACAACAGCGTTTCCCACCCGCATTACCTTCCTCCTATTCAGAGTCATCCTTGTCTCTTGTCAAGCGCTATCTTTTGCCCGCTGCATGGATTCCGGTCTGCAGGAGTAAGAAAAGAGCCGAAGTGAGAGAACAAAATTTGGCAGGAAACCCACTCGAAACTCCTGACCTAACGTCTCACCGACAATGTTCAACAAAATAGCACGATACTTTGAAATCGGATAATCGCATGTCAGGCTATAAGGACGTGCAAGGCGGAGTTTCAGCTGCTATCCCGATAGCATCACCGAGTCTGACTCGAGTCGGAACCGCCTCTCACCAAAAGCCCACTCGAAGTTTTTTCCACTCCACTTGTCCGGGTATATGAGTACATTATCGATTGTTTCGGAACAGGCGAAGCAATTGAAATGGGCCGGGAGTCGGTTTACCAAAGACTGCTCCAGATAATAACCCAAAAAGATTTCGAAAACCAACCAGGAAAAAAATCACGCGGGTATTCCCGACCCCGTCAATGTCCACATGTCAAGGTCCCAAAGTTACAGATCCTCACGAGATGCCTACCACTTTCCGACCTGTGGAATTATTAAGAGACACTCTGCCCGTCAAGGTTTTTATCATGTGAAACTCGAAGTATGAAATCGCGGACTTCAATTTCCGGAAAGACAGAGTGGAATTGAGTTCTGACATGGGCGGCATTCGCTCGGAAGAATATTCCCGTGTTCAGAGGACCCATAGCGTAGTCTGCAGTATTTCACATGTGCTCACCAAGGTTCTGTTTTGATGTCTGATATGGCCCCCGCTTCCTCATGACGCTCTCCCGCCGTCGACGGGGCTTTCCTTCTCCTATCTCCCATCACTTTGTTGAGAAGAACTCTGGAAGGTCGGTTCCATGAATGGAGAACTGACTGCTTGCAGGAAAATATCCATACCAACCTACTGCATTGTCTTCATCGACTTTGGCGTCTGACAGTGGCAACAGTTGGAGATATAAATCCATCCGAGAAATGACATACTGGGAAAGCACATCTACCTTGTCTTCGTGTAGGGGAAATTTCATCGGGGATCCTATTTTGCTGCTAGGCGAAGAAATCTTTTCGTTGAGGAAAATCTTAAGAACCGGCGAATCGTCCTCTGTCTGCCAACGGAGACATTCAACCCTTTGCACATCCTCTACTTTCAAAGGCGGTGGTGTCAGCTATTGAGAACATTCACCAAAAGATTCCAAGTCGCATTGTCGAGATCTTCGCCGTGTCTCATCTCCTTCAACCCGGAGCATAACCATCGTGTGCCAATGGGCTAATTCGACTGTTATGCGGACTTGTACTTCTCTGGACCATTTGAGTTTTCTTTCTCATCTTCTCTGCCTCCAACGTATGCTTCACTCATTTACGAAAATCCCCAGATTCCCAACCAATGACGAGCTATACAGTTGATCGTGTTCAAGATGTAGAACTGCTCGATGCGCCACTCCAGAATTGAGATCCCATGTGCAGGAACAGGACTGCAGAGGAAAAAAACATCAGGCCATATCCCAGCCCTCTACTCTGCCAAGCCCCAGTCCAAGGTCCCTAACCGTATGTGGCCTTAGAAAGGTACTAGAACGTCTAGTGTGCTGCTAAAGCAAGTATGCGCGGCCGTGCCCGCCACGATGATATCATTTTCTGGCTCGGACTTTGGGCCTGTTCGTGTCCCTGAGGGCCGGTGCAGAATCAAGCCATGCTCAAAGATCAACAACTACTTCCCGCAGCCCGTTCGATCACGTAGCAAGATCCCAATGTGACCCCGCAGCCTCTCCTGCCACTGCACAAGTCAATCTCTGGCTGCATCGGGCTTCTTTTGCAAATTTTTTTTTCTTGAACCAGCCGACGGATCTCCCTCTGGCACCATGCCACCTGCTCGATCTCGAAACATCGACGATTCGAGATCCGAAACTTCGAGCACAATTACCAATCAAAAAGAAAAGTCGTTATTTGGGCCGGCAAGCGGTTCAGGAGTGTCGAAAGGGAGGCGTGTGGTATCAAGCGCGCTGAACGGCTCAAGCGCAGGAAACAAAACTTCTACCAATGGTGCAGCAGCTCCTTCAGCCTCAGCCGTGACAGATGGGGATCAAGACCTAAACCTCCCTCAAGTATGTTCAATACTATATGCATTGTCAAGTGTGAAATTCCTCTCAAATGAAGCTCTCTAACTGATCATGCTCTTTCCAGACCGATTGGGCGACCATGCCCACATCCATCCTCCGTACTTATCGAATCGCCCATCGCCTCCCAGTACCTTCAGCATTCAATCACCCCCACGCTCAAATAACATACATGTCCTCCCAAACCGCCTTACGAGCACCTTCTGCCGTCCATGCGCGTCGGAAACTTCGTGACCAGAAGTACCAACGACGAAAACAACAAGAATTGATGACCGGGATAAGTAAGGGCGGTAAATCTCAAGAGAAAAGTAAAGATACAAATACAGGAAAACAGTCAAACACAGCGCCTTCTATTGCCCAATCCATCGAACTTCCCGACCATAGTACCAACCAAGGACATCCACCTTCCTCGCCCTCCACTGCCTCGACAACGTACCTAGGCCCACGCGAGCCAGCTTCCAACCTTGCCACTGCCGTCCGCAAACACTTTAACGCCCGGCAATTGAGCGAGGTAGATACTATTGCCAGGTTTATCTACGTGGTCCAACAGAATGGTAGGGCTGTGAGGACGGAAGGATCCGGCGGTGACGGCACGGGCTACTGGATGGGCAGTCACGGCCGCGCGGTCCGAAAGATCGATGGTCCAGGTGGTGAAGTTGGGTTCAGGCTGAGGTTTCACCCGTGATGGCCATTCCGATATCTGCCATTCATAACGGAATATTGACAGCATCTGGTTTCAACAGGAGGGATCCGAAAAGTGAAAAGAGTTTCTGGTCGGGCTAGGTTAATCAAGGTTCGTGTGTATACTATGCTATACTTGCAAAAGAGGGAGCCGTAAGCTTTCAATCGAAGTTCTCAAAAGAATAGGGGCATTGGTAGTCATTTGGAAGGAATCCAGTTGAAAGTTGGAATACCTGGCATATACCAGGAGTTGGATCTTTTTTTTTTTTAATAGAAAAAATTATCAGAAATGGGGGAGGCATGTATATCGATGAACCAACACATGTCGCCATGAATTCACCTATCGACTGGCCTCAACCACTTTTGTCTAATCGGTCTTGGACCACCTTTTCTTTCTGGCCTGCCTTATGGGGAGGGACCGTGCCATGGAGTCCTCTTAGTCCGCCTTTACCAACTTCAATCCTTGATTCAACCCTTCAATTCATGGTTCTCGATCATCTATCTCACCATATCCATTCTCATGTCTGTCCTTGTGGCGAAGAAGAATGGAAATTCGATTCGAGGGTGCTTTGGGGATAAGTCCGAATTTTCATGTGTCATCGCCCCGAGAGATTCATGAATTGAGAACACCTTCAGTCCATATTGCCCGAGGGCCGACTCTTTCTCTCCTTTCCGGCAGGTGCTGTATCACCTACAGTCATATGTATTGACTTTGCTATGCCAAATTATGATGGGTCGGAAATTGAGTCAACCGGAGAAGATGTAGCATGGGGTACACCAAATACCACCGGCGAAGAGTCGAAAGTGTAGGAATGTAAGTCTTTTTGCGGGGATGTTTTCTTCATATCGTCCGTCAGCGGGTAGAGCCGGGAAGAAACTTCTGCTTGGACGGCCGTTTGGGCAGGCTAACATAAGAAGAGACTAGGTGAGAGAATAAAAGGAAGGAAAAACTAGAGCCAAAAAAATGGTCAAAGGTGAGAAATAAGGAGCAATTGAAAAGGGGAATTACAATATTCCATCAGGCTGGCAAAGGAAATGCTGTCGTGGCTTCTCCATTAGCAATCTGATTCTCACAATTGGTGTGGTATCGTCGAACCTATGTAATAGAAAAGAACACGAGTTGGGGAATGAATTAAAGTATCCGAGGTCCTTTGTGGCCTATCGGCCGTGTCCCCAGAGGAGTTTGATAATCACACATGGTCCCAAGGAAGGGCAAGGCTGGAGGCACCCACCGTGGCCCTACATTCCCACACAAGGAAACCTTGGTCATGTTGCTTGAGAGTCGGAAAACAAATTTTCTGTCGCAACGATCAACTTGACGTTTTCCTCGTCCCTCTCTTCTCGAAGAGATGATTGAGTCAAGGGACATCTCGAGTCGGTGTCAATCTTGTCCTGGTTTGAGGTGCTGGCTCTGATTTTGTTAGCCTTTGGAACAGAATTCATGACTTGTAGGGACGTTCTTGAAGACGCGAGGCCTGAATCCGATACCGGAGAGCATTTTGGGACCATTTGAAATCGTGGGAAGCCAATGGGAGTTGAAATGGGTCTTGATATTAGTTGTCTCCAAAGACCAGGGCCCTGATTCGAACTTGGTCGTTACACAGCTCGCTGTGCATTCGATACAAGGCGCGCCAGCCTTTGATGATGATGCGTGATCGACCGAATCTTCCTACCGTTGTTTTGAGTTCCTGGGGCTTCCGAGTAGGAAAAGCGGTGTAGACCGAAAGAGGCCCGCCCCAGGAAAATAAAACGCGGTCCGACACAAATCGGAAATTCTCGTTTGGACTATCCTGTTTGAACTTCCCTGCAGGAAACTGCACAGATTGTTTGAATCACGTTGATGCCTGATATTATGTCTCTGAACCCAATGCCTTTCTCCTTCGAAGAGAACCTGATTTCGTTCTCAAACATGCTCACCTCTGGGTTTTGTTCATTTGCACAAAAGGCGTGGGAGGGAAAGAAAGTGTTTTGAGAACAAAAGGAAAGGGTTATGCCAGCCCCATAGAGTTAAGGCCTTCCGGCTAGATTCTGGGTCCTGTGAGTCTTATATCCCAGGATAAAATAGTCCATTGGTCCACCGAGAAGTCGTCATTTGCCCTGGTGGGAAAAAAAGAACTTTTGTTGGGATTTGAGACGCCCCCGACATTAGCGGATTATCGGGAGAAAGAAAGTCGGATGTATTGCAAAGTCGCTCGTACTCGGTACCTAATATGGACTTCCATTTTGCCCCGTTCCCCCGGGGATGCGGGTTTCAATGCGTCTTAAATCGGAATCGAGGCTAGGAGCATCTGATGAGAGACCCAAGAACCAGGCAGCTGCATATGCGGGTTCGCGCCGGGAAATGACTTGTTGCCAGACACTGATCCACCTCGGGTTGAAGGACAAAAGAAAAAGGGGAAATGAGCGGTGTGTCATGAGGCTGGATGGAGGTGAACATCCGAGGTTTCAATTCTGGAGTCAAGGACAAATTCCATGTTGTCTGGTGATCTCAGGTTAGAGCATTACAATTGTTTTCTTCTTGCAACATGAGATTGCGAAAATGATCGGGGATCTCTGCATGAAGTCTTGTCTCGTTTTTAATCCTGTACAAGGGTAGTGACGACCATGTCGGCCACATCAATTGAATCCGTGAAGGTATGTCATGAGATCATGGCTCCGATGTCAAGTCCGATGGATTGGGGCCGTGGTGAGATTGAAACATGTCATGTAAGCAGAAGGTGGAAAGGAGAATATAGGAAGAAAATAGGCCAATTGAAAAGAGGAGTATGGAAAATTTTGAAGCCCAACGGTGAGGCAACAAATTGGACCAAAGGGGCAGACTGGAGAAAAGATGAGTGGCCATGCTGCAGGCGTTGGAATGGCAGATGCAGAGGATGCAGTAGTGGGAGGATTGTGAGGAGAAGTTTGCCTGTGGTTGGGAGAGTTAGTGTCTGCCTCAACTGCTTGTGTCGTTTGTCGCACGGGAATGGGGGTTGGATGTCGCAACTGGGGGGCTGAGTCAATGCGATATGTCACAAGAATAGCAGATGTTAGTGGTAGAAGACATCAAGAGTCCAAAGTTGGAAGCTGAAAATTGAAGGGTGAGTAGATACAATAGATTTGAACGTGAGATAGCTCTGTATGTTTGCAGCAGTAGAGGCGCAGGCGGGGTACGGAGTTGGATTAAGGTATTTCCAGACCTTTCCGACCTCAAAATATATTTGTCCTTTTTGCCCTCCTTCGCAATTTTGTCTGCCTTGCGTCACGCCTGCAGCCCCCAGCTCGCTTAATAGTTAGGGTGTTGGATGGTTTCGCTGGGGGTACCAAAAAGAAAAGAAATCGAAGGATTCCACGGGCCAGAACTGGACCAATTGGTGTATCCGCGGAGCGGACTCAGAGACAGCATGCCCAAGGGGGATGCCAGTTCAAGGCGACAACGAGCACTAGGCTGGTGGACATGGCTTCTATTAGGCTATTCATTCCTTGCTGTCACTGGGCATCGTTAGGCATGAAGAAACATAAGGGCCGGGCGGGAATCAGGACGCAGCCGGGAAACGTGGGTGCCTGCGCGGGTTATTGGCTGCACTGCCACTTAACAATCCCTACTGGGTCGACTGCGCTGTCAGTGAGGCACTGGGCATGAGACAAGAGGCATACTCTAGGGCATGAACTGGCAGTAGATAGAATGGATGGCAAGTTGGCAGCTCCATACAACACAGAATATTGCAATGATTAGTCCGTAGTCAGAAAGTCGCCAGTTGCAAGCTCGTATGAATCGATAGTATCTAGTATCTATCACCATTCCCGACCATATCCACCCGTCTGTCTCTCTTCTGTGTGTCTTTCTATCTACAACATCAGCATCAGCATTCTGCAGCCATCGACTCTATCGCCTCATCTCCCAATCTCTTTGTCGTGACCTGGCCGCTCCACGGACCTGACCAGCGCAGACCCGGAGCAATACCGGCCATATTGAGTGCTTGTGCCGACATCGACGTCGTGGGTCAGACAGACCGTACAAGACGCCAGCAAAAGCCAGCAAACCATCTTCGGCCAGCGAAGCCAGACCAGAAACCCCCATCCTGCTCCTCTACTCCTCTTCGCCCTCCTGCAATCTCTATCAGCCAAAAGTCCAACCTGCGCACCGTCAAACCACCTCCCCTCCTCCCTTGATCCTCACCATTTTGCAAACATTTGAAAACTCTCCCATCCAGCTGTGTTGCTGGTTTCTGCTCTGTTCGAAACTCTGTGTGGCGTCGGAGTCTTCACCGCCTTCCAAGAACCTCTCCACCACCCCCCCAAAACCACCGAGTGCTTTGTGGAATACCACATCACCAATAAGATCGGGTCCCAGCCAAAACCTCCCGACTCAAAAAAAATTCCCACCATCTCCTCTGTACTACCATCATCATCGACATCCTTCAATGTCCGATTGCTGTCCGTCTTCTTTTGGTCGCTGTTGTGTCCTCCGACTCAGCGGAGGTTGCTGATTGTTGCTGAGGTTGCCCCTCACTCAGAAACCAACACTAAAGCGACCTCCGCAATATGGGCATAAGGCCTCATCATGCTGAACCGTCACTGACTCAAGTCAACTCCGAACCGCATCAGCATCACTCCCGACATTCCTTCAGAGTGGGCATGTGGCAGAAAATACAGAATATCTTTGCCAAAGATGATCCCACTCAAAGTCCCGTCGAGTGCACTGACCACGATCAGTGGCCTCAGACATGGGCTGAGGCCCGTGATTCCAACAAGCCAGACTCATCAACGAGGCCACTCGCTGTTGGCCTCCCCCGGCAAGCCACCTTCAGACGCCAGAATTCCGAAAGACGGGATCGATTGTTTCCCATTGAACCTTGTCCCGCTGAACGAAGAGCTCTCTCGTCGACGAGGCATGCTTCGACCAGTTTACCCCGGCCTCGAGCTTCTTCATCACCGCCGTATTGGGATCCTGCCCGTGTCTCTGCTCCAGCCGTGGCTGTGAGCAGCAAAGCTGATGCCGGCGCCTATGATTCTCGTATTGGCGCCATCCCACCTTCTCTCGATCCCACCCTCCCCAACAATTCCGAAGACATCTGGTCGGATGATGACTACCGGCCTCCTCGACCACCTTCGACCACTTCATCGGATGATTCACATTATCCGCGGATGCTTGCTGTTGACGACAAGCCGGATTTGCGAGATGAACTCGATAGTCGATGGATCCTCAATCTCAGCATGCACTTCAGAGATAAGTCCGACCGTGAAAAGTTCTTTGTCACTTATGCAGAAACTCCCACGCACTGGCGTCGTGTGACCGTTTCATGTGATTATCGCAACGCCGAACCAGGATCCCTAGAGATGGATCTCAAAGAACTTCAGTTCCAAAGAGATAAGAGCATGCAAATCTACGAGTCTATCCGCGATTCCCTTCCCGAAATTCAATTTTATGAAACCGTCACGAATCTTAAACTGGAAACCACTGATGGCCGACTGCATGTTCACGTCACTGAAGACGTCAACGAAATCATTCCGTACCCGCCGCGGTATACCGTGGCACATATCCTTTCCGATGAAGAGTTTTCCCCGATGGAAGTTCGTGAGAGCGACTTGACCTTCGACTCTCATCTTTCAGGATTTGTCTACAAGATCCGGTACAAGGGCAAAGTCTACATCAAAAAGGAAATCCCTGGCCCTGATACGGTCGATGAATTCTTGTATGAGATCAATGCTCTGCATGCCCTTCACGGATCTAGTCACGTAATCCAACTCGAAGCCATCGTTCTTGATGATACTCAACAATCGGTCAGAGGATTACTCATTAGCTATGCAGAGAAAGGTGCCATCGTCGATTTACTCTACGACCATAGAGGGTCTATCCCTTGGGAAGATCGATGCAGATGGGCTGAGCAATCGGTGCGTGGACTTAGCGAGATACACGAAGAAGGTTACGTCCAAGGCGACTTTACCCTGTCCAACATCGTTGTCAATGGTGATGGAAATGCCAGAATCATCGATATCAACCGCCGTGGATGTCCGGTCGGATGGGAGCCTCCTGAAATCGCCACCAAAATTGCCAGCAATCAAAGAATCTCGATGTACATTGGTGAGAAATCAGACTTGTATCAATTGGGGATGACATTGTGGGCATTGGCGATGGATGACGATGAGCCTGAACGACATGTTTCACCGTTGAGTGTTGATGAGTTCCCTTCCGAAGTCCCCGACTGGTACCAAGACATCGTCAGAACTTGCTTATCCCCCCGACCGCGGGATCGATTGTCCGCCAAGGAACTCGTTGAGATGTTCCCATCAGAAGGAAGTTCCAAATCGACCGAGGAATCTCACCCCCACAAACGACCCACATTGAAGTTGCGCACCAGAAAGGAGTATATTGACCCTGCTGCTGCAGTTGAGCGCGATGATATCGAACGATTTAATTTCAGTCAGCATGAACTTGGTGGCGTCGTCACCTATTCACCAGAAAGCTCCAGGGACGATTACACCTTCACCTATCCCCGGTCGTCGAATTACGAGTTCGACAGTGAAACTTCAGGGTACGAGAGAGGCAGGAGACCACCCACCAGTTGTGCACATCTTGGTCCAAACGAGACACCTCATCGGTTACGTGATGACGAAGGAGCCCATCCAATTACCGATCCAATGGACGATCCAGAACCCAACATTGTCGCAATTTCTCCAGGAGTGGAACGCGAGTTTGACGAGGTGGAGTTGGATGGTCATCCTTACCTGATATCACGCAGGACGTTCAACGACGAAGAAAGAGAAGTTCTGGAACGAGCGGCGGTCGAAGAAAGGGATTTCCATGATCCAGGCCTTTCTGTCGACAACCCTGGACTTGATGTCGCTGGATCTTTGGATTCTTCGGAACCTTTGCCAGAACGACGGTCTTCGTTCCCAACGGCGGCTTCTACCACCTCAGACAGCACTCCTAGGAACAGCCATGCTATTCTTCCAACACTTGCTCACCATCAGCCCGATGGGCGGGGCCCTGAGCCAAAAGATCCTCAAGCATCCGAGGCAGCAGATTGCAACCCGGATATGGACAACGACCAAAATACCCCTCAGGAAAACTGTCTACCACACTCGATTACCACCAGTCGTGACGCTGATGTTCTTATGTCTAATGCGACTGAATGCCCCCATCGGAAGGCTTCACCTCTGCCTAGAGTATCATCGATGAGTCAGCCTCCTGGCCTTCCATATGCAGACAGTGGTTATGACGAACCACTGGGCTTGACTGATGACGATGGACCTGGTTATCTGGGTGTGACATCGATTGAAGACGGGGAATCGGTTCAAGAAGTAGACGAAACGCCCATCTCATTGGTCGAGGAAGACACAACACACCAACCGCCTACAGCTGATGAAGCTCACTGTTTCCCAGAGGTCCCTGGAACAACTTCACTCCAACACGATATTACCTCACCGGAACACCAAGTTTCTGAATTGTCAACAGAAATCTCAAAGAACGAGTCAGGAGGAAAGCAAGTCCGAATTACGTTACCACAAGACAACGAAGTGTACTTGGTAGGCAAAGCCGACGAGCCTGTGCATTCCGACGAAGAGATCAAGTGAAAACATGGACGCTGACGTTTGGAATTACTCATTGCAAATGCTTGTTCATCAACTTGAAATGGATCTCGGCAAGCATTTGACTGATGTGGAGCATATGATTGAGGTCGACTTCGCTCTTGAATGCATCTAATGGGCTCCCCGCCATTCCGCAGTGTCAGCCTCATTCCCTCTCGCTCACGCGAATATCAAAAGAGGGCTCGGAGCCATGATCACTGCAGTCAACAATCAACGATGTCGTCTCCGCCTATTTGAAATGTTGAGAGTGAAAGGCGAGACACTAGGGAGGATCTCCACTGTGACCTGACGTCTGACTTTGAAAACCTTTGATTCGACGAACCTGGTCGAATCTGCTCATTGAAACGAAGAGTTAGCCAAATTTGCGAGCCTTGACCTTTGACACCAATCCTTTCTTCGATACAGCTAATGAGGCAACACGCCGACCCAAAAACAGCCTACGGCTATGACCTATAATCACGATCCACATGACCATGCCTTTGTCACGATCTGAATTTGGATTAAATCACATTGGATTGAATTGTTGATATTCTTTTAACAAGCAAGATTCATGATACCACCGACGAAACGAGTAGGGACCCAGAGGGAAGGGAAGGAAATGTTTGCTATCTTTTCGTCTTTCGGTATGTACTGCATATGGGTGGCGTCTTTGGGATTCGGAGTCATTTTATTTCAAATACGAGTATGTGGTTGCAAAACCAATTATGAAAAGGAGCAAGAATTCTGTTGGATGGGGCAGGCATACGAATCTCTCGGCATCGATATCGTTCCTGAGGCACGCAGCTTTTCTGATCATTTGGCTCTTTGGGATTGTGGTTCATGGCTTTTTTTATTTTTTTTTTATTTTTTTTATTCTCATCGTCACCAGCCGAACAACTTGAAACAAATCCAAGGTCTTTGAGATAGCTTTTATTTTGGTGAGGCCGTACAGAACTCACATTTGACGAATTGAATGAGAATCTTCTAGTCTTTTGTTCTCACATAGTTGCTGGCCGCCATGCGCCTGCCACTGTGAATGCTCTCGCATTCATATCCTACACGATATGCCACTTGTTCCGAGGACTTTCATGCCGCTGGGGGCGAAGAGGGATTTTAATCCTCACAAGTTCCGTCTCGATTGTGCCGGACAATTTTCGGAAAGTCTCTTACCGTTGTTTTCACGCTTTGAATGGGCCGTTCCCTCCGTCTCCCTCGAGGAGATCTAGATTTCGCCCGATGAAAACGATTTTCCCTTCTTTGGCCCTCTCCTCCGTGTCCTTCGGCACCTCGATGATCTCAAAGATCTCTCTTACTCCCTGCACAACTCGTACGGTACCGTCTGTTAGTGGAACCAGTCCTTTCGTGCGGTAAATCTCGTACCGTCGTGCCTGACCGGCTTGTCGGTCCTCAGCGTCCCAGAGAAGCGTCTCAAGCCAACCTTCTAACAAGGGCAGCTTTTGCGGGTCGAAAATTGGAAGCGGCAGTGTCAGAGTCGATATTGTCGGGTCCAGATGCGAATGGCCTTTGGAGGCGAAATCGGGAATGGATGATGATGACGATGATACGGGAAACGTTGAATACGCGTTCAATTCAAGAACGGTTCCGATAAGGCTGTCGATGCAGGAACGAGTGGTGGGGATGACTCGGGCGAGACTGTTGATTGAGGCTATTCTCGCTTGGACAATTGAGAGCTGCGAAGCAGGCACGAGATCCGTTTTGTTCAGGATAATTACGTCTGCGTGCGAGATTTGTAGGTGAGCAATGGTAAGGAGGCGGGTTTTGTGGTCATGGCGGTCACTCGAAGTCTTCTCGGCCCTGCCGTTTTCCATTTCCCACTCAGGTATTTCCTCCTGAGCAGGTTCATCTAGGCTCCCCAGGATATTCTTCGCATCGACGACAGCAACGATTCCGTCGAGGTAGATGCTGCTCCCGAGCCCTTCATCCATCCAGAACATGGGGGCAATGTTACCTGGATCGGCGACTCCCGTGGTCTCGAGTAATATATAGTCAAAGTCTTTCTGTCGCTCAATGAGGGATTCCAGTGCCGCCACGCCCGAATCTTTGACGCTGCAGCAGATACACCCGTTCGCGAGCGGGATCCATTCGGTAGTCGACTGGTTATTTTGGTTCACTGTTAAGGATTTCTCTATGTCGGCAGTGTTGCCGAATTCTATTGTAGGCGAGAGCACATGTTAGATGGGTATCGAGAAGGAAATTGGGTTTTGACATGGAGTGGGGACTACTACAACGTGCCGTTCAAGATCACTGCGATTTTCTTGCCGTGCTCGGTCGTTAGGATATAGTTAAGTAGCGTTGTTTTCCCGGCTCCTAAATACCCTGTGAGACTATATTAGTATCCAAAATGTAAAAGTATTAGGGTGTACGTCTTGCTCGTACCTGTTACGACGGTAATCGGAACTTTCCTTGTGGGAGAAGAGTTGGTCCGGGCATCGGGCTTGTTGCCATCGTCACCGGCATCGACCAGATCAGGGATCTCGTCGTCCATGATACTTTGTGTCTAGTGTCTTTCAAGGACTTTCAACAGGCTGCCGAGGAATAGGTCCATTGGGACACGAACCCAACCACGAACTCCCCAACACAAAATTTGGTGCTGTTTCACCATACGTCATCAATCTTAACCAATCATGTGCCGACCACGTGCCCGGGACCGTATGAATTATAGAGTTGCGCTTAAAGTCGATCTCACCAACTCCACAAGGTAAGCTTAAATCTTTCATGGGGCAATTTTATCCGAACATGTTTGCGCAGGTTCAACTAGCCGTCGTTCCTGGTTTCTCGGCCGCGATTGAGGAAGACGCCGCTCTTGCTCGGATTAATGTCTTCTTCGATTTCTTCTTTGTCGCACATCGATCTCACTGGCACGTTTTGCCGAAGAACGATCTTAGCAGGGTGGAGAGGCGGTATTCCTAACCCCCAAAGAGACCTACTTGCTGCGGACGAACAACCCAACTACTTCGCGAGAGCATACAAGCCTTGGTGAAGCTGCGAAGAACTCTGTGCGTCTCAGAGGGAATAATTCTGTTGCCTTAGGGTAGAGTGTCCTTGTCGAAGACCAGCCCCCATCTTTTCCTGGGCTCGCGACCCTGAACAAATTAAGCGCTGAATACTCCAAAACTGCAACTTCGACTGCTCCCTCCACCACTAATTCTATACACCATGGCGGCAGTGACCCCTTCTAGATCGGGGGTGTCTCCTTCAAGCTCACCACGTTTACCTTCCCCTCCCCCCATTCCCGAAGTCCAATTTGGGCCCAAAAGCCCTGGAATTGGCGACATATCCAAAGAATTATCACTTGACGCTACCTGTAAACCAGATGAAGGAGCTGCAAGGAGGATAAGACCAGGCACAAAAGCGGCGGATATGGCTATGGGTCCTCCTCTGGTCCCATTGAGTCAGGTAAGAAATCATTTATCTTCGATACCGGGAGACAATAGACTAATAGGCCACGGCAGCTCGACTCGCCTTTCCAACTCCAAGAACACCTCAAGTCCCTTTACTCCCATCTTACACATACCTCGGGATCCACACATACGGTTCCAATCTCAAAAGAGTCGGCGTTACAGCTGGCCACACCACCACAAATCAACGAGAACGAATCAGTGGACAGGAATCTCTGGCTCTACGAGCTCTGTCGATTTCTCACCCAAAAGGCGAACGTTGTCTCAATATTCCTGATGAACGACTCCCCGCCTTGTTCAAGCCAGACATGTCCCGAAATGCGTGCGAGCGAATGGCAATATCTGTGTGCCGTCCATGAACCTCCAAAGTCGTGCTGCGCAATTGATTATTGCAATCACACTCTTGACTGGGCGGCAAATGTACTGACAAGTCCGAAACATTTCCCCTCGAGACTGGCATTAGGCGGTGAGGCAGGGAACGTCATCCAAAGTATGCGTCAGCTCACAAATATCTTCCGACGAGTATATCGCATTTTCGCACACGCGTGGTTTCAGCATCGAGATGTTTTCTGGTCCGTCGAAGCCACTTATGGTCTCTACATTCTCTTCAAGGTTGTCTGCGATGAGTACCATCTTATTCCCCAAGACAGCTATACAATTCCCCCAGAAGCCGAAGGATCTCGTGAAGAGGCCGATGATCGAAGCAGTAATTCTGCGCAGGACAATGGCTCGTGGATGCAAATATTACGCAAAGACACTCCTTCGACTTCATCTTCGGACGAATCATCAGCACCTTCTGCAACAACGGCAGGAACTACGCATACGACTGGGGCAACAACCCGGAGACACAAACATACTCCTAGCACAGGAAGCCATGTTGCAACCATAGCCGAAGGTCAGGAGGAAGAAGATGAAGAACCAACAAGCACAATTGCCGCACCAAAGAATCTTCCCACCCTCGAGCCGACAACCACAACAGTGGAAATACCAGATTCGCCACCGAAATCCAAAGACGCCTCACCAGACCATCTTCCAAAGCTAGATATCCATGCCACTGTGCCAAAGTACGAGCCTCGTGCCCCAGAAGATCCAACACCAACGGGCAACGTGGAAGACATTGACCCACTCTCCATCAACACACAAGCCGCTGTAGAAAGCAGCAGTGCTACAACCGCAAATGAGGCAACGAAACCAGAGACACCCATCAATCAAAAAATGGAAGATGACGAGGGAAAAAAATTTACGTCTCCGTCAGGCGGAAGCATTCGTACCGGCGGTCCAGATGTTCTGAATGCTATCCTAGAGCATATCCATGACACGAACGATGGACATGGGCAGGGGCACGCTAACGCTGGTAACAAAGTTTTGACAGATAGTCCCAAGAAGACTGAGGACACTGGAGATGAGGAGGTGACGATCAATGCAGAGGAGACAGCGGCTGAGGATGGGGAGGGTGAAAATGGCGAAAAGGAAGATAAATCTGAAGAATCGAAAGTTGAAAAGCAGGACACTTAGGTGAACCTTCTCGCGTTGCGTAGCGGTATCAAATGCTGAAAAGCATATATTTCAGAAATACTGGTTGACTGCATTCCGCCATGATCCTTGCGAACAGAATGTCGTCGCCCGCTGGAGGATACACATCGCTAAGACGAATTGGTATCATGTACAGACTACCGGGAATTTCAATAAACTGAACAAATGGGAAACGTTTAACCGGGGAGCATGTACTGGTTTTTCCAGGTGCTTTGTCCACTCGCTCATGCATCAGGATAAGGCCTGTTCTCTGCTCTCTTCCTTGCATTCGAGAAGCAACTCTCGCCCGCCAAAGCTTGAATTGGGTGATACGGCTTGGATGCACTCTGCAGATGGGAGATAGGAGGTCATAGCCGATGGGGTTGTGAAGCCAACAAAATCAATTGTACACTGCCACCAATCCGTATTGTCCTGTCTTTATAGAATTCGAATGTCTTTCCTTCCCATTTACTCCATACTCCTTACTCCGTACCTAAGCCTGGTGGAAGGCCGATTCCACTGTCCCTGATTGTCTGCGTGGGTGAATCGGGAATTGTCTGGTTGATTGATATGATTATTGGACAACGGCACTTTCTTCAACTTCCTCCAGGATACCCGTGGCGCAATTTCGTCATTTTTGGCTCGATCAGGGGATGCCATTGCGCGAAGAAAGTTATTGCTGGATCAAGGTTGTTAGCAACTGTTCTTCACCATTGAGTGATTGGATAGGAAAATGGAGAAATGTGAGAATAAAAATGATGTATGGAATCAAGGACAGAACACATACCCCACATGATATAACAACTAGCGAAACTGAGGATCAAAGTATTTCTCCATACCCTATCCATCAGAGCAGTTAGTATTCGGCTCAAGGCGGGACCTGGTACTCCGTTGTGTTGGAGAGGGATCCGATGGACACGTACGTTTGATTCTCGCCCTTGGGGCTCAGAAACCATACACCCACGCTCAGGGCCACGATGACCACGAGGCCGATTAGGAGGGACCAGCTATTCGAGAAAAGAGAGAACAGGTTAGCATGTATTGTTTAGTTCTTGTTTGGTATAATGTGCCGGTTGAATGACGGACACGACGAGATGGAGCAGAGGAATCGAGCAAGCCCATCCAAATTGGCACCTGTGATCCCGTTTTCACCGGAATGTTGTTCAATGAAAAGGGCCAGCAATGGAAGCGTATAGAATGCCACTCGTTGTTCTTGCCCTCCTCCTGTTTTGTCCGTATACAACGAATTCCTAGATCCCAAGCATGAAGAATGATTGAGACACAGTTGTTTGTTGGCCAGAGGAAGCGGAGGAGCGAAGCTTCGTGCGCGCTTGCAGCGGGTGAACCTACCCATTTGCCATTGTATATTTCGTGGATTTTCCTTTGACTCTGGTGTTAGGAGCTTAATGTTCGATTGCCTTTTCTTGTCGCCAGGAATTCGCGTGGAGGCGCCTGTTCGGATGGTAGAATTGGTTGTGGCGGTGGTTTGAAGTGGGAGGAATGATCTTCGGTCCTCCAGGTGATTTTGGAGAAATGCGGAGGTTAGAAAGGGGGGACAAGTTAGTTTTCTGGAAGAAGCTCTCCTGCTGCAGCTTGTATAGACAGTTGACTTTGATGGGGTGAGGCTCGGCTGCGAAGGCGCGGCGAAACTTCCATTCGTGGATAGGACAATCGATGACGAAGGATTATCAACAATACATCTCTACCACGCACCTAAGACGACAATGACGCTCATGAAGAAATGCTTTGATATTGGTATTGATCTAACAGAGCCAATGACCCCTTGTCTTCCTTTCCCCGCGGCTCACTATGACAAGGAGAACAAAGTAAATGCAGAGGACCGAACCAAGGGCAAAAAACCTAACAAATGATTCCTCTTCTCGTGATGTCAATCATGCTCCTTCTCTGCTCTTACGGTAATTACTTTCCTGTTCGACTTGAAGCTGGTCAATCTCAGGGGCAAGTTCGGAGAGAATCTCGTATGCCTTCTTATGGTACTCAAGCTGGGCCGCAATCAAGTCGGCCAAATTGCGAAGGGGTTCAGGAGTGTCGAGAACCTGTTGGCGTCAGTTGCGGCATCTCTGAAGAGAGTCTACATTACTTACATTCTTCATAACGCCCTGTGCCTCCTCAACTTGTGAGACGAAATCGTCCTCCTTAGCTTCGATCTCAGCTCGAGCTTCCTCGCTCAATGCTGTTTCGTCGTCGGGATTCAGGCCCCGGCCCAGGACATGACTCTTTTTAGAGGCCTTCGTGCTATCCAACATCAACCGGCTATTTTCAACGGCTTTTCTAGCCTTGGTTGCAAATTGAATATTGGTATTCAACGTAGTAGTCCAGCCAGCTAGGAAACGGGATTGAATGGCTTGATCTTGTGCCAATCGAGCCTCTCCAACCTTCTCTTCAGCCAAGGCATATTTTTCCAGCGCATTGGCTAGGAGGTCATTGCCCGATCCGGAAGTGTTTGACTGTTGCAGAAGCTGAGAACTAGCCAGGGAAGCACGGGCAATGGCATGGTTGAATGTCTTGGGTTGAGGTTTGGCCGAGGGGGGAGCAGTGAAGGCAGCCTGCGCTTCGGCAGGGCTAGACGCATGAGAGAGAAGTGTCACCTTCTCAGAGATACTGCGACCCAGGTCGGTAAAGGATTCGCGGATGTTAGGAGGATAGTCATAAGCTTCATTGGAGTATTGGTTTCTGCACGTTTGTCAAAAATCACAATCTCAATCTCTCATCAGACAGGCCACTTACGTGACTGCCAGCAGTTTCTGATGAACTTGCTTCAGCGCATCGACGCGCTTCTCAAGTTCAATGTAGTCTGCGGGCAGTTGCGTCTGGATGAAGGGCCCTTAGTCTTCCCATAGACTTGAACCGGACGGCAATGTTTTTCACACACACCTTATCCTCTGCTCCACCGAATTGTTCCTTGAGATATTGTTGGCTTCGCTGCGCAAAGGGAGAAACGGTGGAATTGAAAGCAGAACTGCCATATAAAAAGCCGTCAGTAAGTGCCAGTGGACGTCTAAAAGGGGGGGGGGTTGATAAAGCTTCGCAGGGGCAGGTCGGACACCAGGGTCGCCTGGAAGGGAGGGAGATGAGCGAACCTTATGTTCTTTCCAAATGCAGAGAACTTGTCCATGGCTGCGGATAGCCCGAGATAATGGAGGCTGGCAATGAGATAGAAAATAAAAGGGGAAGTTGGTAGGGAATGGATCGACCACTGGGTTGTTGAGGAGCTGACTGAGAGGGCCAGTGTTTGGGAACATATGCCGCAGTCTGACAATGTGGCCTTCGCACATGCTCACGAGTTGCTCTATGACATATCTTGTCTGACGAAAAGGAACATTCACATGCTGATCAGTTGGCGGTACTATTTTCTTAGCATATGGGGGCCAAGGCAACACTCCTTGATATCTGCCTATTTCTACGTCTTTGGTGATATCTTCAATGATACAAAATAAATGGTATTCATATGGTTGAATCTATCAGTCACCGAGTTTAAAAACCCGCTTCATCAATCTCCACCTATACCAGAAAAGAAATTCGTCACAAACGTGTCCCCAAATTCATTCATCCTTCCGAGTCGCATACCAAGATTTGGTTGAACGTATCACAATTCTGGTCCAAGATCTGTATTTCAAATCGGGTTGCAAATATCCAGGTCCTGTGGGCCATCGATGCGGTGGCTTATCATTCTCAATCCACGCCGGTAATCAGTGATGACAATAATGACACACGATCGAATGTGCTCACACGTGATTTCAGAGGATGTGACTCAAGTCAGAGTGGCCATCATGGCTCTGATGATTGCAGGACTGGGAGCAGCCGAGCGCGAGCGACCTGTCCAACGCCATCAGGAAAAAATGTAACTTTACTTGGCGATCAACGACATCCTACCTCTCCGGTCCTTTTTGACTTCTAGGATTTCATCGCCTCGTCTTTCAATGATGACTTCTCCACGAGGCGATGGAGATCTGTCATGGATTCGCTCAACCTTGACGATTTCAGTACCCCCTTCGCGTTCGTATCTTCTCTCCCGTCTCAGAGCCCGGCGTTCGGCTTCGAGAATGCGGATTTCCTCTTTGATGTCACGCTCGCTGCGAGGCGGCTTCCGGTCAACCACTAGGGCCAGAGGGCCAACATGAACCGAATTGGAATCATCAAATTCCGCTTCGTGGGTGATCTTCCGTTCAATGATGGTTTCATCACTAACAGACGAGCTCCTGCGACGGGCGCTTTTCGATCGGCGAGTTCGTGCGGGAGATACTTCTTTAACAACCTCCTTCTTTTCAACGACGGTCTCCTTGACCACGCCCGGGGAAGATCCTCGGCGTGATCGTCTGCGAGAATGGGATCGATGCGACCGGGGAGACGGAGATCGGACTGAGAGGCCATCCCATTCACGGACCGATCGAGGAGCTTCAGACAGCGGAACTGTCTTGATCTCTTCGACTTTCTCCTTCTTCTCGAAGACCACGTCTTCGGCAGGAGGAGCCTCAATGAGTCGAGTGGTGGTCACTGTGAGCATTAGCAGCTGAGTTTAGATAGAGCTGTCAAACACACACCTTCTCGCTCACGATATTCTTTGCTCTTTGTGAAAATTTCGTCAATGTTGTCGGGACCCAAAGCTTTTTCAATGATGATTGTTCGCTCGTCCTATTCCAATCAGCACCAAGTGTCGAACCAGGAAACCGGCACTTTTCTCACCTCTTCGTAATATGGATAACCTAGATCAAACAAGACTTTGGTGTGCACGAGTCGCTTCGGCATGCGAGTCTTTCCACGGCGAGGATATGGCTTTTCCTCTTTGATCTCTTCCTTGACCTCTTCGACAAATTCTCCTCTGACTGTTCGGCGTTCGGGGGAGGGACTGCTGTTTCTCCTCCTTCGCGAGACCCATTCCCGCTCCCGGTACTCTCTAAAACCGTCATCTCCATAGTAGTCCGGGTCTTGGACACGAATATCATCATAGTAACGATCGTCGTATCTTGGGTATCGCCTTGGTGACGGCGGCCGAACAGGAATCAGCTCTCTCGGAGGAGGCACCCTTTGCGGCCTGTACATATCATCATAGTCGTTGAAGCGCCTGGCTGGCTGGCGATCAAAGGTATCCAAACTGGATTGTCGCCGAATAATTCCAGGTCGTGGTGGTGCTTCAGGTCTGGCCGGTCGTTCGGGAGCATACGGGACCAGTTGACCCCGTTGGTTGCGTGGGTCGTAGTAGTCAGTCTCTTCAAAATATCTGCGCTCATTTGCCCCGCGAGGGCCATATCGATCATCTTCGTAGTATTTCTGTTCCTCATAGACTGGAGCGCGACGGGGAGGGTAATCGGCGTAGGGAGGACGTTGATCAATGATAGGAGAGGCACGAATCTCTCGTTCTCGGACGAAGCGGTCGGTGTCCCATCGTTGAGGGGGAGGATCACGGTAGGGCAGGTTGCCCTCGGAGTAGCGAGGGTCAGCACGGTATCGGGACATAATTGAATGCTATCGATCTCTTTGCTGGAGAAAGTAGATGGAAATGATCGGGGCGTCGATCGGGAGGGAAGGAAAGGGGCAGGTTGTGCCCTCTCAAGGACAGAGGGGGGAGCTGATGACGTCCGATCAGGTTGAATGATATGCCCAGCCAGGTGTCGGGAGACGATCTCGTGAGAAAAAAGACGGTGGAAGGACGCAGAGGCCGACAGTAGTCAATATGAAGAAGTTTGCAACTTAATTGTGGGCGAAATGGGGCTATGGATGTTCGAGATTGGGAAATGAAGGCGTTACAGAACAAGACAAAACCGTCGCAGTTGGGCTGAACAAGTTTCCTGCTGGGTAGGAATGACTATGAGCTGCTATTGTGGGCTGTGAATTGGGCTGCTGATGACGTCGCGGCCGTGAAGGCACTCCTGGAGTTTGGCACCACCGCCACCATTGGGTACCAGCAGGCCAGCCACCGCCAATTTTCCCTCTTCCACCTTTTTGGAGCCCACCTATCTATCTCTGCCCGGTACTTTACGACCAAGGTTAGAAGCACCATCGATGTGTCTCGACAATCCGTGGGCCGAAGTACCAAGACCTAGCTAGCCACTCAGCCGGATTGAATCAACGGATACCACAGACGGGATGGATGCCAGTGTGCGGTAAATATCACTCGAGAAGGAAAATAAAGGTCAAGTGCTTTGGAATTCTTTGGGCATGCTGAATTGATTGGGAACTCAAAGCTTGAGTCCAGCCTATCTCATTATTTGCCCGCTGTGGCCTCCTCTCTCAACTCTAGTTGCAGGATCTCCAGGTCTGTTCGATAGTGCCGTCCCGTTCATACAAATATCCCCCTGTTTTCGTAGACCCTTGCTAGTTTGTGTTCATGTCCCAAATACCCATAGGAGAAAATCACTATGCCACCTTGTCGTTGAAAGAACTCATGCTTCCGCTGATATCTTCAGGTGAGTAGCCGCCTGCTTTCCAAACGCCTCTCAATTCATGCAGGGTAGAAATGTCACAATGAAACAAGATGATTTCAGTTGTCCTTTCCGCCAGTTCCAGTCGTGTTAGTAGCACTTCCACCAACGGTCAATTTGGCAGCTTGCACAGCACTCATCTTGTGAGCCCAGCCTGGAGCGGGTTGAGGTCGTCGAACGGTTCGAATCTCGTCAGTCGAGAATCCGGGAACACGAATGTTGTATTGACGTTCGAGGACGATTTGAAGGTCACGCAATTCCAAGCTGGATGAACCACGAAGTTTCGCAAGCTTGCAGGCGGCGGTGACAACTTCGTCGACAAAATCATCCGCGATGGAGAGGAAGAGCTTAGCCGTCAGTTAGTCAGATGTTTGGTTCAGATCAAATTCAGGCAAGAACTTACCTCTTCAACTTCAGGTTCAAGCTGGTCATTTGGGCCAGGTCCACAGACTTCGCGCACCAACTCATTCAGCTTTTTCTTGGAGAGTACATGTCCGTCCTCACTCGACTCCAGAACGTATCCAGGGAGCGCAGTCATGGCTGGCTGCGCAAGTTGACCTGGAAGTCCAACACCAGCACCGCCGGTTAGGGTCGGTCGGGAAGCGGGCATGGGGACTGGCTTTGGTTCGGCAACTTGCAAGTTCTTGGTGATGACAGGAGTAGCCGTCTTCGCGCCGTTGATGCTCGTATTGAGAGGATGAGGTTGGGCGCCGGACTGCGCCGCGTGCTGCGCCTGAGGTGCCATGGGTTGACCTGAATGTGAGGCTGGTCGAGGGCCTGCAGAACTGTCTGGCTGACCAGAAGGAGGAAACGATGTTTGAGTAGTAGTTACAGGTGTTTTCTGAGCGTTGGCGCCGCTGCTCTGTCCTGCTTGAGGTGCGGTGGCAGTTGGGCTACCGGCATGGGCTGCGCTTGCTTGGCTCCGAGCGGCGGAAACAGCACTGCTGATAGAATGAGCCGTAGGTCCTTGCACGCCAGTTTGCATCTGAGAGGCATTGGCAGACTCGGCGCCTTCACCGGGAGCGACGGCCTGCTTAGTGAATTGATGCTGAGGCTGCGCAGCACGGAACTGTTCTTGCTGCTCGTTGAACTTCTTCATGAAAGAAGTGCTCTCGTTCACAGCTCTGTCACACTGTGCAATCTTATTGTTGTAGACTTCCGTCTCCTGCGCCGTCAAAGGATTGCCTTGCTGCTGTCGTTGTTGGGCCTGGCGTTGAAACTCAGCCTTCTTCTGTTTGGCAACCTGGAGTCTCTGCAGTGCCTGTCCCAATCGAGCCTTTGCCTCGCGCAACCACACTTCAGCGGGTTCGGTTCCCTTGGTCATTGCTGGTGGATAATAGAAATGCTGTTCATTGACTCTGCGCTGGATTTCAGGCGTCAGTTGAGAGAACTGCATGGTACTATTTCCGCCCTGGCCCGTGGCGGCTGGTGCTTGAGCAGGCTTCTGCGCTTGTCCCTGTGCTTGCGTCGGTTGCTGTTGTTGTATGGCAGCTTGTTGTTGCTGTTGCTGTTGCTGTTGTTGATGTATTCGTTGCTTCGCATTTTGTTGCCATTGTTTCATACCTGCCATCAACTGGCCTGACGTCTTCACTAGACCTTGATATGCCTCGTTGTATTTTGGATCTCCCTGTGGAGTGGTATTCAGGATCTCCCAGAATCTCTTGACGCCCGCCTCATATTGTTGCTTCTGTGCTGAATTAAGTTGAGGCAATCTCTGGACTTGTTCGGGGCGGATCAAGGAAGCCTGTTGTTGCGGCGCCGGCTGAGCAGGTCGATTTTGAGGGGTGTTACCTTCCATTTCGGAAGAACAGCAGGGAGAGTCCGTTAGAGAAGAGGGAGTACGAAGACCAGGTTTTCTGAGATAAGTGACAGGATGGATATCAGGCGGTATTTTTACTAGGCCTGGCTCTATCACGAGGAGTGCCTCATCCTTGGGACAGAACAAGCCGTAGCAGAGGGGAGACGAAACAAAACGAGACAGGTGTGTAGACCAAACTCAAAGCAGCACAGAGGATCCTCTCACCCAGAGGAAACGAGATGTCTGGACGGAAAGCAGAGAAAGTTGGCAGAGAGCCCCTCTGAATAGAGGCCGGAGACGAGCCCATGGAGCATTTCGGCCGCCGCTTGGCAGTGCCATCGATTTTGCCCAGCCTTAGCCGTATGCTTCTCCGTGGGTGCTCCTCCGTACGCCTCGTGAAATGGGCGCGAGATCTCAGCACCATTAAAGTGGGTCGACCATCAATAGTGAGTCGTTCCTATTGAATTGGTCATGATCTCGGTTTCGAAAATCTGTATCTTCCATCGGGAGCTATATGATCTACAAAATGGTACCATTTATTTGACTTGACCCGCAGGAAGAGACGCAGGCTTAAATTCCAGCGGAAATACGTCGAAATCCGAGGCCCAGGATGGGGGTCAAAGGAATCAACGAGAAGGTCCGGACACAACCCATTATTTATCATGGGCAGTCTCGATGTTCAGACTTTCAAGATTTTCATTGTTGGTGCTGGAGGTAGTCCGCGTGACCAAGAATTATTCAACAAGGCCAATATTTGCGACCTCAAGGGAAGTATCACATCTGGAAATGACTGTCTTTAGGAACCACTCGGTGCGTCTTGAGGTACTACGTCCTTTCTGACAGGTTAAACAAGGAGGATATGACAATCGCATGCAGCCACAACTGGGCTCAAAGTTGCGAATCATTGACATCGTTGATCCATTTGCCGAACGCGTAATAAAAGTCAGACTGTGACGAGCGTGCTTCCTCTGCAAACACATTTTGTATCGACACCCAGCACTTTCTGACTCTTGAAGATGCTTAAAAGAGACTCGAAGAGAAATTCGACCATAACATTCTCGGTTCTCCGCTACACTCTTGGGGAACAACGCTTCCAGATCGAGATTTGGAGATTTGATTGGTTGATGCTTTTGGTTTTGGGCCTGTTATTTCCCGCAGGAAACAGTGTCGACGGCCCCATGTTGAGGAGCCCGTGAAAGTGGTTGACCATCTCAAGAATCCTAGCAATGTGTTGAGTGTCGGCTACGTGTAATAGTGTCCGAAAGTGGTGCAGAAGGCCAAGCAGATCCTTCAAGATCACGATTTGACCGTCATCTCTGTCAACGGACGATATACCATGGCGCACTCAAAACACAAAAGGATCGATTGATGGAACAAAACCCTCCAATGCGGCCCTGTGGCTAAGCAGGCAACTCCCTTTTGTGATCTCTGCCGCTACACTAGTGGCAATGTGGATCTAGCTTCTGTCATGGCCACGACGTTACAACTGCCTTCTGGTATGCGGGCAAGAACCGCCAAAAGACTGCAAGAATGTTGCTGATTGATGCTTGTCAGGAGATTCAGGGATTCAAGAGCAACCAGCACACTCACTCATATCAATGTGCTTCACAGGATGTGCTGCTCCAATGAGATCATAGTGACTACCAGCGGATATCAACTTTGTTTTGTCGATCTTCATACTCAACCGAACCTAGTTGTTAGGTATGTATGTCCCCCGTGTGAGTAGTTGTATGCTGACTCTCCTAAGACGCCAGAGTTATATAAAAAAGAAGATGTATACACGTATCTACACGATCATCTTTTGTACCCGGAGCTAGTCAGTATTATCGGCGCCCTAGACCCACGGTTCACCTAGGCCCAAGAGACCACGAGCACGGCTAAGGCAGCAACAGCAAGTCAGGCCGAAAACCCACAACTTCACGACAGTGTGATGCCCTCATCACCGGGCCAAATACTGTCACCATATGAGGATGCGATAAAGATTTACGAATTCAGTTAGATGCATTTGATTGAGATCCTGCCTGAATGTCTGAAGCATAACTTATGATCCTCTGAATGAAGCCAAAGGTTGAATTTCAAGTACACACACCTACGACCAAGCGTTGCAAATGATCCTGCTGCGTCATCAAATAACAGAGCCTGCGTGGTTATTACTCAGCCTGGAATTCGAGAACATCGTACAGAAGAAGACGGTCTCGACATATGGCTAGAGATCGTCGTTAGGGCATCTAGTGACTATTTGCTGCTCATGTTGCTGGAAGACGACGATAGTTTAGGATTGATCTCCTCCAAAAGAGTTCCATCGACCTAATCTCAAAATCTCGACGATAGCATCAGCTGGGGTTGATCAAACTGTTCACCACTGAAGCGTCATACTCTGGTTGAGCAGCTGATATTGGTACCTCAACATGACAAGGCCGAAAAAAGACGTCGAAATCCATGTGTACCTGACAGGGTATTATCTCCTTGCGTCCGTTCTTCCCCAAATTCTTCTTTGAGCCTCACGTATCGAGGCAACGAACATCTCCGCCTATGCTTTGGTCCCGCCGGCCCCGTTTGCCCCATTGGTCGCGCTCATCATCTTCTCAATTGCACCAAACAATGCAGAGCAGTCGGAAAATACTCTGACAAGGTCGGCGCGCAATGCACCCTTAACCTCCTGGCTCTCTGATAGAATCACCCAGGTAGCAAAATCCGTAGTGACTTTCTCCCCGTTGGCCAAAAAGTTGTCTAACTTCCCGGTAAAGACGACTTCGGTCTTGCCACCGGTGTTGCCAGGCATGAGAAACACTCGATCGAGGTAATGTTGTAGATCGACCAGGGGTCCATTTTGAGGGTGGATTAGGTTGTCGTGTAAGCTTTTCATGGCTTCCCTGCCAGAAGAAGGCTCGGGGGCGACGTGGAGGATCCCATCGGGTTGAAACATGTCGATGTATCTGTAGTCGGTCTCTGCCATGTCCCATGACTTGAGAATGCCGGTAATGACATCGAGGATGGGTTTGGGGATGAGATCGTTGTTGGCGAACGTGTACGGGTCGCGATCGTACATTTTGGACAAATTGGGACGCTTATTAAGTTAGAGAATGGTAGGTTCGGCGAAAGGAGAGTTCTCCAACAGGTAAGAAGAGAAGGCTGAGATAAGGATGAAGTTCAGATATAGTTGCGGGAGGATCTTCTTATATGCAAGGTCTGTTTGCCTAGGGCCATTGGGTAATACTGCATGATTTAGGAGGCCTGTCAGACTGGCGCGCCTTAGTGTCTGCCCAACTAGGGTCCTCAAGTGTGTAACACGACGCACAAATCAGGGAGGATCTTGATTTCTTTAGCCCATATGTGAGGAGAAGGGCGCTGCTGAAAAAGATTAGTTGTGTTCTGCCTACCCTTGTCAGCTAGGAAAAGATCCAAGTCCGATTTCTCGTACCTTTGATAGTGCATATGGGGGTCACTTCTCTCTGGACACGGGCCTGAGAGCATGCTTTGGCACATGTCGCGCCTCCAATCGCTACGGGTGGAGAGCCTGGACTCTGACCAGACAGTGATGGATGAACCAGTTCATTTGCTGTTCGGATTTGGAGGTCATGGGCCCCGTGCTCCGCAAAATTTATCTGAGTGCGTTTGGAGAGCATCGGATGTGGCTCTCCAAGGAATGACTGGCTATCCAACTTCTGTACCCCGGAAGAATATCCTAGAAGGGAAGACGTAATTGAACCTTGGTGAAAAATTGAAGGCCAAGATGTTGAACTTTGCGCGATGGGGGATCGAGCGGCTCGTGTACGTAGCAGTTCGCCCAAAGGCTAGGAGAGCAGAGTTTGGAAATATGGCCAGCTTACTATTCGCTACAAGAGTTCGGTATTTCCAAAAATACATATTCTATATTGGCCCTTTGCTTTCCGAATCGACCGTACGATGTGGAAAACAGTCCAGAATTCTTTCACCTGGGCTGGGAATACTTCATGTTTGCGACCAAATCTCCGAAATCCGGGTACTTCAACCACTCGTCAAAATATCCTCGGGTACGGGCTCTACCAAGTAACGATTCACCACATCAGACTCCTCCAGGAGCTTGATATCCTCCTAAGTAAGTTTGTTCTTTATGTCGTCAACCTTCGACAGCAATCTCGTACACGCATATGCGCAGATAGTACGTCTCGAAGTCGATGGACGACTCCGTGGAGAAGGACAGTTGCAAGTGGTATCGGTATCCCACGGAAAGCGGCCTGAAAGGGTCACTTCAATAGCCGTATTTGCGTCGAAGGCGGCGTCGAGGTGTTTGATGCATACCTAATATTTATGAATCATAAGGACAGTCGAGAAGAAACATCTTGTCGTACGGTCTCATGGCATGAGATGTGTGTGTGTATAAGCCCGGCCATCTAAGGGTGAGCAAGATGTGGCACTTACGATTGGATCTTCTTCAGAATTGGTCATGACAGCGACAAGGCGACCATCAGGTATCAGATGTCTGGAGATATTCTCCTAGATGTCTGTCATCTGCGCCAAAAATGAATGTAACTGCACTACCGCGCCATTGAGCCAGCGCTCTGGTTTGAATTCTTTGGCATCCTTGGCCACACGTCCGGCCCAGCTGAATGCACTAGGAAGGCTGAGGACTCCGTTGTGGATTTCTTCCATATATGGCATTAAAGCAAACGTCTCAGGCTTAATGATGGCCTTGGATGTGCATGGAGGAAGCTTGTCTCGGATCTCTTCTCTGAGGTTCCTGAATGTGTTGATTTTGTGGCAGCACCAGAAGTAGATTGCTGACAAGATGACCACCACAGCGCTGCTGGATACACCATTTTGAAACACCAGAGTTTGAATCTTTCAACTCTTCAAATATCAATCTACCAGGGTGCATGGCAATTCCTATATGTCTGTTGACGGCATGCTGATCTCTTCGTCGCACTTGGAATTCAAATGCTGCAATTTTGGGGCAAATTGCAATCCACAAATCTTCTAAACATTGTCCGTCACGGCTCCTGTTCGTAGATTAAAACTTGTCGAAAGGATATTGAGGAGAGTCTTCGGCAGAAGAAATACTGCCGGAATGTAGTTTCGGTTCGAACCCGATGGCTCGAATGCGTCTCTGTAGTTTCGGAGTTGTTCCAGAATGCCTCAGTACGATGATAGAACCTTGTAGTCCATGCGCAGACTTGTTCTCGCCGACGATATCAAAGATTACTTGACCGATGATGTCGTCCATATCAAGTGGCTGTCAATTTTCTGTTGATTCAGCGCCATGCCTGCGTTGTCGTGCTCCACACATTCTCTGCACGTCAAGGACATCGAACTTCTCAGCAGCCATGCTCCAGAATATTGACTTCGATTTGCCTGAACCCCGGGCCAGGATTGAGGGCCTTCCTGTGAGCCTTGTGTACGTCCCCTTCCATGACAATCAGTCCAAGATCACCCCAAAAACCGTTGCAATAGCGTCCTCGCAATGTACCACTTCTCAAATTTATCAGCCTGCGACCCGACAACCTGGTTGATCTCCTCTGGAGATGTCAATAATATGCGCTTGCCGTTGAAAAAGCTAAAGTATCGTATGCTTATTGTGTTCGGTATATCATTGATCCATTGCTCGAAATGACATGCATTCGGCTCTTTCAGCCGTCTCTGCAGAAATGGACGCTGAGATACTTTTGGAAAATGTCTCAGAGGGCAGATATGATGATAGATAAATATATTGCAGGCGAAAGAGCCGATAAGTAGAACAAAAGGGACGGCAACGGGTGTCATGAAAGTTCGAAGTGTAAACAAGTACCAATTAATGAATAGAAAATGTAGGACAGCCACAGCAATGGTAGGAAGAGCGCATCGTGCTATGATCGTTTGCAAAGACATGATTTCGATTTGCAAATTATCTACGGGAAAATTAAAAAAAGATGGACCTCCGAATGGGAGAGAACGCCAACATTGAAGTATCGGCTATTCCAAACAGACGCAACGGCACATACGCATCATCTCATGCTCTTCTTTGCCAATGTCAGTGGTCAAATATAATCTGCGCAAGGACCCACAACTCTTATCGGAAAGGATTTCGACTCATTCATTGGTGTGGTAAGGAGACTCTGAAGTCCAAATTGATGTAAATTCGTTGGGGCAGAGCGCAAAACAAGGTTGTTCGATTAAGGGGCTCAGCGTCTAGTGGGGCAAGGATTTGCATGGTGTGTCTCTTCAGTAGCGACGTTCGGTTTTCGAAACAAACCTCCAATATTAAATGTTTCTGGCGACAATGGAGCAAATTGATCGCTCATGTGTGAATAATTGCAGTGTTGTCCTCCGTATCTGCACGAGCCTGGCATTGAACACCCTTGAGCGACCGCACTTTCCACTGTGATATGCAAATGCCGTTCGCCCGTTTCCTGTAGATCAAGTTTTGTATTGGTCATTTTAAGACGAGGTTTGCCTGTCTCGTATCACCCTCCACCATTTTCAGTCTTGCGGACAAACTTGAAGTCATCCCAACTAAGGAGGTGCTGTATGCCTTAATTAGAGGCTTCTCCAGGTCTGTGCTGGAGTTCTCATTGGAGCGGAAATTGTGCTAAGCCTCCTTTCCACCGCCTCGTACATGATCGGAGGATATCCACACCTCACCAACTCGCAATGGCGGCATATGTGTCAACGGGGCCAGCAACGGCTGCTTCATTCCCTTTATTTGCGATCCAGGTGTTGGAAGAGTTGGGTACGTGGTGGGCAGCAAACTTGCTCGCCTCCCTCTGCGTAGCGCTTGCAGCTGTTGTGGCGACTATCTGGGTTTATGGGGAGAAGGTACGACGTGGGAGTCGGTATTCCTTCGATGGATGAACTTTGACAAGAGTATTTTACACTAACATCGCATCAGGTTTGCGATTATATTCTCTTGCCATTTTGTCCTTACACCATTTAACAGAGTCAACACGCCTCCTCTTTGAGCATGGCTTCCCGGTGCACACAGCCATACTTAAGCCCTCTTCAGCTCTTGTACTAGCATGGTGGGAACTCTGGTAGAAGGCTGAAGGACCCAGGTGGTAACACCAGGAAGAAATTGCAATCTAGGCTGTCTCAACCCTTCATACCAACTGTGTCGTCAATAACTGCAAATATCATCTGTCTAGCATGGACTTGGACGGATCTCATCGGCAATAACAACGGTTCTCTCACTCGTCCAAGCATTTCCTTTAACATAAGGAGAGATTGATTCCAATTAACACGGAGCTGCCTTGGCCCGAAGAACATGCGTTTCCGGATGCAAGAAAAGATCCTCCATTTACAACTTGGAGGGATATATGTTCTTCATCCGTCTGTCCGAAAACGCGCTATCTCCTTTGTGTACCACGGGCTTGTTGTTGTCCACAACCACGTAATCCACTCCAGCAAGGAAAATGATCGTATCTTGATCTACAAATTTCAGTTCATCGGGCCGGATCTTTTCCAAGTATTCAGGAGCGGTGAAAAAGGTGACCATGTCTTCAAACCTGTAGAGAGAAATAACAAACAACGAAGCCAGTCAGCACACCTGATTTCTCATATACTGAGAAAAGAACAAGTATTATGGAGCGAAACACAACACCGTACCGATGGACAAGGAACTCCGCCATGCCGTCGTAAGAAGGTGCTTGGACCCCGAACGCTGCAAGCTTGTCTTTGTATTCGGGAGTTATATGAAACTAAATATGAGTAAGCTGTGCAATTAGATCAAGGTCTCCTTTCTCTAGACTTAGCGAGGAACAACGCCACGTACTTGATTGTATTTGATAATTCCATATTTACAGAGCAACTCCTGACATAAGGGTCCATGATGGTTTGCCCAATAATTGTGAAACTCGTCTTCAGAGATCCCAGGCTTTCTTTTGCAGAGGATGGAAATTCGGTCTACTTTCTGTAGCGACATTTTTGTCTTTTCTTCTCATGGAGGTGGGAAGGGCACAACTGGTATTAGTATCATTCGAAAAATCGAAAAGAAGAAGAAAATACACAAAATTGATCTTGATCTGAGTGTGAATGGCGTCCGAAGAGATTTCAAACATCTAAACAAAGCACATCGCCATACCTGCTACTAGATTGATTGTGCCGGAAGCAGTCCTCTGTAGTTCGAAATCATGTTCGCCATCCTCATGCCACGTCATCAGATTACATCAAGCTAGTGATGCCCGAACAGCATCTTGCATCCATTAGTATATCCAGGAGAAGTATAGGTAAGCCCGCCAAGAGTACGATAGGAAGGCGCTTCTACCTGCACATTGCCGCCTGTTGTTGTAGGGGCATCGTTGCGAGGAACATTGATACCTTTAGGCCGGGGATTCCGAATCTGCTTAGAATTCGACAGCATCATCAAAAAGTCTTCAGGGGTCGGTATTGCTGAGAAACGGCGTGAAGACGTCAAGAAACTCTGGATGGAGACGGGTCGGTTTTCGTATTGTGGGAAAAAATCTGTGAATGCATGATCGTGGGTGTTTGATTTCGCTCCGATTGGGTTTGGAGGATGGGCGGTTAAAGGTGGTAAAGGTGGAGACTGGTCCATATCTGGAGTCGCTCCCTGTGTGGACGATGGGGAATCCCTTGGGAGCGGGTCGGTTCGGGACGGGTTGAACGGCAAGAGAGAAGGCCATAGAAGCCACTCAGGGTCCTCCTGTCCTGCGCCAGCCGGTACAGTGGCTTTCCTATCCTTACTACCGTCCACATGGGGAGTTTCACGCTCTAGTCCTTGTATGAGTAGACGATATATGTTGTTGGAAAAGGGGTGGGAATAGGAGCAGAAATGGAGCCAACGAAACGTGCCTATAAACTGGCAATCTGGCAGGACCAGTTGCAAAACAGACAGAGCACACTCGTTCAATTCGAGCTGTACGAGAAGTCTGGCAATAGTTCGAAGCTCATTGTTGACGGACCTTTTTCTCTTTTCACTCTGTTACCATGCTTGTCGTACTAATTTTAGCCGTTGTTCTGTTCCTTCATTAATCATGGACCGATCAATTTGTTTTTCCCTGCCAAAATGTCGGGCATTTTGACAGTGACGAAAGTGCAGCTTCGACAATCTCTCGTTTCTCGAGCTCGGGTACAAGCCCCCAAGACAGCGTTGACATCGGCCCACCGAGAATTAGAATTTTCGCGCGGTGTTCTTGGCGTGCAGTGCGGATATATGCCCAGCCCACCGAGATGAGGTCTGAAGGTTGCTGGCCCTGGATGACGGCCCAACCCTTTGAGATTTTCATATTCCCCATCACCTAGCCTGAGTTTGGTTTGAATGCCTTGTGCCGAATCTGGTATTTGATCGTTTAAGAGGCGTTTTGGATTGATTTGCACGAATTTCGACGTTGAGGCTCGGAGTAACAACAAACAACCTCTTCAGATCCTGGTCGTTATCAGAGGTCGAGGAGAGGCGGGAAAAATGTCCCGGAAGAGCCATATAAGGCCATGAAAAGGATATATACTGTACTGCCACGAAGGGCGGTCAATGTCCTGACAAACAACCAAGCCCACACTGCTAATCAAATATCGCGATTCAAGCCCATGAAGCTGATGGGAGAGGCCACAGCAAAGAGTAAACCAAGAACTGGCGCCAGTAGTAAAGTGCGTCGTTCATCTCATACTCTGGAGTCATTGCCCGTACAAGGCCACGGCATGGGCGCATAGACCTGGGGCAAATGTCAATAATAAATGGAAGTTATTTCCTTCGTACAAGTCGAGGGCCTTCCCTGCGTAGGTTTCTCTCCAGGAATAGATAGAAGGTTCGTGCTGTCATCAAGATAACACCATATTGTATGGTTCATTATCCGCCGTTCTTTTGGGAATTTACTTTTGGGTCTCAAGATCCGAGGTCTTTGTATAGTGCTCAGGGGCGACCAGCCTTGAGCACGAAGTAAGAAATGGGTGCGGAGAGAGCCCGCACGACGAAAGGTCCACCTGAGTAGCATGTACGAGTACCAAGCCGGACCCGACGGCGGAGGGGAGGAGGGGAAAAACTATACGAGCGATGAGTTGCTCCTGTGATGTAAGCAATGATGCCAGATCCCTGAGGGTCAAACGGGCGCATGTAGGTGACTGGAATTCTTTCACTGGGGTAAATTAAGCACGTAAGATCCCCCACCTCTAAGGTCTCGTTTCCCTTAGCCTCCCAATGGTCGGCGGATGTTGGACTTTCAGATGTGACCGGTGGTAAGTCTCTTTGAGCTTGAGTAATGAGAAGTTGGCGGCTGATGCACTTTAGCTTTCTCCATCTAGGATGTTGCTCTTGTCCCCCAATTCAGGGTTTCAGCTCGTAGCAACCCTCTGATAGAACGCTCGTGAGTCGATTAGGATACCCTGGCTTTCCCATTTCTGTCCGAGCAATGAGCATCTACTCTGGGAAAGCCCCGCTATGTCTTTCCCAGTCCGCTATCTTTCGCATCGTATGCAGTAAATCAACATTGGCATCATATCTATGGCTATCCAGTCATTGACACCTCCATAAAGAAGAATTGGATTGCTGTCTCTTCGTCGAGGTGGCCAGTAGAGCTTCTTGTAGTCAAAATACACTTTGTCTCACGTCTCTGGTCAAGTATTGTCCATCTCACGCCTTCTCAAGCTAAACCGAGCTTGTCTTCTGCATTGCTTCAAATGTTTCAATGTCGTTGATATCACCAATGATGGTTCCGCGTCGTTCATCGACGTAACCGATCTTACTCTCACGGAATCCATCTAATTCCCTCCTGCAGACCGTGTTCAAATAGATGGGGAAGACAAAACTGATGAAGAATCCAGCCAATGGGACGCACATAGCCTTGTGATAAGTCATATGGTCGGCCGCAAGTCCAGTCAGAGCTGGGAACAGGGCACCACCGCAAACACTGGAGACAATCCAAGAAGATCCTCGCTTGGTGTGCCGGCCCAATCCTCGAATTGATAGAGTGAAGATTGTGGGGAAGATGCAGGACTCGAAGAATAAGACCAGCGAGAGCACTGCAACACCACCTTCACCATAGATGCCCATTGCACAAGCAATGAAGATCATAATTGCCGTCATGAAGATCATAAGGACGATCCGAGGCTTGATGAACATAAACATTCCCGCAGCGGCAAATCGACCGATGGCGAACAATGCTTGACCAATAGCATAGCGATCTGATGCAACAGATTCGCTGAGGCCCGCAGATTCCTGAGCATATCGGATGAATTGTGAGGCCACAGCGACCTGCGCACCGACGTAGGTAAACTGAGCAGCAACACCGAAGAAGAGCTTGTACTGTTTCGACATTGGTTTCTCTGTGTAACCAGTTAGGTCAGAGCACTGCTCGGCTTGGAGAGCCATATCGGCATCGGTAACTTCAGGGATCGGGCTGAAGAAGAAAACCACGGCAAGGAGGAAAACGAAGGCCGCAATACCCACGTATGTCCACTGCACGTGTGAAAGGTCGGTCGCGTGAGTTTCCTTGAAGAAGACTCGGGAGGCAAGCAGAGGGGCCACGACAGATCCGACGGCTTGGAATGACTGCGACAGCTCTAGACGGAACTCTGACAATCTAGGAGGTCCGCAGGTTGCAATGAAGGGATTGGCAGAAGTCTCCAGAGTGGAGAGACCAGAGCCGACAATGAAAAGGCTGCCGCAAAAGCCTCCGAAGGATTTGTAGACTGCGGATGGCCAAAACATCAAGGCTCCGACACCGTAGATACAAAGACCTGTAATGACTGTGGTCCTCTCAGTGGAATTAGTAATGTGACCGAGCAAATGGAAAGGATTGGGGGCCTAAGACCACGCCAAGAAATAGCAATGCCTTATCTCAAAGGTCCCGATAGCGAAATTTTTGGGATACTAACATGTCCAGCGGTAACCCCAGTGTCTGACAATCCAGCCAGAGTATGTCAAAGGTCCAATGAAATAAGCACCGAAATATGAGCCTTGAAGGCCACCGGCCTTTGCGGCAGTGATATTGAGGGAGGTTTGGAACTTGGCATTCAAGACATCAAGGAGACCATACGCGAAACCCCAAAGGAAGAAGAGAACGGTGACTAGAGTAATGGGAAAGATGGACTGTCGAACAGTAAGAGCCGAAGCGCCCGTCAGGCCCTTATTGGACACGCTCTTGCGTTTTTGATTGGCCATCGTCTCAGCATTGGAGGACTGGCGTTCCGTAATGGCCTCGTTGTTATCCATGTCGCCGTCTTGCTCTATTTCTGGTATATAAATGAGGAAGGACAATGTTGACTCAACCGGAGCTTTGTGGATGGATATTTTCAGGGAGGGAAGTGATGTGGGCCTGACCTGAGAAGAGATGGATAGGGAGGTCCTTGGGGAGGTCGAATGATCGAGAAGTTCAAACAAGGAAGAATGCAGCTAATCGTGATGAAGGTTGAATTTTGAGGGAAGCGACTGGCTCCTTTATATCCATCTCGAGAAGAGTAATTTACTCTCTGGCGAGACTTTCGAGGACTTGAAGATGAGGGAGAACCTGGCGCCATCGCTGAAGCTCCAAGAGAAGCTCATCCTTGCTCTTCGGTCATGAGCGCTGTAAGGTGACAAACGGTCGCGGCAAAGACTGTAGTGTAGAGAGTTTGTCCGACGAAGTAATCTGGGAAGATCTTGGCCGTTTCGAGCAAAGTATACAAAGGCCAACCATTCCAGACTGGTGAGCGATTATAATTTCACTCAGACTGGGGAAGTGGGGAAAGTTGAGCGTAATCAAAATCGATGCCCTGCCGACCAACTGAAGTTCGCCCCTTTAACGTAAATTCGAGCGAGCGCTGCTGATTGGCTGCATAGTTGGCGAGGAAGACAAGGCTGCTTCTCGGGTCGGAGAATCTATTCTCCAAGCTGCTACCAACCTGTTTAGCGTCGGCCTTATTCTCGCTTCATCTGTCTGAACGAACGAACGCGTTCGTGTGGGAGCATCCACTGTTTTGGAAACGCAGGGGTGATCGGTGGAATCCATCCGGTGAAAAAGAATCAGACCCATCTCTGGCGGATGTAGAGATATGCTTTCGTGTCGTAGTATATGCCTTCCATGTAGAAGGGGAGAGCTCCAGGCCGAGAACCAAAAGGGCACAGGGCCACAGCGCACCTTCATCCCAGATCTTCATGATAAGTAGCTATGGTTCATGTTCATGTTTGCGAGATGAAGAAGATGCTCAGATCCGCAATCAACAACCAATTTGAATATTGTCAGCTGGCTATTCACGAACCCCCGGCCATCACAGTAATATGGTTATGGAGACTCGGCGACTTCGCTCAATCTGAGCGGTGTTTCACAGCAAGACGCAAGATTCATCAGGTTTGGAGATTTACTGATCTTGGTTCAGGGCTTCAGACGGAATAACGGAGTCTTCGCACTAGAAGGCGCATAGAAGGATTTTGGTGTGTTCTTGACTAATCCCATTTTAGTCTGGCCCTGGTCGGAGAAATGCTCCCGCGTCAAAGGTTTCTCCGATCAAGTTTGATTGGTTTCCGACTTGCTGGTCGATGTTTTGGGCCGTAAACGAGCTCGCTTAACTGCAGACATGCAAGGCCGTGACATTTGAGGACTACAGCTATGCCCCTAAATGACCTCCCTGAGCTTCGCAGCTTAGTCTCTCGGGATCATGCAAAGTCGTTGATGGATCAGGGTAGTATTCCGGGTCGCATCACAAATTTGACCAGATCAAGGTATGGGTCGAAGTCAATCGGGACCAGACTGTGTTGAGATGTTGGGTTTTGACCTTTGTACTTAGGACCCTTGTGATGTATGGGATGCCAGATACGTTTCGCGGTTCTTGATTTGTTAAGGCTGCCTCTGCCAATACACCATTTGGGTATGATCGTTCTCTTTCATTGCCACGAAATGTTGAGCTGACGGCCGTCACCTGCAGCTGACGAGGATTCAAAGTCACCGCATATTAGAGGGACCAATGGGATCCTATCTCGTGCTCTGCCCAAACCTCTTCTTCCTCATACCGCAGTCTTCTCAGATCTTTTCGTTTTCTTCGCTCCTTGAACCTCATCCTCTCCCGAAGGGAGGCTCTTGTTCTTTTTTTTCTGAAGTCGGTCTTCTTTTGGCGCGACGAAAGCCTCTTCTCGCAAACGTTGCTTCTCTTCCCTCTTCTCTTTTTGCTTTTCCAGCCGTTCTTGCTCTTTGGCCCGCTCTTTTGCCTGCTTGGCAAGAAAGTACTCGCCACTTTCAATCTGCAAATCGATTTTGCTCTTTTCTTTCGGAGGTGGAAATGGTGTATAAACCTTTTTGGATTTATCCGTAACCTTGTAGGGAGTGCGTCTCTTGCTCAGCGTCTTCTTCTTGAAATGAGGCAGAAACCTATCCCAACTTTCGTTCTTCAACGCAGGATCTTTTGCTAGCTCTCTTTTGATCATAAGTTCTTTGACATGGTAAATAGGATGGATGTTATTCATGCAATCCTCGACCACTCTCCTCACTTCTTTCAATCCTTTGTAACCTCCCATGGCACTGACGGTATTGCCTTGGACGAGAATGTAAGTATTCGTGAGCAGTTCGAGCGCCTTCAATGTCGAGCCATTTGGGCCGAGAAGGCGCTGGCGGCGCTTGACGAATCTTTCTTTGTTCCGTACAAGATTCCGAATTTTAATCACATCGCATGCGATATCATCTTGCAGAATCTTGATGGCTTGCGGGGCAGGAACACTTCGTGCGAGCAGTTTGATGACATCTCTGGCATCCAAAATCGCGGCAGGGTCAAAAGTCTTCCTAGTGGTGCGGACTTCCATACGACCCTCAACTAGGTCCAGTGTGCATGCGACGCCTCTCTTTTCTAATGCCTTTGTGACAAGTGGCCATGCTTGCTTCAGATACGGCTCTCGATATTTCGGAAACAGACAGGCAAAGGAAGACTCTTCTGCGAAGGTGCCACCGACATTGTGCTCCGGTTTAAATTCTTCGATCTGGGATTTTACAGAAACAAAAGGTTAGTCTTGATTCGGCCAGTTCATTGACCTGAATATCATGGAAAAGGGATTTCTCACCTTCCACTTGTCGATATCATCAGTGTCCCACGGCTTATCCTTTTTGTGCGTGGACGGCATGGCTGCGGTTTCGATATGGATCCTTTTTGTTTCTTTCGTGCTCGTGTGGAGATGAAGTTTTGCGGTAGACTCGGAGAAACGGCGGCTGAGCCAAGCCCGCCTGGTGACCCAAGGCGTGGACGCTGCTCAGCAGGTGCCGCTAACTTACTAGTAGGGACCCAAGGGAAATTTATGTTGCAGCCGCGGGATGCTATGGAAGTACTCTACTGCCAGGTACTAAATACTAAGGTTGGCAGTGCCTATCAAGTGATGTGTAGATCATAATGGAGTCCGTCCTCAACGCCATTTCAATATCACATATGTACCTACACACTGTAAACTCGCTGAAGTACCTCATTGTCACTTTTTCCAGGTACGGAGCATTGACTTTATTAGGATCTAAACAACGACGGGCGCTATTGATGTACAAACCTCACGCATTCCCGCCTCACAACATGTCCCCCTGCCACATGTAGCTGTGCCCAACACTGCCCAATACTATCTATGGGCCTCTTTTGTCCCCCTGCCCGCAAATCATGCATGCAGCTCTTCCAACGCTTGACCCAATGCCTGACTCAATCACCATTACCACCGACTCCTGCGCTCGCGCGGCCCCCTTTCAGCGCTTCTTTTGAACCCTTTGGCCGAGGACTCTTGTGGCCATCCCGCTACTCCCCGGCCTCAGACAGCACCGGCGTCGTCGAAGCGAACCTATTGGGCACGCTCCCGAAACCCGTCAAAACGGCCCAGCAGGAGAGTTGGGCACTTAGGACAAATTCATGTGGCCCCCTCGAGCAGTAGAGGTACATAGGAATCTCCGTGATTTCTTTGGACTCAGGCCCCTCTCTGACAGAGACTTGCAGGCTGACAGCATCCGACGTTGGACTTTGTTCTGGGGGTGATCCTACTCTTCCGAGACTCCTCGACAGACCTCTCTGTGACCTCTGCCCTTCATAACAACTTTACTGGATCGGGATCCATCCTCGAGGAACTGACTTAGCTGATCGACCTATCCTCCGCAGGAGCTGAGCTCAATTGACGCCATATGCGACTCTGGATCACTCTAAGCCCGTGATCGTTTCCACTAATTTCCGCGTGGTGATGGTAGAAAAAGCATAGAAATCGGCGTCTAGACACTGTCGGCCTTTGCAGTTGTCGATAAGTCGAAGAAGGTGGACATGCAACCTTTCAACAAAGTGAAGTCTTGGAACAGGGATCAGAAAGGTTTTAGAGTGGTGACCCAGTGTAAAATTTCCTCTTTTTCAATCGCCTTTTTCTCATCTCTGTTCTGATCCCAACTGGTCGACTTGTCCCTCTGACTGTCTCGTCGGCATGACAGACAACCACTCAAAGGAGCACACGTTTTCGGCCAAGTCTCTGTCCTATCGCTGCTCGTTTCGCCAGAATCCGCCACCTCGGAAGCTCCCCCAATCGTTAGCGCTTTAGACGCGTACCTGCACTTGTCTCTTCCCGTCGAAGGATTCTGCTTCGAGACATCAATGGTAGATAAGTGGTTCAGATTCCTTGCATGGTAGCATGTTTATTCTTGGGCTTGCAATTTATGAGAGATCTCCGGGACGGTGTTGACTTGTAGGGGGTGGGCCAGGACAACCAAGATTTGAGCCTCGAACTTTGTTCGCAATCAGCGGCAGCATCAAATGGTAAATGGTCGACAATCCTTCCGTCGAGTCTCACCAGAAACACGAAAAACTATCTTTGCATGTCAAGGCTTCATACCGAAGCACGTATGGCTGTCCGAAAGTGTCAGCGACGTTCGATCCATATTGTTGACAAGAGCATCAACATACAGTCTCAGGTACGGTTTGGCGTCAATATTACCAAGTTCCGCACTTGCCGCATCGACCAATGCATGAAACGATTCGAAATCACGGAGTTGTCGACGTACCACGGGATACAATGCCAACGAGCGGATGAGATCCCTCATATTGGACAGGTTAAACTCACCTATGCTCCGGCGGTGGGGATCTGCCACAATCATCGTGTCTCAGCCTGGATTTGGGAATGACGCTTGGGTTAAAAAGACTCTCTCACAATGGACGTACCTGCTGGCCATGGACAAGTCGCAACATCTCTGACGTCGGTGCTCACGTTGATGAAACCGGCGCTGCGCACCCAAGTCTCACAGTCTTGTATCACCCTCGTGCTCTTCCTGCCTTCTGGACGGTTAGTCAAACCCAAGGACTGGTTATACAATCTGGTCCATTCCTGGAGTGCTTGCAAGGCGTCACTGTCTCCAGAATCAGAACGAAAAACCAGATCCCATTCGGTCACCTGGATCCATCCTCTCCTTCGCAAGAGCCTATCTGGACCGTCAACACTGCCACACACGTACACATGGGTATCGATTCCTTTCACCTATGCATGTCTCGGAAGTAGTTTGGCCATCGACTTACTGCAATGCCGCACGCGACAAACCGAGAGTGAATAAGGTCAAACGATCCTGGTTCCGCAAAATCAAGCGGCTCGTTCAGATTCGCAATCTGATAGATATGTTAGCCGGTTGTCTGATACAACATCCCCTCCGAAAATAACCCCTGCCGCGGGGTTGTCTTCCACTTGGGAGTCCCTGATGTTTGTTCCAAACCCCCTCCCTCCCCAAACCACGTCTTCGACAGAACTGTCTTTTGGCGTCCTGCGACCAGGAAATTCTCATACCTGCAGATCCATATTGTCCAGCTGATCTGGTGCCATTAGAGGGCAGATATCGACTCCCATCACCTGCAATAGGCAATATTAGCCGTTGTTTTTGATAGAGGATCTATGCCCGAGGACGACTCACGGTGCAATTTGGATCATATTCCGCAAAATCATAGGCCCAGTTACCCGAGCCGAAACCACAATCGAGTATTGCTTCAGGGTCCTCGATGAAGTTGGGATGCAACGAGTTGTTCCAATCCTGATATATCATCTTCAGCATTTCGTGTTGATCTCTCAGGCGTGTCTCTTCTTCCTTTGTGGTCGTACGTCAGCCTAATTCTCAACCGATTTTGGCCCTTGGGCATGACCGACTAGATCAATTGGGCCGAGATATGTTTCATGCCTCAGCGAATAATCTTGAAATTCACGCTCGAGGTATGTGACCTTTCGGTTGAATCGCTCATCGTTGTTGGACCTGATATTCCATTCAGCTTCAAACAAGAGACATAGTTCCGCAGTTTAAACTGACCCGGCCGCCATGCTTGATGAGTGTTCTGAGACCCCGATCTCAATATGAGATTGACAATGGTTCGCCTCCTGCGGACTGCAGACAATCTCACCATGCGAGGAATGTATCAATGTTCCGCGGAGATTATGCCGCCTCGTCGAGGGGTGGTAGCCTCCAGATCGTCAAATTCTCACAGATGCTCACCCAGGCTTCGAAGCGAGCAGCAAACGAAAGTCTTTTATGCCAATAATGTCGGTGTCTTTTGAGGGCCCGGGGCAAGAAGGAAGTGCTGAAGGAAGCGCTGAAGGAAACGACATCGCAATCGACGATGCGCTCAGTGCTCCGGCCTATCCGTTTTAGAGATTCAAGGCATTGACAACGTGGCAAAACTGTGTTGTCAATTCAGAACCTTGCTAAGCAATACGCCGTTGGCGGTACAGCAAGTGGAAACTAGCATGATGAACGCACCATATAACGCAAGTCCTATCTCCATGCAGACACACACGGTCCCAGCGTCGGCCCACCCTAAGGATATACCTAAGGATATACTCTCGCCGGGCTCTGACCAGATCGTCGTCCAGAAGTTTACATTTCACGCAAATACAGGATAACAGGACTTCGGCTGGTCAGCAATTTGTTTCTGTCATTTCGTTCTCATTTGGGCGGACTTGCTTGGCATGGGAAAGCGGGCCCATGCAGACCACTTGCTCTGATGCTGTCAGAGGGCAAAGACCCAACTGTGTTACCCGTACCCAGAGATATGGGGCTCAAGTGCCGAGATACAAACGCCAATGGGCTCGGGTCATAGACGGCAACATGTCCCGGGACCGAATGACATTAGGGTCTATTCCCCCTCTAGACTTGGGGATATATGTGCTGTCTGTCACTGACGTGAGGAACTGTTCCGATCCTCCAGCCTATGGACCACCGGGGAAAAAGGTGGTATGCACAACTGATGCTTGGAGACGTTGAGTTTCACCGAGCTCAATCTTAATTGTCGGGAAGTCTTCCACCCCGTGACCCGATTGTCGCAATGGCCTTTCCAGACTCCGGCTTTCGTTATTGGATGTCATTGTGGAGGAACAGTTGGATTCGAGTTGGGTACGCCCACGTCAGACTCTTGAATGCAACTTCAATTGGGGAAGGGCTGTTCTTCCCTCGCTGTTGCGGATCGGGCAGCGACCAAAAACCCCGGCGAACACTTCTCGCTCAGTTCGTTAGCTGCATTGGCTATGACGTGCCTACATTGCCTACTAGGCGACTCGGACGACGTTCGTGCTCGGAATGTGCCTAGTCGAGCGAGAGAGCAAAAATGTCGGCTGTGGAAGACAATTTCGACGCCCTTTTACCTTGCAGATGGTTCCATCTCGACACGAAAACCGGTCAGATGCTAGGAATATTATACAGATATCAGCCAATCGATTTTGGCTTCATCCAGAACAAATCTGAAGCTGACTTGCACGTTCTCCCTGACGGACGCAGTTAAACAAAGTATCGGGGTGGCAAAATGAAAATTGCATATCCCATGTTTCTAGGCAATCTTGTCGGACTTCTCGTCCACCTTCAATTGCGAGATCGGCCTCACCAGCCTCCTCATTGCTCGTATGGTGGGGTGGGCTATAGCAAACAACCGGGTAGAAGGTCCGGATTTTTGAATTCCTGGCTATGCGCTGATTTTCAGGATGGGGCATTTGACCTGTTCCAGCCTGTCCATGATTGGCTTCGCTCCCAGCCAATGTCCCCCATCGGAGAACATGGCAACTTCAGCTGGCAACTCAAAATGGCTCGGTAGGATCATACCATGGAATCGCTGCAATTTAGGATGGTAACTCGTGGTCCCAATTTTCAGAGCTACAACCTCGAACTCCAGGCATCTTGGAAACTGGGGCAAGCGCCATTCGAGAAGGCATATTTCTAATGATCGCTCAACTCTTGATCGGCGAACGAGACCTCGATCATGAACAGATCAGCTCAGGGCTTCGTCGTGGCTCGAACTCTGATGACAATCAAGTCCGATTTCGGGTTATCTTGATGTGTAAGAAACCATGAGAAATTAGAGGGTGCTAGGAAACTGACGAAAACTCCAATGGTGGATGCATTCCAGGGCCGGAACTCATTGCAATAAACTCTGCTCAGCAGAGCCCGACCCGCAAGACGTGTTAAGCATACGACCGAATGTGTCCAACTCGAGCTCATAAAAGTGTCACGAGTCAATTAGGCCCGGTGAACGGGAACGAAAGCATGATACGTGCTAGCCAACGCTTTCACCAAAGACGCCGAACATTGAGACGATCGTTTCGAAGTCTGGAGGCGAACGGGTCGTGCCGCCAGCGGCCAGAAGGGGTCGGGCAGTTCTGCGACGAACTCCTTAGGCATCCTTGACTAGCTCAAAGTCAGAATTTGCGGAGCTTTGACAAAGGGTACCACTGCCCTGGGTCTTCTTGCAATTCTATGGCAAACACAGGTCAGCTGTTGTCATTTAGCTTCTTTGCTCGGTTCCCAAAACTCCAAGTCAGCTTTTGGTCCAGTTGGCTGAAGCTCGATCTCCGACGGTGCGCTGACAACCTACAGGCAGGCAGTTGAAATTGAGAGTAATGTTCATCCACCTACGGCGTGCTGCACTTAGTTTTGGTCCCAAACGCCAGCCACAAACCTGCAGGTAATCCTCCTCACGATGACCCAATACAGCAACAGTCACAAGGAGACACTGGTGCCGGAGCTCTAGCATGCTGCAAGGAGACGAAAACGTCGACTTTTCTGATCAAAGTCCCTGTCTTTGAAGGATAGCTGGAATCAGGGTTGCATCCCTTCGCCACGCAGACTGATTCTGTGACGCGCGAGAGAGACCTTTCACCGAATGTGGACGCCCGGGTTTGAGAGCTTGTGACCGTTCTACCGATATTCTAGGTAAGATCAGATTCCTATCCAATCGAGCTGCAGTAGCGTTGGTCGCCGCAAAAACGTTTGCAACAGTTTCCCTTTGTATAATGGAGCCTTTACTCGTTGACGTGGAAGCTCAAGACCCGATAGTCTGGTCACGCTAACGTGATTATTTGACAGGGACAGTGATACTGACCCGGTGCGTCCCTCTTCTACTCCATACTTTGACGGTAGTGCGAAATTTGGCTTCCCGACTTTTAGCGGTATGCCGGTCAATACGCCACCTACATTTACAGTACACCGAATTCTTCTCAACGTGGAGGCTGTTGTCCAGTCGAGAGAATGCTGAAGAACTTCCTGTATGATTATCCATTTGCATGCCAGTTCCCTGCAATCGCAAGTTGAGAAGCCTGGGGGGGATCGGTTTAGCCTTTAAGAAGGTCTGCATGGGCGCAACCGGTGCTGGCCGTCAGTGAACCAAACCGGTTTTGCACCGCCTCCTTGGCTAGCCTACTGGTGAGAAATCGGAAAGCTGGCTGTGGGTGCTACTCAATGTAGGGTGACCCGAACGAGTTGAGGGCAGCAGCCAACCTCACTGCGACCCATCATGTTTTGACGCATTTCGTCAGAATTTCCAGAGTTCTGTCCTTTGCGCCGTCATCTGTTTCAGAAATTGACAGTCGAACCCAATGGAGGCCTTCGAATTTGTAAGGATTCGCAAGGTGTTTACCCGATTCTGACCACCCCTCCTTGAAGAATTGACTCGGCAATAGTGACGACTGACAAGGGCTTAATCCTGCTTAACAACAAAGAAGCCATCCAGCAAAATCTTGATAACTCAGCAAACGTACTCTGTCCAGAACTTCCTCCTTTCTCCCATGGTTCGAACCATAGGATTCCAGAGACAATCCGAATCATATGATGTCCGAGCAGTGCGCCTGGTGCCTCCTGTGCCGGGCCAGGCCATCTCGGGCAAAAATCATTTAGGTCCTGGTCCCAGTCTTTTAGCCACAATCTCGTGTTTCGGCCAGAATATTTTCAGGTTCCAATCTAGAGGGATCGGACGCAGTGCGACACAGCCCAGTGATTTCATCGGGGTGCCACAGACTCTCCTCGTCATCTAGCCAGGCTGGGCCCCAACTCAACGCCAATTTTTATTCTAGTCCCTTACTTTGACCTTGGGGACTTCTGAGCGTCCGCGGGCAACGAAGGTGCTCAAGTTTTTACCACAACCATGATAAATCTTGTCTTCTATAACTTTCAAAGAGGCGACAATTAATTTTTTTTAATGCAAGCCACACACACCACAGCCCTAGTGTCCACGAGAATGAACCAATCTATAATTCTGCCGTCGAGGTCAGATTCAAACGGCGACCATCATGCCCTTGATGGCGACTTCGACCGCTGCAAATGTCATCATTCACCGATGCCCACACAAATTAGTTTCCATCCCCACGTTAACATCGATCTCCCATTGCTCCTGCCACTCGCTTCACCTATTTACACGTGCGATCCTGACTTTCCAATCTGGACTTTCATCAAATTAAGATTCATTGCGCGGTTCTGAGAGATTGATTGGGAAGGAATGCGCCAGGTATCGAGATTCGAAACTTTCCAGATGATCGTGGCCACCGGGCTAAGAGGTAGAAGACCTCGACCAATTATTTCACCAAATTAGTGGGTAACCAAATAAGTTTTCTCAACCGAAGCAAACCAATTTGTATTGTGCTATAGACGGTGAGAAGGGGCAAGACGATCAGTTTGGTCCAGGTGGGCCTCTAGGAAGTCCAAGGGGCCCATACAGCATTGGACGAGAACCTCGTCGAAAACAGACCGCGGGATCTCCGCCAACGTGGATACACCTTTTTCCATTTAGATCTATACGCACCTAACCATTATCACCATTTTCCTATCGTCAACCAGGTTGCGCACGTCGTCTTCGCATCCGATATGTCTCTGATTAGGTTATTTCCGGGCCAATGTAAGTGTCATTTGTGAGGAAGCTCAATAAATTGTGTCGTGGAACATACTTGATACATCGTTGGGGCAGTCCAGCTCCGAGGCCCGGGGGGGCGAAGAAGGAAAAAGATCGTACACTCTCGTTCATCCGAGCTGAGAAAATCAGTCGTTCTTCGATCCATCAAGGTGGTAATCAAGGATCAACCGTCAGACCTGGGGTAGTTGTGGGAAATTTTGTGCGGCATGAATGTAGTCAATCAGAGGCCAATGGGGACGGCTGAACAGCCGGATCTTCGGTTACCAAGGCAAGGCTGTTAACCCTGGCCAATATACGCATCATTGCGCCCGTGATGTCGGTGCATGAGACCCTAGCTACATAGTCCGATCGACTTACTAGTCTCGCTCGTTGTATTGATTCAAGCAGAGATGGGGGACAGAGGCCTTGATACGGGTCGAAAGTACAGCCAAAGAACGGTCGGGTGACTGGATTGGGAATACCGTCGGAAGATGAGTCATGATCCAAAATATCGTCAGATTGGTCAAGAGCAGCGACAGCCTTGTGTGGTTATTAATTCACCTGGTTCGCTCTTCCAGGATCGGACACCTAGGCATCCGGGAGCTTTTTATCCAAATGCGGCTCTTCCTGGGATTCGTCGGCTTATGAATACCGTCTGCATATCACAGATGCATCTCTTACTGAATACGTGACCTCACTTCCTTTGGAGCTGTGCTGACATGGCGTCCGCTCCGTTATGATGGAGGTACTTTGCTGTCACTACTGGCCCAAATAATTACCACCTTTGGACAACGAGCTGTTGTGCGACCTCGGCAGATCTGGCTGCAACTGATAATTGGCCCGTAGAGCCTGGGATACGGTATGGACGCTTTTGTGAAGGATCACTCGGTCGTATCGTGAGGCGGAGGGAGTAATCAGCGCCAAAATGGCTTGACATGGATAACGGCCCTTTAATACTCTTTTTAGAGATCACGAAGCTCTGCCGAGTGATGCTTGTGCCGCTTTAGGCCTGATCAAGATTTAGTCAAGATCAATTCTGGCCAATCAAGCCTTCTGATTTACGGAACTAAGCCGTTCTTGGCTCCGCCTTGTCGTGTCTGCAGCGGCTGATGCGTGGCACCGCTTCCATTCCTGTCATTACTGGAGTAGGTAGAGGATAGTATGGCGACACCAATACTGTACCACCGCCATCAGTAAGAACTGGACAGGCTTCAAGAGCCGGCAGAGGGATTTGGGCCCGTTTTGCTTGCAATGCGGATAGGATATAAGGTGAGTTCAGTCTCCGACCTGAGAAACACTCCTCATGTAGCAAAAACGACATCCAAATTCACAACTGCAAAACAAACCACATTTCTTTCTTTTTGTTCATTTTCTCTTTCTATTTCCTTGCGACACTCTTTCAAACACAAGTCAGTCTTTTCGATACTAATACCAAACCCTACAACAAAAACAAAAATGAAGTCCTTCGTTGCTGCTTCTGTCCTTGCTCTCGTCAGCGCTTCTGCTGCCACTCCATCGTCTCCCCGATACGCCAAGCGCACCAGCCCCAACGGCTGCGGCGGTGACCCTGGTGCCGTTGGCGTCGCCGACACTATCAACCGATGGAACAGCGACGTTGTCACCGTCAACTCCTTCCTCGAAGTCGCTCCCACTCTGGACCTGGGCAACCTACTCGTCCAGCTCGAAATAACGCTTAACGCCGCCTAGGACGAGCCAACCAACTGCAAGTCCGGGCCTGCGAGTCGGATGTGCTCCCCGGCACCACCGCTCAAGCCGCTGTTGACGACCTGTTCGCGGGCTTTGAAACAATGTCTTGACCCCGCAAGGCAATATCGCCGCTAACGCTGGCGACTCGACCATTGTGCACCAGAACTTGGACGCAATCAACCAGTTCCAATGCTGTCATGTCCTTCCGGACTTGGATGCTCTGTGGTCTCTACGGTTGAGGATGAGGGTGTCGCAAATATTGTTCCCATCTCGGCTCCTCGCCCGAGCACCTGCGCTGCCATCGCTTGCTAATCGCAAGGAGATACGAAATATATGGTAGATGAAGAAGAATGAGATAATGTACGATCATGAAGCGTTTGATTTTTGCAGGCATCATAGCGACGGAGATTTTCCGTTTTGTTTTTGGGTTCATATATCGAGGAAAGTAATCGCTTTCACTCTAACAATTCACCAATAAGGTAGTCAATCATTTCAAACATTGCTTTTGAGGACTCATCGATCATAGCAAGGCTCGGGGGCCATTGTATCCCATTTCTAATGTAGCATAAGTGGCATGATAACGAACTTCACCTGTCCTCAAATCCTTTTCTCCCTCTAAGATGGGGTGTCTCCCATTTGTCTAACGTTGGCACGCGTCCGCTCCTCGTCGACATGGCATGAAGGGGACGAAGTCCACCGGTGTCTGTTGGGGCACCTCACCGAGGAACAACATAAACCGTGAAAATGATGGACAAGTATTAATTGGGCCGGTACTCTTTGTGCTTCAATATGACTAGTACGAGAGCAGATCGAGCTGGCTCAGGAATGATATTGATGTTGAATGAGAGAAAGAATGAGAGGCGGGGGTATGTTTTGTAGGATGTTCGTCATAGCGAACGAATACCTCGCGGTAGTGATAATTACGGTGAAGCGACACTTCCTATACGCAGTTCGTTTACTTAGAGGACCATTCGTTAGTTCTACGATTGCGGGGGGGGGGGGGCTTTTGAAGGTCGGCAAGGAAGTTTTTGGCCCTCAGCTTGAGCCCTTTGGGATCAACGGAGCAGAATCTCAGCTGAAGGAGCACCCCAGCTCCCTTGCGCCGATCTTCAACTCTCTTCTTCCGTCCCTCTCCCTGTCTTCACTGGCCCAACAACCCCCTGCGAGACATTGTCGGCCTCCGGCTCCTTGGCGGCCAGCCTTACCAAACCTCTCCTCGCCCCCCCATAGATCGACCCCCGACGATCAATCCTCTTGAGAAGTGGACAATCCTTAAGAATTGCATACACACCGTCGCCATGGCGTCGCAAGCCGGGGTACAGAAACCTCAAATTCAACCGTGCCGGTACAAGACAGGTGGAATTGATTGCTTCCGACACAGAAGGACGACTTGCTGACAAGTTGGCAGGGAAAACACTGGGGGCAGGCTCTTACTCGGTGGTAAAAGAATGCGTGCATATAGATACGGGAAGATACTATGCTGCCAAAGGCGTGTGTACCTATGCTGGCGCCACGAGATTGGTCATTAACCATTCACAGTCATCAATAAACGACTCATGGCTGGTCGCGAGCATATGGTGAGCCTTTCGCTTATGTCTTGAAGGTCATGCTGGACAAGGCTGACGCAGTCCCGTTCACAGGTGCGCAATGAGATCGCTGTTCTAAAAAGAGTCTCGGTGGGACACCGAAACATTCTCACTCTCGTCGACTACTTCGAGACCATGAACAATTGTATGTTTGTGCCGCAGGACCTCTACCTCATCTGGACTCCCGTCTGACCATGCAAAAGTATACCTTGTGACAGACCTCGCCCTCGGTGGAGAATTGTTCGATCGTATCTGTCGAAAAGGCTCCTACTACGAATCCGATGCCGCCGATCTAATCCGCGCCACCTTGTCTGCGGTCGCATACCTTCACGACCACGGCATTGTGCACCGCGACCTCAAGCCAGAGAATTTACTATTCCGCACGCCTGAAGACAATGCGGATCTTCTTATTGCAGATTTTGGTCTGTCCAGAATCATGGACGAAGAGCAATTTCATGTCTTGACCACAACGTGCGGTACACCGGGCTATATGGCGCCAGAGATCTTCAAAAAGACAGGGCATGGCAAACCTGTGTACGCACGCTCACTTTTTCTCTCCGTGCCGGTTTGGTGCCTTTTCAGCTGATCTTTTGGAACTAGTGATATCTGGGCGATCGGCGTCATCACCTACTTCCTCCTCTGTGGCTATACACCCTTCGACCGTGACAGCAATCTTGAAGAAATGCAAGCCATCCTGGCAGCCGACTATTCCTTTACACCAGTGGAGTATTGGCGCAATGTTTCGGACACCGCGCGAGACTTCATCAAGCGATGCCTGACTATCGACCCGCGGGCGCGTATGACCGCCCACCAAGCCCTTCAACACCCTTGGATCAAGCCTGATGACCCGGCCAGTCCGGAGAAAGCGGCTGGCGAAGGACAAGATCTCCTACCGACAGTGAAGAAGAATTTCAACGCAAGAAGGACGCTGCATAAGGCGATTGACACCGTCCGCGCGATCAACAAGCTCCGTGAAGGTGGTGGTTTAATGGCTGGACAAATGGACGGGGCGATGAGCGTGGATCCCAAACCAAAACCTGAAATGGTCAATGGGAGCAAAGTGCTTAATGACCAGGGACAACCGATCCAAGGCGAGGAAGCTACGGGCGGTACCGGACCTTCGCAAGGTGAGGCAGGAGATGGAGGACACGATCTAGATGCCATGGAGATTGATTCTCGAGGCAATGCTCGCGGCCAGACGGAGGATCAAATACGAAGACAGCAGAAGAAGATCGCCGATACTGTCAGCGGCATGTGGGGGAGTAAACACTAAACCAGACCTATTGGTAAACGGTGTCAGCAGTCTTGGATGAGATTCGAGGGAAGAAACCGATTTCTTGCCTCTGACCGAGCATGCGAGACAGAGGCAAAATAACGGCCCAGCTCCTTTCTAGATGAACGATTGGCTGGATGGGACGAATGGGCAAACGTGGATCTTACTTAAATGACATTTATGATACACTTCAGTCTGAGGCGCAACTCGGAAATCAATTCAAACTTGAAAGAAATCAACTTCCCAACATACGAAGATGCGGTGATTTACTTATATGTTTTGTGCTCGCATAGGTGGGACTGATTTTCTCCTGGGTGTGTGGCAGCCTTGTCAGGCCACGAGGCACAAAAATAAAATCGACAGGGGATATGATTTCAAGCAAATATTTGCGGAGCCATTCGCAGAGTGAGACACTACTACTCTTCATACTAGAAATGGATTTCTTTTTGATGGCTTTTGAGAATCATTTGCAGCCTTGCAAGGAGCTTTACGGCCCAAATAAGTGTCGTGAGGCATCTGTCTATCCCATTGAAGTCTCTCGAGGTTTTGGAAGTTTGACTCGATTCGATTCGATTCGTGAATTCATATCCATTCATCCGTCCATGCGTCAATCCATACTCCATGACTCATGCGGGCCCAGATGCAGAAACAGAAACTTTCTTAATCCTTTTTTTTTTTTTTTTTTATTCCTGATCCATCTCCCCCGGCGCGGCTTGTCGGCCCATCTGGCGAGCTTTCAACAGCTCATCGCATAGCAATAAATTACTCGCGATCCCCTGACTGCTGGCAATACTGTTCCTCAGCACACGGAAACTGTCGAACACGCCTTCCTGGACAGGATCCATCGGTTCACCTGTTACGAGATCCAGACCGACGATGTTACTTTCGGCGTATTCATCCTGAAGCGCGGCGAGGGCATCTTGGATGTCGTGTCCGCTGTTTGCGGCTAGGGTCTTAGGAATGATGAGTAGTGCGTCTGCGAAGGCGGCGACACCCCATTTCGCTTTGCCCTTGACGGATCTTCGCACGGCCTCTGATGATAGGTGGGCGGCGGCGGCGATTTGGAAAGATCCTGCTCCGGGAACCACGCAGCCGTCGACAATGGTGTTGTATACGCTGCGTAGGCCGTCTCGGACTGCGTCGGCGATTTGTGTGATGGTGTGTTGGTTGGGACCTTTGATGAGGAGTGTTACAGATTTTGGATTCTTGACTTCCTCGACAAATGTGTATTTCTCTTCACCGAGGGTTTGTTCGTACACAAGACCAGCCCAGCCTAGGACAGAAGGATCGAGGTCGTCGACGCTGTTCTGCGCCTGTCCGCCGCAGACAAGTTGGAGGCGCTCCATGTTGCGGCGCTTCGCACGTCGGAGAGCCAGAATGCCATTTTTGACCAGGACGTCGAGAGAAAGCGGATCGATGCCTTTCTGGTTGATGACCACGAAAGACTTCTTCGGATCGGAGCCACAGACCTCATTTTTGAGAGTGACGATCTTCTTGAGTTTCTCGTCGACGAACCGTCGTTCGGAGGCGACCAGTTTGTCTCTCTGCGCGGCACTGCTGTAGTAAAACCCAGAATTTATTTCGGATTTTTCGTACTCCAGCGACACGTTCAGGGTCAGGATGAAGGCATTCTCCACACGTTTCGGCATGTCAGGATGTCGAGCGCCGTGGTCAAGGACCAATCCACGGATGAGTGTTGTGTCAGAAGCGAGTTTGTGTTGGAGTTTCATTATTTCAATCATGTGGAGGTCGGGCTTGTTAGGTGGTCGGTGGATGGTCATGACAGCATCAACTATTGATGGGGTGAGTTGTTCCGCAAGGGCGGTGTTGATCTTGGTTGATAATGATGTTCGTGCGATGGATAGTAACAATTCTCTGTTCACCTTCCTGGTGATCTTGAATTCGTCGAGAAACTTCAAGGTTTCAGTCTTTGCGACTTCGAACCCGTCAGTGATCACTCGTGGATGCAGCCCTTCCTGAATGTATCGGTCCGCCTGCTTGAGAAGTTCTCCAATCATGAGCACCACTGAGGTCGTTCCGTCTCCAGTAATGTCATCTTGAGCGGTGGCGGCTCTGGCAATTAGTGTGGCTGTAGGATTTTGGATAGACATCTCTTTCAATAATACCGCTCCATCTTTTGTAAGTTTGATCTGCCCCGAGCCGTCCACGAGCATCTTAATTGTGCCGGAGGGGCCAAGATTAGATTTGAGAACATCTTGTAACCCTTCGCCCGCATTAATATTGACGCGAAGGGCTTCACCGCGCCGACGGCTTTCAGCCTTAGGATTGAGGAGTTGTATCGCTGTGTAGACATGTCAGTAGGGCTTCAAATAAGGTATCAGGATACTCACCAGACATGGCCAAAATCCGGGTGTCCGAAGGGGAGTTGTTGCAAAGAAACTATCCAAAAACTGTTGCCTTGAAATTGAGCTGCAGGATAGAAATCTTTGGACAACGAACGTTAAAGCGGCATGTTCTATGCCGAGGTGAGCCAAATCTCCTGCCACTGGTTCCCTATCGTGCAGGGGCGTGTACGTATGTACTCTCGTAAATTTCGCCTTTCGGGCCCCGAGCCTTTGACTAGGCTCTTTGTTACCTATTTATTTCCCCTCCTGAGTTCTTGCTCAATGGGATGCCGGGATGACACTCAAAATATGCTGTGACTTGGGGCTCGCCCTTGAGCGAGTTACGAAATGGGCGCTAGTGTAGGTCGAAACAGCCAACGTAGGGCACATACTGGGTAGGTTATAGAATTCTCCCGGCACTTTGATGTCTGCTGATCCGGATTCTGCTGAAGCCTTTCTACCAATTCATTTGTTGGTGCTGCCTCCTTTGTGTGTGTGTGTGTGTGTGTGTTTTTGTTACCGCGACATCCTGCCAACGCTCACAACTTTGCTACTAAGAAAACATTTCCTGTGAATCCTTCAAAACTCGCTCTTATTCATGCCTGACGGTGGAAGAGGTCGAAAGAGAGCATGGCAATATCAGCGAAGATGTTCTCGGTCAGATTGACAACACAGCGGTTCGTGAAATAGTCCAGGATAACAATTCGTTCCCTTGGTCACGATCCTGGCGCTTTCTCCATACCAGTAGATCACCGAAAAATACGCAGATTCTCAACATATATCGAAATTGGATACAAACGTGTCACCAAATGTATCAAAGATGTGGTTAGGATGGCTAATGAGAAGGTGGTCTAAGGTAGCCCGACACTCACAATGGCCGCGGATGTGCCGCTTCATTACATTTATGTTCTTGTTGAAATCTTCCCATCTCCTAGGGAATTCCCAGTGTAAGTACATCAAAAGACTGACAACACATTTCACCGACGTGAGGTAAAAGCTTTTGTCATCAGACGCATTTCCCCAAAATGAACTACCAGGAAAGTCGACTAGCAAAACCACGGGCAAGAACATTTGAATGGCTGTTATACGATCCTCCTCCAGACAGCACTCGCATCAATGCAGGTGTGAGATCTGAGTTGTCGAATGGCTCAGCAGACATGAGCCGACTTTCCTCTGGATACATGGCAAGGCTGGGGTCCGGAAAATCTACCCTGATGAAAATTCAGATTCAAAATCCTCAGATACAGCAATCGGTGCAATCTGGAGTTGATCTCTATCCTGCGGCTTTTGCTTCATTTAGTTTGATGGTGGGAAAATCCGACCTACAGAAATCCGACGAGGGTCTGCTATGTGCACTACTGATCGGATTATCAAACAATTTCTGAATCTGTCAACATTGGTAACGGGCTTCACAAACTTCTCAGCGCGGACTTTCGACAGATTCAGAAGCCTGCTATTGGATATTTGCGAATCTACGTGAAAGCTTTTGTGGATATCAAGGAGCGATCCGGTCAAGTAGAGGAAATCGGAGAATTTGTGCATTTCGAGCCAGCCGCAAACTGGCTTTGATCATACCTTTCGCCAAACACATTTTCGACAATTGGAATTCTGGACAGAGTTCGATATTTGTATGTTTGTTTGGAACAATTTAGAGCAGAACGATGATGGGATATCATATTCAGTCGACCCGCAACAAAGATCCAAACCCGTTCGGAGAAGAGTCCTGAAAGCCATGAGGATATTCCTGCGGGTCAAGCTTTTTACGTATCATATTCTGCAGGAATTGGATGGAGGATGGATCCACACATGAGGAACCCAAATGAATTTCTATGGTCATTGCCCGAGGAGCCTTTTGGCCTTTACAAGCAGATATTGGAAAAATCCAGACCTCAGAACCTTATCCACGGCCAAATTATTCCAATTATTCTTGGGTCATAGAAGGGACACAACAGCGCTGGCTCTCCATTTTGCAGAGATGGAAACCGCCGCGTAGGTGACATCCAAAAAGAATGATCAGAAACATATCGTGTCGAGAGATGAGGCTTTAGAAATTCACCCACGCGATGCAGAAAGGACTCAAGAACCGATATTCCTGTTCATTAGAACAGTCCAAGGATCTAGGTCCTACGCCGGAGCATTGCACAGATCCGGGAAACACCATTCGTTTCGTGCACCGGATAAGTGAAAGAGTTCCTGGAAAGGAACCATGGACATGGGCCCTTCTCCTGCAAAAATCCGTGACTTTGAGCCTGCCCCCAGTCTATTGCGAGCATCGATCCTCTAGGTAAAGACATTACAGCCCATGCAATAAACGAAAAGTCTACTTTTGACCTTGGCTAGGGGCCGATGAGATACCATAGGACCACAGAAGAGGCCATTTTTCAGAAGATTTTCTTCTTTCGAGGGCAAATAAATGAAGCATTGAATTATGCTGCCATACTCGAAAATTGGCCCGTCACCATTTCACCCTCCACCACCTTCTGGATGATCCTGACAAATCAGCTTCAGATGTCATTAAATTTCAACAGGGACCTCAGATTCATAAGGCAAAGAAAAATGGCCTGATTTGGGTTGGGCAAAACTCATGTCTTTATGTCAATTTTACAGATTGTACCGTCAATGCTGGAACAGCTTTTCTTTCTCTTTCAGCAGAGAGCGGTTTGAAATGTTATGTAGGGGGAGAGAGAGAGATAAGCAAGGGTGTTCCAAGAAGAATTATATCCCTTTGGCCAGAATGACAACGAGGGCCGCTTGAGCTTCCCCCCTGCATTGGCTATGACTAAACCTACTTCTTGAAGTTGGAGCTGACCGAATGAAGAGTCTGAAGTTCTCGCACGGCGGTGGAAGTCTTCGTGCTCTACCTCGCCCTGGTCACACGCGTTGAGACTCTCCGCTTCGTTGTTGAAAGATGCTCCAAGCGCACAAATCCCCGGCGGATATATTGGTCCACACTCCAGAGTCAAATCATGGAGGAGGGAGGCGCCGACCATCGTCGCACTCTTTTTAGATGCTGGTGCAAATACACATGCACGCGTCGCACTTGTCGTTCAGGGCGAAGATACGCTTGGGACGCCAGTCGAAACTGTTTCCTCATGGAGAATACTTGTCCGAAGAGCGAAATAAGGTTCTGAGAATGTTGCGCGACCGTATTGCTAGCCGGAGCTTGATCTGGAATCGAGTCTCAATTTTCGAATCTCAGGAAAGCAGACTTAGAAAGCTTGCCATACTAGCCTCTGCAATCAAAAGTGTTTGAAATACTCCAACGAGTGTATATATGTGGAGTGATCAAACTCTGGACCGCCTGTGACGCTGCCCAGTCGAGTGTGACCATTGAAAATACAAGCCTGTTCTTCCATTATACCAGTTCATGCCAAACTGGTGTTCGAACCTGAACCCCTGATCAACGCGTCTCCGAGTCGGTACTCCTTGTCCCTAAAATACTGATGCATTGCACCCATATATACTGGGTTTCTGCAGCCTTTGGAAGAACTGCTGGAGAAGGACGAATCAGACTTATGTGTCTCTGTCGAGCTGTTTGAAAGCAATGATGTAAGAGAGGATACGGAAGTCGTGTGGGACCGTGGTGGCCTCGCAAGCATCTGTTTTGTTATATCACTTCCGAGATCTTCGATTGCCGAAGTATCGGGAATAACTACCGATTCCGTTTGTACCGCCGCGTCCGAATAGCTGAGATGTTTTGTGAGTGGAAGCCGTTGGACCGCTGCTCCTCCTTGGGAACTTCGGACAAGGCTCCCTGTCTGTAGGGCTTTGGATGGAGTTACTTCGATTGTTGCAACGCTCCTGGGTCTCAATTTTGTTGGATGTGAAGCCCGTTTCAACGAAAGTGGAACTGGCTCGCCGGCCATATCCGAATGGGAAAAGGTATTTGATTTCCGGCGGAGCGTTAATTTCGGGGCCGCGCCGGCATAGGTCTGCCAGAAACTGATTCTACTACTGCTGTCACGAAGTTCATTGTTGATGTTCGAGATACGGTCGAATTTGTCAAATGCGAAGAACTCGTCATTATGCCCTAGAGACACTTGCAAGGTTGGCAGATCCCTTGTCGTCCCGTCTGCTGGAAAAAGCCATTCATCGAGTCGTTTCGGCAGTCCTTGTCGTTCTATATCTCATCACTCAAAAATTACAATCTTCATCTGCATCAAGATAAGATGGACATACCTTGGTGATAGGTTCCAGACTTTTCCATCCAACAGATATAATAGCGATCGAACGCCCCAAAGGCGTACACAACGATCTTGCTCACATGCTCGGAGTTTTCCAGGGCGCTGAATCTAGTGTAAACATCGGTTGTTGGTCTCTGAGGAACATGTGTAGACCTGCCCGGCATTCAGTGTTCTCAATCTCGAGCTGGATTGCTCCGTAAAACGTACACTCCTTGGACTCCGTCCAAAGCTTCAACTTTTGAGGGATATCGATTCGAGATGATCATCATGGAAGCTCATTGTTAGGGAACAGGCCATCGATTGTTGCGCCGGTTATGTCATTGGAGCAGGAACCGCGATGAATGATAGTCTTTGGGTCTTTGTGAGAAATGGTAGAGAGCTGATCATAACGGGAAGGTTCTTCTCTTACAATTATCTGAAACAGTGTTTTCAGGGGCCTTTTCTGTTTGATGTATTATTGACCCTCTTCGATTGTGCAGATCAGGCCACCGTGCTCATGTGATGAAGATGAAGCATGCACCGTCGCATACGAGACCCTCTCAGCGACCCATACAACTTCGGACACTGTCACAGCCTTACAGGAGGCGGGTTACTCAGTGTATGAACAGCAAACATGCTGATGTTATGGTTTCACCCGGAGCAGACTTCAAGAGAATCCCCTGGAGAACAAGGGGTACTTTAGGATTTGGGCTGTATCTGGACGGTTCCTCGATCTTATCCTGCCAGATGCTTTGACTATCAGAAGCGTTTCCCTTTACGATATTACCGTTCAGCTTTTTTGGGCTGGGTGGAATCACGCAACTGACGGTCAGAACCCGAGGCGTGTGTAGTCCCATGTCTACGGTCAACTAGTTTGTTTGGCCTGCTCTGCTTGCCTTGCTACTGGATCTTTCTTCCATCGCTTCTCCCTTCTCCACAGTTCTACCTCCAGTACTCTCTTCCCTGGTGCAATCTTGGATTTCAAGCCGTCATCGTCTCGATCGTAGTAGAGCGCCCACAGGCCATCCTCTTCCTCTACCACCACAAACCCTTCCCATCCTTCGAGAGTCAGTCGACGATCCTGCCGAGTGCAGCCAAATGGGCCTGTGATGTTTGGTTGTGCGTCACTGCGCACGCCATATTTTACTTCGTAGGTGGCTCCATCGACATAGATCCAATTCATGATTGGAGGACTTTCACAAATCGTCGAAACCAATCCTTCGTACTTCGTGTCCGGATATGGCAGATAGTAGCCTCCAAACGGATGTCCAAATGGTGGTTCATCGTCCTTCTGGTAACTTGATAATCCAGTGTCGATATAAAGCTAAAGAGCGACCAAAGTCAGTAGATAGTTCCGAATTGACCATGAAAAACTCACCTTATTATTCCTTAATACTATTTGTCGATTATCGATCTCCCGGCTTCGTGTCGATGATTTGACACAGGTGGCAACCAGGTTGCAGCGTCGAGCCCGATGTTCTTCTCTTTTATCTTTCCCTTGACTTTGGCGAATGACTTCCGACGTCGCTAGCATAGCTGGGCACGTTATCAGGGCAACCATCAAAGAGAGCACCATTTTGAAAGATGGTCAAATGATGCAACATAGTGAGCATCAGCGTTTCCATTTGACCCCAAACTGAAGAAAGCCATTAGCGAGGAAAAGCGCTTGCCCCCTACTTTATGGTCGCAGAGTTGTGGAAAATGGTGTGATCAAGGAAAGGCAATCCATAGTAAATTTCCTCCCATTATGTACCAGTCTTGGGGTGCTGAGGAATGCAGTCACGCCACAGAGACAATGATACTGAGAGGTGGTTCCATGTCTTAGCAGGTTGAAACCCTGAAAGGGGCTTGATGTTTCAGGCTAAGGATGGAAAGCTTTGTTTCCAGATCCTTGTGATTGGTCAGCCTCATTGTTCATTGGGGCCCGGGGCCGACCAGGACAACATGAGTCCGCCTCATATCGACATAAGTCGCGTGCACCGGGATCATGGCCCTGCACGCGGGTATTATCAAACACCTCGGCGGTGTTTGAGATGTGCCCACTGCTGCAGTAAAGATTCAGCAAAAGTTCTCGAACGAGAGTCGTGTGTTTCAGGAAAGCCGGGCCTTTGACCATAAAAGATTGGCTTTTGCTCAGGAGGGCCAGTCCATCATCTTGAAAATTATTTCAAATCGAAAACATCAGAAGTCTTCTGGCAAGACCCTAAGCAACACCAAGTCGAGTAATATCTAATATCTGTTCTCCGCTAAAGCTCGGCCCTTCAAGTAGCGTTCAACAAAGATGTCTGCTGCGTGAGAAGCTCCCCAAGCTCTTTTCCATTTCATCAACAGTGGCTGATTGCTCATAGAACCACGTACGACAACAACGCCACCAAGGATTACTCTAGTGGCAGCGAAGATGGCCAAGCAGCAGGGAAGCGCAAGGCACTCACCACGGTTGGACAGCCTACTGGCAGTATGCCACTTCCGCCTAGCTCCGATTATCTGTCTCAACCTGCTGGTAAGCTTGGCCACCCTCTATCCTGGCGAAATGTGAATTCCATGCTGTGGAATGTTCTGACACATGATGCTCTTGTACAGGAGGTCTCTTGAAAGGTGCCACAGACGCAAATGGAGAACTCAAATCCGCTGCTCTGATGGTTGGTATCAAGCTTGATCTTGAGGCAGAGGTGCACTTGACGGCCAGAGTTCGCGGAGATATCACCCTTGGCCTATATTGAATCCGGGGATGTATCAGGCTGCTGGCCAGTCTGTTTTGATGGACATCCGCATGTGTACGCTAGGGTCATGTTGAACGATGAGAATGCCAGCCGCGAGCGTGTTGCCGATTCAAGTGCTGTGAATTTAAGCATCCCTGGCCTGAATTTCCCACCGTTCGACAGTCACCATCGGGCAGTTCTCTCTTTATGGTTCGTCCAGGTGTGGATATGAATTCTTCCAATGTACGAAAGGAATTTGGTTACTGTATCCTCAAAGCCAGATTCAATTCAACAGGAGTGGTCACAACGCAGATGTTGCGCAAGCCTTTTTCAAAGCTGTGACTTGACCTACTGATTTGCCCATTTGTCTCTCTGCCGAGAATCGTCTTCTTGAAAAGAGCCATGGTAGGACGAAAACATCTGAAGCAATGTTTGCGACATTGGCCCAAGATGAAGCAAGTAGTATGGTTGATCTAGAGTGAGAGAATGTGCCTTGAGAGAATAGGAGTTCGGCCACACTAAAGCGGCATGGACTGTGAGCGCCCGGAGCGAGTTGCCGCTTTAGTGCTTGATTGGAGACGCCAAGTACGGGCCATGAAGAAAATTAACCCCCCCCGGCTGCATCGAGTTCGAGATCTTTTTTTTTTTTTTTTTTTTTTTTTTCCCTGTTTGAGCTGGAAGTTCATATTTGATATCCGTGTTGGAGGTATTGGGTACAGCCACATACTGTTTCACGTCGCCACTACCTGTGTCGTTCCTAGTCGCATCCGTAAGCTGAATCTTTGCACATCGACGACATCCATCTGCCGCCAATGATCGGTGGATTGTGTGGCCCGGCGAAAAGAGCATCCTCGATCAATATTTAATACAACCCGGCTCTACAATGTCAACTTTTCTTCTCTACGAAGGCCCAATGGGCTACTCGATTTTCAAGGTCGTCCATCAAGCTGACACTGTTGGCAATCGACTCAAGGAAGTACAAGACAGTGTGCAGGATCTGTCGCGGTTCGGCAAGATGGTGGACCTGGTCAGTTTTCTGCCATTCGAGTATGCGCTGCCTATAAAATTCCTTTTCTCAAATAGCTAATCAAACAAGGAATGGAAAACAAGCTCTGGAAGAACTCCACGATATCTCCGAAGGAATCGCATCCGACTATCTGAAATCCTTTCTGGAACTGAACTTACCAAAAGCTGGAAAGAAGAACAAGGTGACACTTGGAGTATCAGACAAAATTCTTGCTGGCAGTATCAAGACCGCTTTCCCGGGCATTGAGTGCGAAACGGGGGACACGAGTGAGGTCGTTCAGGACATGCTTCGAGGAATTCGATTGCACTCGGAAAAGATGCTCAAACAACTCCGGGAAGGCGATACCAATACTGCGCAGCTTGGTCTGGGTCATGCATACTCCAGAGCCAAAGTCAAGTTCTCCGTGCAGAAGAACGACAATCACATCATTCAGGCCATTGCAATTCTGGACCAACTTGACAAGGCCATCAACACATTTTCAATGCGCGTTCGCGAATGGTACTCCTGGCATTTCCCCGAACTCGTCAAGATTGTCTCAGACAACCACAAATACGCCAAAGTGGCACTTTTTGTGAAAGACAAGAAGACCTTGTCCGATGAAAGCTTGCACGATCTCGCCGCCGTGGTAGACGATGATGAGGAGATGGCAAAGAGTATAACTGATGCTGCGAAGACGAGTATGGGTCAGGAAATATCCGCGTCGGATATGGAGAACGTCACTCTATTTGCACAACGGGTTGTCAGTCTGGCGAATTACCGAAAGACTCTACACAGCTATCTTGTCTCTAAGATGGGCGTGGTGGCGCCGAACCTGGCCACTTTGATTGGAGAAATTGTGGGGGCTCGACTTATTTCTCATGCCGGCAGTCTCACCAACCTGTCCAAATATCCCGCCTCGACCGTCCAAATATTAGGAGCTGAGAAGGCGCTTTTCAGAGCTTTGAAGACCAAAGGCAACACACCGAAGTACGGTTTGTTATATCACTCATCGTTTATCGGGCGAGCTGGACAAAAGAACAAAGGAAGAATATCTCGGTTCCTAGCCAACAAATGCTCGATTGCGTCCAGGATAGACAATTTTTCAGAAACTCCCTCGACAGTTTTTGGGCAGGCCTTGAAGAAACAAGTGGAAGAGCGATTAGAATTCTACGCTTCTGGAGCACAACCTACGAAGAACGAAATCGCCATGGTAGGTTCGCAGATGTGACCCAATTGACCAAGCTAACACCCGATTCAGAAGGATGCAATGGACAAAGTTCTCAAAGAAATGGACATCGATGCGCCCACCATGGTGGATGTTGACGAAGAGATGTCCGATGTCGAACCTGTAGTAGTTCAGAGGCAAGAAAAGCGCAAAAAGGACAAGAAAGAAACCAAAGAGAAGAAAGAGAAGAAGGAAAAGAAGGAAAAGAAAGAAGAGAAGAAGAAGAAGCGCAAATCAAGCAAGGTGAACGGCGAGGTGGAAGAGAAGAGAGAGAAGAAAAAGTCCAAGACATAGTAGAACAGAGCTGGATAACAATATTGTTTACGTGCATGGCTTCGGTGGGAGGCTGTATATTGTGTTTACCAAGAGGAACTGGGAAAGCGTCTTGTGATCATTGTAAAGAGATACTCGGGGCATCGTTATTTGTTCTATCGATCAGGGTTTTCCATCTGGAAGAAAACTTAAGTCACTTGTGCCACCTGCGGCAGCCTGTATGCGATAGTGAAAAACAAGGGAAAAAAAAAAAAAAAAAAAAAAAAAAGATCCGGGCACGAATAGATGGCCTTCGAAAGGGTTTTCCTCATCCTCTCCTGTCAACCTCTGGAGAGGTCCATGCGATTGCAGACAGCATCCGTTGCAATATTGCTAAACAATTGACTTTCATTCAAAATATTTTCATTCGCGGAGCGCCTCCCAGCCAAGGACTTCTTTGCTGGAACCCGATCTTACGTGGAGGCTTCCAGAAGGTATAAACTTCGAGTCAACCTGAGACTTATCATCAGAATGGTCATTGCCTTCTCTCTCTTTTGACGATCAACTGTCAGCAGCCACAACCCCTCGCCGCCCCCCCATGACGAGTTCGCCCAAACGAAAACGAGGACATGTCCTCCCGCTAGAAACAAAAGGGCCTCTCCTTCAATGGATATCCGACGTCGATCTAGAACAACATCAAGATGCCAGTCCTCGCACCAAAGTCGCAAGAAAGTTTGACGACCTCGAGATTGACGGGGTTCCAAGCCACCGGCGACATGATATAGAATGCCAGCAGACAAGAGAAGTATTCAACCAAGCAGATATGACTCCTCTATCAGCTGGACTCGAAGCTGTTTGCCAGTCACCCAAGTCCAAGGAACGTCATGACAGGTTGTCTGAGAGCGGCTCCATTATCTCTCAGGAATCTGGGAAGACATCAGCCAGTGCGGGGAGCAAACCCACTCGCTCAAAATCCCCTCCTCTGGATGGTGAGATATCGGACAGATTCTGGCATGGTTCTGAAATCACTGGGCACATTCCTGATGACCCGAACGACGATGGTTACGGGATCAATGGCATTGGATTTCGACCGACGGCAGCAATCGCTTGGTCCCGGTCACAACGGCGGAAACAACAATTGACCGAATACAAGAGCCGAGAAGCTCGAGAAGCGAGGCAGCAGAGAAGTGAGAGGAGAAAGCGTTTGATCAGCGAGAGCGATGGGGTGCCCTCCGCAGAATCCTTGCCACGCAAAAGCGTCCGAGTTCATTTCGAAGATGGATGAAACGGGCCTCCTGGATCGTCTATGACACGTTTCCTGACCCTCCAACCGATACTCATTCCTGGCCGCCTCGGGAGATACCCAACCAAAATTTTTTTGATACCCGCCGGGACCGTTGTACGCCTAGCGATGCAAAATGTTCCATCAATCATGAATATCACCAAAACTTGTACCACTGTCGGTTGCGTTTTCGTTCCTCTTCAACTTTCGCTGCCTCAGCGGCCTGGGCAGCTTCCTCTTCCTTCTCTCTGGCCCTCTTTTCTTGCAAATACTTCATTCCGGCGACGGCCGCAGCAATTCCTTTGGCCTCCTGCTTCCGTCTTTCATCGCACCAATAGTACATTCCACAAGCTGTGACCGTGAATCCTGCAACCATAAAGTTGGCCGTTACGAGTCCGCCAGAGAGACCTGTTGGTATGTCAGATCACGGGTCGAGAGCCGTTAAAGAACGGTACTATGCACCTTTCAAGACGAATCTTAAACCTCCAATTGCTCCTCCAGATGCTATGCCGACCAATAATGAGTCTCTTGCACACGGCGTCCGGTAGAAGGCGGGGCCTTTCCCTTCGTAGGAGAAGTTGAATGCATCCCTCCACGATAATTCAGAAGGTTTCCCGCCAGCCGAGTTGTATGTTCCTCCAGGCAGAGTATTTACGGGCTCTTGGGGATTTCCCAGTGCCTCCCACATTTTTTGTGCTTGTGATCTGGGAAATTCGTGCTTGTAATCCGGTCGCCGGGGGCCGCGCGGTTTTGGCTCGGCTTGATCATCAGGAGGTATGCTGCTAGAATCTCGAGTGTCGTCCGCCATGGTGAATGTAATGGAGCTGTAGGAGCTGCGGCGAGAGTGGAATGATGGAGATGGAGATGCATCTTTGCTCTCCAACGCTTCAGGCTTATCTGCTCGACCCGACCTGGGACTCCACCCACAGAACGCGTCCAAGTCGACGCGCGACGCGACTTTTCAATATCCAATATCCCACTCTACTCTTTCGGCCATTATTCCACCCGGTTCCATTTTTGAGTAGAGTCGGCCAGTTTCGTCGTCAGCGATATGTTTTGTGATCAGCAGTAACTCATATGACAAAATTATCGAGCTATTGAAGCTTTGCGTCGCGCAGCAATGCCGGTCAGGAAACCGAGCAGATATGGCTCCAATGTCAGACTAGCGAAAGATTCCGCTCGAAACCCACGTACCAAGACAATCGATGCATCCTCACTGCGTGCAACCGAAGGCACATCTCAAGATGAGAAGACTCAGGCCACTCGGCTGGCCAACAGCATTGACGAGGCAATGGGGTTTGCCAGATATGATTCGGGTAAAAGAAGAATTGGGTGGCTTTACAACATGCACAGTACTTCAATTGAGGATTCCGGGACACCAGGTGGACGTGCCGGCGTCGATTTCTACTTCATCGGAGACGATGGCGACAATTTCAAGGCCACTGTCGAGTATGACCCATACTTCCTCCTAGCGGTGAAAAGAGGAAGGGAAGTGGAGGTGGAAGAATGGTGTAAGAGAATGTTTGAGGGATTGGTAAAGTCCGTTCATCGTATATCGAAGGAGGACCTCCAAATGCCAAACCACCTGCTTGGATATAAACGGACATTCCTTCAACTGACGTTTACCAATGTCTCCAACTTACTCTCTGTGCGCAAGGTAGTCATGCCGATCGCAGAGAAAAATAAAGAGAAGGTGAATGCCATGGACACCTACGCGGAGGTGGCTAGTGCAACTGCTGGGTTTGATGTCTACGACGAAAAACAAGCCCAAGGGATACGACTGAATGGGATTGCAGAAGCCAAGGATTACATTGTCGACATCAGAGAGTTCGACGTGCCCTACCATGTTCGTGTTACAATTGACAAGGACATTCGCATTGGAAAGTGGTACACTGTCGAGGCCAAACACGGCTCCGTGTCTCTGACTTGTTTAGAAGAGCGTCTACAACGAGCCGACCCCGTCGTACTCGCCTTCGATATTGAAACGACCAAGCTACCACTCAAGTTCCCCGACTCAGTCATTGATCAGATAATGATGATTTCGTATATGATTGACGGGCAAGGGTTTCTCATCACGAATAGAGAAATCGTTTCGGAGGACATCTCAGACTTTGACTACACGCCAAAACCAGAATACGAAGGACCGTTTCTGATCTTCAACGAACCGAATGAGCGCGCAGTCATTGAGCGGTTCTTTTCTCACATCAAAGAGGCACGACCTACCGTCATTGCCACTTACAACGGTGACTTCTTCGATTGGCCGTTCGTCGAAGCAAGAGCTAGCGTCCAGGGAATTGACATGTACACTGAGATTGGGTTTCGGAAGAACAGCGAAGATATCTATCAGAGCAACTACTGCGTTCATATGGATTGCTTCGCCTGGGTCAACAGAGACAGTTACTTGCCCCAGGGCAGTCGAGGCCTGAAAGCCGTCACGGTCGCCAAATTGGGCTATGATCCCGATGAGCTTGACCCTGAGCTGATGACCCGATACGCGAGTGAGCATCCCCAGATTCTGGCAGAATACTCAGTGTCTGATGCTGTGGCCACTTATTATCTCTACATGAAATATGTTCATCCCTTCATCTTCTCGCTGTGTACGATTGTCCCGCTAAATCCTGACGATACTTTACGAAAAGGTACGGGGACGCTGTGTGAAATGCTATTGATGGTTCAGGCATACCAAAAGAATATTATATTACCAAACAAGCATCAAGAGCCACGGGAGGCTTTCTGGGAAGGTCATTTGCTTGAATCAGAAACCTATGTCGGTGGGCATGTGGAGAGTATTGAAGCAGGTGTGTTCCGCGCTGACATACCGGTTAATTTCGCCATCGACACTACGGCGATCGATGAGCTCCTGCGGGATCTCGATGCCGCTCTGAAGTTTTGCATCACGGTCGAAGAAAAGAAATCCCTCGATGATGTGACGAATTACGAAGACATTCGAGCTCAGATTTGTGAAAGATTGAACAACCTCAAGGACACACCCCACAGAAATGAGCGTCCCTTAATATACCACTTGGACGTGGCTTCCATGTACCCGAACATTATGACCACAAACCGATTGCAACCTGATTCAATGATATCTGAATCCGATTGTGCCGCTTGTGATTTCAATCGACCGGGAAAGACATGTGACAGACGACTACCCTGGGCGTGGAGAGGAGAATTTTTGCCAACCAAGAGGGACGAATACAACATGATAAGAAGAGCCGTGGCAAATGAGACATTTCCAGGGAAAGGACCAATGTCTGCAAGAAGAACGTTTCAAGAGTTGAATCTTGATGAGCAAGCGGCAATGGTTCGAAAAAGACTTCAGGAGTATTCGAAGAAGATTTATCACAAGATTCACGATTCGAAAACCATCGAGCGCGAAGCCATCATTTGCCAGCGAGAAAACCCGTTTTATGTGGATACCGTTCGAAACTTTCGAGATCGACGATATGATTTCAAAGGGAAACAGAAAGTTTGGAAGGGAAAGACGGAAGCACTCAAGTCTTCTGGAGCCTCCAACCAGGAGATTGAAGAGGCGAAGAAGATGATCGTCCTCTTTGACTCGCTACAACTTGCACACAAGGTCATTCTCAATTCTTTCTACGGGTACGTGATGCGAAAGGGTTCCAGGTGGTATTCCATGGAGATGGCCGGGGTCACCTGTCTTACTGGTGCCCATATTATCCAAATGGCACGAGAACTGGTCGAACGCATTGGTCGGCCGTTAGAACTGGATACGGACGGTATCTGGTGTATGCTTCCCGCTACCTTCCCGGAAAATGTTGTTTTCACCTTAAAGAGCGGTAAAAAGATGGCAATCTCCTACCCTTGTGTTATGCTCAACCATCTCGTTCACGCACGGTTTACCAATCACCAATATCAGACCCTCGTGGACCCTACCACCTTCAAATACGAGACGCATAGCGACAATTCGATTTTCTTTGAAGTCGACGGACCGTACAAGGCCATGATCTTGCCCGCATCAAAAGAAGAGGACAAGAATTTGAAAAAGCGATATGCCGTATTCAACCACGATGGCGGTCTTGCTGAACTCAAGGGATTCGAAGTCAAACGTCGAGGCGAGTTGAAGCTTATCAAGATCTTCCAAACGCAGATTTTCAAGTTCTTTTTGGAAGGGACCACTTTAGCCGAAACATATGGCGCCGTGGCTCGTGTCGCCAATCGTTGGCTAGACGTATTGCATCAGCATGGCTCGACGCTTGCGGACGAAGAGTTAATTGATTTGATTTGCGAGAATAAAAGCATGACCAAGACTCTCGAGGAATACGGAGCGCAAAAGTCCACGTCTATCACCACAGCGAAACGACTGGCAGAGTTCCTGGGAGACCAGATGATCAAGGACAAGGGGCTCAACTGCAAATACATCATCTCCGCAAAGCCTCGACACACCCCCGTCACGGACCGAGCCATCCCTGTCACCATATTTTCCGCAGATGAAGGTGTCAAACGATTTTTTCTGCGAAAGTGGTTGAAAGAAGACCCGGCAGACATGGATCCAAGAACTGTCATCGATTGGGATTACTACCTGGAGCGTCTTGGATCTGTCATTCAAAAGCTCATCACAATTCCTGCTGCTTTGCAGAAGATCAGAAACCCTGTTCCTCGAGTTGCACATCCAGACTGGCTACAGAAGCGCATCACTGCAAAGGACGATAGATTCAAACAGAAGAAAATGACTGATCTCCTCGAAAAGAAGCCGCTAGCCGAGCGATCAATAAATCTTTTGGATTATCGACTTCCCGCCACTGGTGACATCGAAGATGTGCTTAATTCCGGGCGGAGGCCGCCGGTAGGACTGACAAAACCTTCAAAGAGAAAGGCCTCGGAAACTACCAATCAGGCTCTTGTCGACCCTTACGCAGCCCTCCCAACTGATGCTCCAGCGATCGATGAGAATTACGGTGGATGGCTCCAATATCAGAAGCAGAAATGGAAGATTCAAAAGCAAGCAAGAGCTCGACGGCGTCAACTTTTTGGAGAGAGGCCCAATGTGGCGACAGATTCCATCAGCAGCCTTTTCCGCAACCAAGCTGAGATGCTATACATCAACACGTGGCACGTTCTCCAACTGCGTCAAGGTGATTCGCCCGGCGAGGTGAGGGCATTTGTGGCAATTGGCAAGAAGATTCATGGCTTGACCATCAAAGTACCCCGGACTCTGTATCTGAACTTGAAAGGCGATGAGCTCCCAAATGTCGAGATTCCTGGCTGTGAGGTTGAAAAAGTCAACCATGCGTTACCCAATGGCCACCCATCCGTGCATCTCTTTCAGTTGACCATGCCAGAAGACACTTATTTACGGGAAGCCGAATCTGTCTCGCTGCTGTGCAATCACCCTAGCGTCGAAGGAGTCTACGAACGCAGATTGCCACTCTTCACTCGCGCAATGCTGAAGCTGGGGAACATGTGCTCGTTCGACGAGAACCAGAATGGTATTCTTGGAACAGCCCTTGAACAAGGTTTTGATCTCTCTGCATTGGTACGGAGTAATTCACAGGCGACATATCTTGAAGATCCAAGCTCTTTGGGCTATGTCTACGTCTATCATGTTGCGGCCGGAGACAGGAATGTTTTTGCACTCTTCTCTTCGGCAAAATCGGAGGCGCATGTCATCGTTCTCAGCCGAAGCCGTGATGCCCAATTACCTAACGCTGACAAGATTTATGCTGAGCAATACCGACATAAGGCTCAGGATGATGCGGTACTCCAGACTATCTTCGAATATCAATCAAGTATGCATTTCAAAGTTTCTCAGGTGATCACGAAGAGGAAAGCACACCTTGAAATTGCTGATGTACTCAAGAAGTGGCGTTCAGAGGAGTCGAAGTCGACGATGCTGCTCCTCCAAACGACCTCTCATCAGCAGCTTATCCACGATGTTCGAATCATGAAAGATTATCCTATCTTATGTTTGCCGACAGAACGATCGGACGCAGATTTGCCCTCTCTGGGCTGGCAAGGTCATGCGTTCAAGCAACTTATCTCACATTATTTTAGGGTGACTGGCTGGTTGTCGCACTTGCTGGAACTTGCCCGATATGGCGATGTGCCCCTGTGCAACCTTGAGAAAGACGATCCTAGGTCTCTCATCGATTTGGCCTACGCTCGGAGGCTAAAGAGGAGTCATGTTGTGTTGTGGTGGTCTGACCAGCCTCGTCCAGACCACGCTGGGCATGAGCGGGACGATATTTTGGGGCCGTTGACGGAAGTGGTGGAGATGCCCTCGATTAACAATCCCGGCGCTTATACGTCAGTTTGTGTGGATGTCTCCGTCCAAAATCTGGCAATCAATACGATACTGACTTCATCGATTATCAACGACCTTGAGGGATCTGCAGAGTCAGTTGCTTTCAATCCTGCCGCCGATGGAGAAACGCCTCTCGACTCCGATATGGTCAATACGAATGCCGGCTTTGGCCTGGCTCCACTCGAAGTACTTCGAGAACTGGTTAAATCATGGTGGATAGAGGCTTGTCGCGGTAATCGACTGGCAGATGTAATGGTACAGCATCTGATGCGATGGGTTGAGTCTCCTGCGTCAAGTCTTTATGACCGACATCTCAAGTACTACGTTCAGATGATGTCGAAGAAGGCCATGCAACAGCTGATTACCGATTTCCGACGAGTTGGGTCACATGTTGTCTTTGCAAGCCCAACAAGATTGCTGTTACAGACATCGAAACAAGAGGTCGAGAACGCTTATGCATACTCTCAATACATTCTCAAGTCGATCCGACAAAAGCCGCTGTTCCATTTTTTGGGACTTGAAGTCAAAGATTATTGGGATATACTGATTTGGTACGATGCACACAACTACGGGGGGAAAGGAACCTCGACGATCACAGAGGAAACCAGTAATTCAAATCTCGATACTGTCGTTCACTGGCAACTGTCACAGTTTCTCCCACTACCCGTACAGCCAATATTCGACGACTGGGTGGTCACCTTCATCGATTTGATGCAGAATTTGAAAAGACCGACCATCTCAACTGATGGTCCGTCGTCTACGCCTCGACCTACTCAGCTGCCGTCGACATTCATCAGTCTGACCGAAGACCCCACGAGCACGGAAGTGACCACGATTTTGCAGGATGACTTCTCCAAACCATTGAAGAAGCAGATTACGGCTCTAATACGGCGACAACGTGAAGAAATACTTCACCCTGAACTCGCCAGCGATTGGTCATTTCCCTCTTTGCCCGGTGGCACTTTAGAGAGCACTGATCAACGCCACCCTCGTGACCCAGTCCTTGAGTTGGTCAAATCACTGATGCAGATTATTTCACTGTCGAAACCCCTTCAACTGGAAGCTCGGTTACTTCGTAAGGAGCTCCTGGCGTTGTTCGACGTCCGTGAGTTCGGACGCGAGGCTCGGTTCGAAAATCCAAGTGCAAGCCTCCGCTTTGACAATCTCGTGTGCGACACTTGTACTATGACCAGGGACCTTGATTTGTGTCAAGATGAGGATATCCTCCCTGATGCGCAAGCCGGGCCCGAAGACGCAGCCAACAAACCCTGGAGATGTCCGAGTTGTCAGAGTGAATACAGCAAAATAGCGCTTGAGGAAAGCTTGATCGCTCGGGTCCAGGCCGCCTTGTTGGGCTGGCAGACCCAGGATCTGAAATGCAAGAAATGTGGAGTTCTACAGGGCGACGATGGCATATTTGGCGATCACTGCGTGTGTGGTGGTGAGTGGTTTGGGACGATGGACAGAAACGAAATTCGATCGAGGTTACGAGTAATGGAACGGGTGTCTTCCGCATATGGATTGCGAATGCTGTCTGGCGTTATCGAAGGAGTCAAGATGATGTGTATGATATCATGAACCCGATCAAGATTTTGGCTGTCGACGTTGTTGGCTGATGGTGTCATGTGCTCTCTGAGGCGGGCGTCTGCACGAGACTCTGAAATGGGGGAGCTTTGGGATACACATCAGAATGCCTCAATAAGGCGAATTTTCCAGGAAAGCAGATGTAGCCATTTCAGGAGCTTATCAGACTTCACGGATCAGGAGGCGAGCCTTGTCGCAAGGCTCTTGTCCTTGGATCCGGAAAATAGAAAAATGCGGTCCCGGGTTCAACGGACAGTCCCCCGCAGCTCGCCTCGCTTACCGAAAATTACCAATCCCCCCATCACAGGACAGTCATTCCACCTTTCTGTTTCCATCTGTATCGCACGTCAGGCCTGTCTACGCTGAGCTGAAGAAAATGGACTCGAGCTATCAAGCAAATCCAAGCGATGACCACGTCACTCCGACGGAAGTCAACCAAATCTTACGCCGGAAACGCAAGACTCGTGAGCGTCGAGCTTGCTACCCCTGCCGACAGCGCAAAGTCAAATGCAATTACGAATCGCCGTGCCAGCGCTGTATTGATCGCGACCATCCAGATCTTTGCTCCTACCTGCAAGCCCCTAGGGCCGGCGGCATCGAACCTCCCCAGGATCCTCCCAACACGCTCGATGACAGTCCGCGGCCACCAGGCGCTGACTGGAATCAGCTCTGGTCGAAGCTCCAGACGGTCGAGCTCCTCCTACGAGACATCAAATTGGAAGTCCCCAGCCACATTCTGACCACGGACGAAAATGCACTCGTCAGACAGACGTTTTCGCCCGGCTCAAGTGCAAGAAAAGCATACACACCTCCCCTTCGAATCCCGACCCAGAGTGGACTGGTGACAGATGAGTGTATACATCTCGGACGCAATTCGGTCCCCGTAATGGCTATGGCGTTGGGTAATGGAAGCAAAGAGGAAGCCCTGCAAGACATTATCGGGAAAAGTGTTTTACCTCTGTTCGGGCTGGATAACGAAAGTGCAACGTACCCTTTTACTAACCTATGGGGCGTAACCGACGAATTCGCTAGGGTGAGAGAGGTGTGCAAACTGCTTCCTTCAGATGCCGATTGCTTCCAGTATCTCCGACAATATCGGGACAACGCTCACGTACTCTTTCCAGGTGTGGTGGATATCAACGAACTTGAAACTGATCTGACTAAATTTCTCATTGCTCGATCTAGTCCACAGGCCCCAGCCAGCGACCATGTCAATGTGTACGGCCAAAACGTTCATTGCCTCAGCCTCTTGTTCGCATGTCTAGCCTCGGGCTGCCAATGTTCGGCACTTCCCCGAAAGGAAAAACAACTGACTGCACAAGTCTATGGTAGAGTAGACCCCTGCTCCTAACTCACAATAGTTCTCTGTGTGCTAACCTCACGTCTCGAAGTGTGCTGCGCGTATGAGTGTCTCCGAATCGTCAACTATCTGTCTCGTCCGACCATTGTGGATATCCAATCTCTGTTGGTACTAGGAAATGTGATTGCAAACAGTATGAACGCCGGCGTGGCCTGGTCATTACTCGGTAAGCATTCCCAGTCTGGCTCTTCACACGCCGTCCTGACACTCTACAGGGCTGACCGTCAGACTGGCGCAAACGATTGGTCTGCACGAACCGTCTCGGCTCTCTAATTCGCCTGATGAGATGCTCTTACAAGAGGAAGTTTGGTAAGCCCGAAGCAAATCTCGCAACGGCGACACCAAGTACAGTGTTGATTTTGGTAGGTGGCGAATCGTCTGGCAGGATAGCCTGCTTTCTATCATATTCGATCGAACACCTTCGACTTTCACCGTTACTCCTCAACGTCCTGATAGCGTCTCAAGCCATAGGACTGACAACTTATCTTACGTGGACTGCATGAAAAGGGTTTGTGCAGTCGTGTTAGACATCATTCGAGATCGGTCAGTTTCGACCGATCCGCGTCAAGAGATCCCACTTATTCTCAAGCATCGGGACAGCTTGGCGGCCATAGGGAGCCGGGCGGCTCCTCATCTCGTCGAGGTGACCGCTTGTCGATCAATGCGAGATCAGCTGGAGCACTGGAGCTTTCACCTTCACGTCTCGTATGTGACATCTGAATTGCATCGCCCGGCACTCAAACGCCAACAGGTCTACGCAGAGATGCACTTGCGACAGGCCTGCATCGATAACTTGGCGAACACGGTCAACGCTTTCCTGGGCCTCCAAAATGTGTCATCGTCCGCGAAGACGTCCTGGGCACCCATACACAAGGCGTTAAGCTCTGCACTTCTGCTAGGCATCATGAAAGAACAGGCGGAGAATCAGCGCGTGAGCATGTTGCTAAACAGATTCTTGTCAATATTGGCCGATCTGAACTCTGATGTGGGGCCCTCTGAAATGCCGGCGCCCATGTCAAGGTCCATCGTGGCATTGCGCCGCCTTCTCTCTCCACCACCCGGAATGGAAGTCGATGATGACGAATGGGATATTGACGTGCAGAAATTGGTCCCAAAAAGGGGCGAAGAAACACCATGGACTTATGAGACACCCTCGCAGAGCCTTTCTTCCACAGGGGAAAACCAGGATCGCAGACATTCGCCACACTCCGTCGCGGATGACATCCTCTGGGGAAGTTCGACCATGCCTTGGTCTCGAACTCCGAGCTCCTGAAAATGCCGAGGCCGTCCTCCAGGCTAACATATTCACATCAGACCTGAAGCAGCGACCAGTGCGATGTGAGCCCTCTTCTCAGTTGTGACCACTTGGCTAACATTGTCAGAATGGATGAAGAATTGGTTTCGCAAGCACTCCAAGAATCCATTGTGACCTGGGTGTATGGCGCACGATACGGGTAAGTAGTTGTTAGAACAGCCTGACGCCTGAAGACGATCTTGAAGAATTATTGACAGTTCATGATTGGGCGGTTTGAATTCGCATGAGGTCCACCTGAGGAGGTCTGCTGAACCAGTTGGATTGAACAAATAGGTCAATATCCTTCCCATAACATCATTGTTTGCTCACAAGTGCTCTTTCTCCGCGTGCCACTTCGCTTTGAGAGGCATACCACGTCATTCAGGCCACTCAGGTATGACGGCAGAGAGCAACAGCTCTCCTTCATCGACAGTTGTGACAACGTGTTTCTCCCACGGCCTCAGAAATGAGGAGGCGGAAGCCTTTTCTTGGTTCTATTTGATTGCTCGGGGCCCAAAGCAAGTCCTTGCTCTGACCGTCAACAAGAGCCGATACCAAGGAACGGGTAATCCCATGACGGGTCTGGTTCGCACATGAAAGGATATCCACACGCAAGAATTGTTGGGTCGTAAATTTCTGCACACATCCAGTCGTCTGATGGATCTGGCCATGTGCCTTGTGAAGAGGACGAGAGGTCAAGATGGTTTTTTCCCTTCAGATCGGCCGCACATGGGAAAGAAGTTTCTCCATTGTCAGGGGAAAGTGTAAGTTCATCCAGTGGAGCTGGCGACCTACGATCTGGGAGCGACCCTTGGCCATACTTTACGCATGCCGCATCTTTCGTTTTGGGTTGATGCTGTCCCACCCCAAACACGCCCGAGCTTGGAGGTGAAGCGGGCGAATGAGAATTTCGAGTGTCGAAATTCCTGTCCGGTTCGACAATTTCTACAGGTGCTAAGCCGAGAGATTCCACAATATCATTCACGGATGGATCGTCCCCTGGTGAGCTGCCGGCGGAATCATCCGAGCCTTGTTCAGTTTTCAGCCGGCGATGGAGGATATGAACACAGTCGATGAGGATGGCTTGCTGACGTGCCAATATCTCCGCATATCTTGAAGCATGATTAGTAAGAAGACAATGCTGCGCCGTGTCGAGGGACTTACGCAGCTGGTGTATCCGGCCTGGAGCTTTTTCGAACGTATTTGTAAGTGCAATAAGTCGCGCTTCTGGCACACCGGCTGCAAGGCTGTCCCCCATCGCACTAGTTGATGAAGACGTAATGTCAGGTTATATTCCAGAATGCGGCGGCGCAAAGAATCAAGATGACACCAACCTTGCCTTTTTTGATTCGACAAAAATCGCAAGCCCGCAAGACGCGATGTCTCGTCGTCCTCGTGGGTCCAGGGCAAGGCGAGCAACTGGGAAGCTTGGGAGCGATCTGGCTCCGCCTGTTTTCTACGTTAAGCATTGTGTAGAGGGCTAAAACTCAAGTCCAGAATGACCGGGTGGGTGATGAAGCATAAGGGAAAAGGAGGCAGAACGTAATCACAAACGCACGGTTTGATCAAGGTCTTCTTCGCCATACTTTATAGTCCTCGAGGCCAAGTAGACAATGTGCCCAAATGGGTATCGGTTTTACTACTTGCATATTAGGCCAGATTACGCACAATTGGATACCATTGTGGTTAGACAAGCAGACCAACCAACCACCACCCGCCAATAAGCCTTTTGACCGATCAGGAGAGGAGCATGGTGCCAGGCTCTCATTGCCTGGTGCAGGAGCTAGGCCCATTTCCATGGGATGTTTTCCATTACGAACGGGGACGGCACGGCTCAGAACTCCGTCACCTGAGGATTGCATCTTCCCACATCTCACGGCTTTCTCACGGACTGAAAAGCATCAACACCGTTGAGATCGGCGATAGTTTCCGATCAAAATTGTTGCGAGTCGCGATGCCTAGGATGAACTTTGGCGTTGGCCCTTACGGAAATGGCCAATGACACAACTGTCTGTCAGACCAAAGTCGCCTGACATTCAAGGCTTCCAGCCCCCCTTTTTGGAGAGATGTCATTGGTGCCCGGGTCAATATCACGTCCAAAATTGCCTTGTGACAGGCTTTCCAACACGAGCTCGTCTCTTCTCACGAACAGGTTGGAAGTACCCAGGACTGCTACCACTGTCCTCCCTTTTCTTTACCAAAAGAATTCCACGCAAATTCGGATAATGAATAGCCTATATCATGGTGTGACAGGCTCATGATATTTGGGAAGACAGAGAATTTGGTCGAATTTTCATCTTTTTCATCTGTCAGATGGACCGAATGATCACCGGGCCTGGAGATGTCGCTTGATATAATAATTCCTTCATCTTCAACCACAGGATGCGAGAGACAAAAGTAATTCCCTGGTTGCCATCTCACCATCCGATAAGCGAAAAGTCCAGCCACTCAGTCTAAGTATTCCAACGAACAAAGAACACCGCATCAACATGACTCGAACCTGGAACCCGCACAACATGGAAGCCAACACCCTCTGTTGGTTATCCAGATGCTTTTATGTCTTCGAATCAATCTGCGCAGGGGTAAGTACGACCTTGTAAACCTCCATCAAGTCTCCCCGGAAATGTGGAGTAGGTTTAAAAAAAGGGGGAGGGGGACTCGATTGAATATACAACGAACATGATACTAATGCATGGACCATCACAGATTGTTCTGGGAATCAATTCGTGGTACTTGAGCCACTACAATGACACCCCAGTGTACCCAGAAGCTCGGCTCATTTACACCGAAATCATCGCCGGCATAGCAATTCCGCTGGCCAACCTTCTTGCCTGGTTATACAATTGTTTCCCCAAATTTTTGATGCTGGTCAACCTCTTCTTCTCACTCGCCTTCTTCTCTGCCTTCGGCGCCCTGATTGAATTCGACTGCGACGAGAACTGGGCTGGTTGGCGGAGAGAGATGGGACCGGACTATCGTGCCTTCTGGAGAGCGACCGAGGCTTTCTGCTTCATTGGCGCCTTCTTCTGGCTCTGCAGCGCCTTTTTCGCCTGGTTCACTCCGAGCTGCCAAGCGACAAACACTCACACTTTTTTGCACCACAAGCGACAAAGCACCGAATCAAGCACAGCCCCCGTTGAACAAGTTTGAGACTGTCTCCAGAAACTGATGACTGACCATCAAACAACAATGCAACGATCCCGAAAATTTTCGTCTCCTACGTTTCCTGGTTCCTTGCTATTTTTGACAAAAGTCAAAGACGATAAACAAAGCGCAGGATGTGGGTGTTGTGCTATTCCGTTCTTAAAAAGAAGGGCAGGTGGGGACTGACTTATGACTTACTAATATCCTCTTAATCGATAATGTCTATTTTTAATTCCTCCAAGCAGTCGCCCCGGTAGTGTGTTTCGGAGGGAAGCGAGAGGGTGAGCAAACCTTTATGAAGAGTAGAGAGACTGTAGTACGTGGTACTATTGTTTCATACATGCACCGTGTCGTATCGAGAACAGTCTCTCTTCTGCAGTAGCCTCGACTCAGAATAACCACTGGTACCCCTTTCACTGCATCAATTGGTACCTCCTGTTCCCATGATTGACATTGCAAGATTAATGGCAACAGGAACCAAATGCATGTGAAAAATGGTATATAAAAATGTAACTGATCCATGCTCGTGCCGTCTTCGTCGCGCTTCCTTTCAATTTCGCATGTCAAAGGGAAAAGATTGCATGTGGAATGAACTGGGCCTGAATAACCCGATGCCAATGGTGATGGCGGGTTTGTTGTCCCATGCAATGTAAAAAAAGGTTCGCCGTTGAACCTTGCACAAGGAGGCTACTCGACCTAGATCGAGACATTACTACTTGCATCCATTCTGCGCTCTGCTGAAGGCACGGGCACTCATGTCGTCACCTCTAACCTCTGCGCTGGAAAGGCGAGCTTTCTCCGTGCTCTCCCCTTTGAATGGCCCACATTGATGGTGGCCGAGTTTTAGCGTGGGCAGATGACCCTTCCAAGCAAGTATCTAAGCCGCCAGCGTCCAACCTGCATGGAACTTTCTGAAGAAGCCAATGCAACGAAAGCCTCGAGAAATCCCAGACAAGGCCGCGTGCAGACCTCACACCACCTTTTCCTGATTCTTCTCGAACATCACGTGTACTTGTGTAAAGCCAAAGGCCAAGACAGATTGCTCCCCGTCGATTACCGGAGGCCTTTTACTGTGGTCAAAATGCCGGAATGCCGTCGAAACTTCTATGCGTAGTCTCACGACATTCTCGTGCAGGATCATGCGAAGATCGGTCAAGACCGCTGGCCGGTTGAAATGCATGTAATGATGGGGTATTTGATTGATAGAATGCAAGTGAATATGTCCATCAGCCAAACGAGGAAGTTGCATTTCCTGAACATTTGTCACCACTTCAGCCCAACACTTCAACACCATAAGTCGACAGTCGAACAACACCCAAAACTTCTCCGGTTTATCATATTCACCCCGTAGTGAGGCTCTCATTTCATGGACAATCTTGCCTTTAAATTGACGGGACTTGCGGGCTGGAAACTGCAATGCGAATCTCAACTCATAGACCCGGATTTGCCCAAGCTCATTGGCCATTTTGCAGTGTATCAGAATGCGGTACACTATGTGGAAGGACACGATCACAACAGACTTGAAGATTGCACATTGGACCCGGATACTGGTCAAGGAGAGGTGCAAGACATCGACGTCGACTGGACCAGCGATGAAGAATACCAACAACATCCATTTTCCGGGTTCCTGAGCCATCCCGAAATATCTTACCAACAAGAAGAATGCCCATCAGGAATTCGCCAGTTGGTGGTGGTATCGGAAAACGAGATCGCGGAGGAGAATCAGGAAGAGGAAAGTGACCCATTCTCAGACGACGAGGGTTATTCTAGCTATGAAGAAGGAGACGAAAAACACGAAGACAATTGGAGTGACTCCAGTGTCGAAGAAGATGCCGAGATGGAGGAGCTCCAGGCCTCTTCCGAGCCTAAGCACCTACACGGATCAATACCTATACCTACACCTCACATCTGACAAACACTGCTTCTGTGAGGGAGCATTCCGGAATTTGCGTACCACCAACCACTAAGTGGTCAATGTTGATTGAATCTCCCATCAGCGCGGAGAGCCAGCTTTGGTCTGGGAGACTGGTATCTGAATCCTTGACGGACACTGAGTCAGAGAAGAAAAGAGTCTTGTAACTAGGTGCAGGTCACCTGCAGTCCGCTGGAAAACACTCATTGTGGAAGGCAATCCCCCCGCCGCGCCTCTTTTCCAGATAGGAATCCAACCGGGATGAGGAAGCAGCTGGCTTCCCGTAGAATCTGTATTTGCATCTACACAGACTCAATCCTGGTGGAAAAGATAACACCCGACAAGGAGGCATAGGTGATATGCAGATGTGGTGTCAGTATCGGGTGGAGAAGAGGGAAGAAAGATCCCCTTCCAAATTGAATCCGGTCAAGAAATCTCTGACTCCTATCCAAGCCAGTCGGCTGCGGACTCCTCCACGTCGAAGGACTTGCCAAGCTCTACATAGCATGATACATGACGTTCGACCCTGGAAAAGATAAAGACGACCAGAGACATAAGATATCAGGCATTTACATAACTATTCTCCATCCGAAGAAAATGATGCACTCCACAATTCTTGCTGTTTCTTTCCCTCATTCGCCCAGTCTCTCTGCCGTTGTAAGGTTGAAACAAACAATGGGGAAAAAGGAAGAGGTAAAAAGGGAGAAAAAAGGGACGAAAGATAATCAACGAGATTGGAATGGCTCAGAGAGATCTGGGTCGCTTCATAGGGAAATGGGAAGCCCGTTCCATAGATCGAGCTAGAGCTGAGACGTACTCTTTCATCCCTTCTCTTATTTCAGTTAGCCGGTGATGAATTAATTGCTCAGAGATCGTACTAAACGTGATTACCGGATAGGACTGGAATGGAAAAGGAAAAGGCAGGAAGTTGTCTCCAGTCAAGAAGATAGTAGCACTACTCCGAAATACTATTCAGAAGTCACGTCAGTATCGAATGGGTGTAGCTACGCGGATGCAGGGTATATGGCCCCTACGGATACCGTACGAGCCAATACCAAGAGCGAGACTCAGCTTAGGAAATTGCGGGAGGCAGAAGTCCGTCGGACATGGCCATACGTACAGTAGATGGACTGATCATGATAGTATCCGAGCCGAAGATATCCGTTAGTTGACATTTTCAGTCTCAACTTTCCACTATTGGGCAAAATTGATGACGGAGGTATGCCGCAACTCGGGGACTCGGGGACTCGGGGACTCGAGAAGATGGGGCTACTGGGATCCCAAGCTTGAAGAACGACCTTTTGAATTAGCTTGTATGTTCCAGTCAATAAGGACTTCGATATTTTGTTCCTGGCCTTGTCTGGTCTGGTATCATTACAGTTCTCTGGATGACGCTGCAATGCCACGGCTCAACGAGTGCCACCAAATCTAGGGACAGCTTCTCGTGGCCGAGCTTCTCGAGAGGGGTTGGACTGGCCCTTCTTGACGGATAATGTAGAGAAAAAGTGCGGAATGAACATGGGGACGCGGATGGCAAAACCACGACAAATACAGCTCAAGTCGTGAAGACTCGTTTCGGAATCTCAACCGCTCATTTCCAGCTGGTCATGCTCCATTGCAGTATTGCCTCGACCAAAAGAGAAGACCTCATGATACTAGGGCCGGCACTAAAGGATGTCTCTCCAATCATGGCTCCTGCGGCCGGAATGCTATGTTAATGACGGTACAGGTAACGCGCGCGAATAACTCTAATTTAACCTGAGGCTGTCGAGATGTTATACAAAACGACGTCCTTCAGCGAACGTGGCGTCATGTTGAACAAAGGGCTATTGTGTACAGGCTCCACAGCTGAAACACTGGTGAGAGGTTTCCATAGACGACGACGTTACTGATGGTTGCTCTGAGTAACGATGTAGTATTCGCACGTCTATAAAAGAAGCCTCAATACCTCGACAAGTAGATAGAGAACAGAGCATTCAAGACATCTCGAGTTGCACCCAGTTTGACACGTCATAACCCCCTTGTTCCCCCTGAAAAGGAATACGTAGGCGCTCGGGCTTGCGCAATGAATCCTCTGCCCTGAATTCGCATCCTTCCGCCCACAAGAGCTTGACTTGGATCTTGTGTAACAGGCTCTGGCAGAGAAAAAAATACTTGAGGATGACGAATCACCCAAATGTATTCCAAGATTTTCGATCCAGCCTTCGTCCTATAGAGCTGCCCTATCGATCACAAGGAACACATGGAAGCTGAGATATTCAACCGGGCCCAACCAAGAGATGCATGAAGTTGCTCTTTTACACTCCCGACCCAAAAAAAAAAAAAAAAAAAAAAAGAATATCTCTGCAGAAGGCCGGCTTTCCCATATTTGCTCACGCTCTCGATCGGACATGAAAATTGCATGGCCTCCCTTCCATCCCAGTTTTTGGATTCCCTTCCGGCAAAGGTAACTCTTTTCTCAAGAAAGTACCCATTCAATACTCTTGACAATATTTTCCACACACTTCTTTTCTAGCGAGAATTTACGACTCCCGTCCGCCCCATTGGAAGTCAAATTCATCCAAATATTTGAGAAAGAGGCCATCAGAGTAACTGAACTCGTTGAACTGTGAGCCCTTCTTCCTTTTCCAAAACGCATGATTCCTTTACGAATACACGGTTCCGACAAATGTGACGACAATCGTATGTCGTCAGCAGGCTTCTCCTAGTTGTAACTGCATGATGTTCTGAAGCACCGTGCAATCTTCACATTTGACCAACTTCTCGAGACCATAGATTCGCTCTTGTAGATGACGAATCTCATCGGTCATATGGCGGATTTCAACCTCAGACTGGTGGACGTAGTTGATCGCCTTGGTCATGATGTCGTATTTACGGACCCTGCTGGCTCCATCCTGAAATGGCGCCAGGATTTGGGATTTGTAGTTCGCTAAATGAGGATTGGCTTCGGTTGCGAGTAGTGTTCGATGAAGCTGCGTAATTTTTCCGTTCAAATTATCACGATACCGTCGTTCGACCACAGAGTGGTTGTGCTTGGCCCGGAGGGTTGCTGAGTCGTCCGCACTGGAAAAATGGGAATGGGGTTGGGTCTTCCTGCCGCGGGATCTCGTGCTCCTTGGTTGCTTCTCATCCTTAGGCTGTTTCCTACTCTGACCTTGGGCCTGGCCCTGTGGTCTGGAAGATCTAACTGGAGAGGCTCGACCCTTTGATATGCAGGGAGCCAAGCTACAGTCTTCGATATCTGCCAGATTAACCATAGGTAGCGGCGTTTCTCTAGCACTGGCTCCGCAATCTAGTTGACCAACACTTGAAGCCTGACGGCTCGTTATGTCGGCTGGCCCAAGTTTGTCTAGCACGAAGCATCGATGAGAATCTACCGCACAGGTTGTTTTGGAGGGTGCAACGAAAGCCTCCGGGGATGCATCTTCCACTAAGTCCGGACGGGAACCAGCGTTCGCAGAGTCCAATGCGGGAAATATCAAATAGTCAGCGGATTGCAGACCTTGCCAGGGATCAAATTGGTCCAAGTTTTGGTAATTCTCCACGTCTATGGATGTCGGTGGCAAGAAAAGGCTTTCGTCGTCTGATTGCTGTTGTGCATTTAGCCAAACACTTACCATTCAGCCTTGCGTGTCGCTACATACTTGCAGGAAGGGTTCTTGATACTTTGTATTCGTGTTCGGCGAGTCCATGTCATCGGATAAGTGTACAAGTTTGATGGTTGAGACTGCCAGAGTTGAATGTGATTCGATTCTCCTATGCCAGTGAAAGTTTCGATTGAAATAAGAGGTGACCTCGTTAGAAGTACAATTTAGGTGTTTGTCGATATTAATACGTAGGTAATGGCTATAGATAGCGAAGCGATGAGGTGGGGCTTTTGAGAATGCTTCTACCGCATCTGCATCTGACGGGACTGCAGAATAACCACGTAATAAACCCTGCATGCCCTCCCCCCCGGAAAAAACATTTTTTTTTAAAAAAAAGGGCAGAATGTGTGTAATGTGAATAGATAGAAAAACACATAGTTGGCGACCGTCAAGTATTGATCCCGGTCGACCTATTTTTTGTCCCAATAATGTCCGAGATTTCCTCGGCTTCGGGCCGCTGACATTGACCCAAAATTGGCGCTCATATTGTTCCATACGAAGTTTGGTCGGCTCCTGTCCGTCTCAACCATGCGCATGCATGCCATACGTAGGCCTTTAGTACCGAAAGGCCGACGAGCTTATTCCGTCGTTAGCCAAGCTGGCAGGGGGCCTGTCCAAAGAGGACATGCGAGTTTCGCTTCGACAATTTCGGAGGTATCTCGCTATAGTTCGGAGGGGGTACAATTTTGTGGGGCCCGTCAGGGATTGTATCGCCCATTTCCATCATGAAATGGCTTTGCTCCTGCACGATTTATTTGGTCAGGGCCCGCCTGGTTCAAGAACCCTTCAATGATTTGCCGAATCTCGATCCTCAGGTGAGCTTGTCCAGGACTTGTAACCAAAAAACGAATCTTCAAAAGTCGCTGTCTCAAGCTTGGTCTTGGCCCATGCGAGGGACAGATGCTCGCTCATGCGGCCATCAGCAGCTCTCTGCATGAGTTTTTTGCATCAATTCAAAGCCCTCAAGCCTCGTGACGTCCGCGCGAGATGGTAAACCGGATGGTTCAAGCCCAATAGGAGAGTCCCTGTCATTGGAAAGAATTAAACAAGACCCAAATGCAAATCCACGCGCAGCGGCTGGTATTACCCAGTGGTCTGAGCGTTCTGCTTCTCGACAATTTGTGACGGACATCCCCCCGAGGTAACTCCTCTGCCATGTCAAACGTGCTTGAAAGTGAGGTCCTCGTTCCAACCCGCGAAAGACCCCGGGGGGCTAGAACGTTCTTTTCGGCTTCTGAAGATCCAGAACTTTAGCAGTCTTGTCCTCGGTAGGTTTTACCTTCTTGGGAAGATTAATAAGTCTGTTTTTTCCAACTGACTATGTATTTCCGAGGAGCACTTTCCTATTCTCCTGGGGGATTGCCAGAAGAATTGCAGTTATGGCGAGAAAGGACCCTAGTTTTGCCTCGACTTCCCACCTCGTCCTGCAGCAAGTTTCTTGTTCAACGCTCTCGCCGACGAAATTTTGAATCATATCTACACCCAAAGCGAAGAAAAGCGGAGATGGCTTGTTGTCATGCCTTCTAGCTTTCAATGGGGAGAAATTGGCAAGGTCCCCAGTGATGGATTTTGCATCGTGACATTTCTCGGTCCGGGACTGGAAAGCGTGTTGAACGAGGTAGAAGGAGCGAAAAGAGAAGGATCATCTTCCTGTAGAGTTTTGTCATCTATATAATGCGGACAGGTGATCTCAGATGAAGTCATCAAGCTTACCAAAAGGCACCACGATTATTTCTTTGGGCCCGAGAACCGCGAACGCGCTAGGATGGTCGATACTTTTGGGTTTGTCGAATATCTGCATTCGACGACAACTTCTGACGGAACCGCGTGACCGTCGTCCGCTTCGACTTCATCTTACTTACATCCGTCAGCTTTTCTAACAGGATCTAGGTGCTTTGATGTCATGGTCACACATGTTAGCTCCCTAGTTGTTTGGCACATGAAACCTGTTCCTCGTTCCTCTGAGCTTTGGAAGTGAGACAAATGCGCAGGACATATCTTGTACAAGGCTGGCCGTGTGCTGTATGTTCCGACGTCAGTTATCATTTTTCTCCCGATCTTGGTCCTTCCTCAAGGTAAGGAGGACCATTCTATATCAAAGGTTCTCTACGCGCTGCATGCCTTGTAACGGGATCAACTGACTGCTTCGAGGAGCGTCGATTTCTTCATCGTCGTCACCATTCATTTGCACGTCAAAAAGACATGGACACGAGCGCATTTACGTAAATCTGAGCACAGAATGCTTAGGAAGGACAACGAAGCCCGGCTCGAGGCTAATCAGCCCATAAGAGTGCATATCCGAACTGTTCGGTAGAGAAGTGAAGGCATTTTTGGGTTTGGACGGCGACCCGCCTTTTCCCCGTAGCCTCGCTAACCTCCGCCTGGCCGAGCCGAGCCAGTCAGGATCCCGAAAACTGGTCACTTGCAATTGTCACTCGTCAGACCATCTTCTGCAGACCACATTGAGCATGTATATACTGAATCTGCACGCGCATACTTTACGGTGCCTTGAAACAGCCTGGTTGGCAAGGTCTGCTACATCCAAAACAGTCAAATCTGTTCGTATAAATTTTTATTCATGGTATGACCGTCATGAGAGGCTCAAAGGCAACCAACATGTCGTGGGAAATCGGGTCATCGACCTGTTGGGGTCTGCTGAACTTCTGGTCGTATAGTCCAGAACGTCAATAGTTATATGAACTGATATAGGGCCCCGAACTCACTAGGATTCTTAGGTCTATGTAGTTGAATGAGTTACACTCACCATGTGTTTCAGTCCGCCGCCTAAGAAAAAGAAGAAAATGACAGATATCAACTTCGTTTTTGGGCCCGGTGGTACTTGGGCGTTATGGATGAACGCTCGCCCATGCGCAAAAGAGCCGCCATATTATCGAAGGTAAGGGACCGACCACAACACCCCCTTCGACTTGATTGACGAAGCCAGTTCTCTGAACCTGCCTCTCGACCTGGAGCAAAAGCTGTACGGCCCTCAAGCAGATGCCGTTGTAGTCCATTCAATAGCTCTCGGTCCACACGGCAACTTCGTTTTGGCTTACAAGCCCCTGGATCGAGACCATGAAGTTTGTACGTCTTAGTCCCAGTTAGATCATCCTCGTCGCGCTCCAAGATTATGATTTGTTTACCAGATTCGCGCAGTGTGGCATCTAAATCACAAACTCGACCGCGGCAACCAGAACTTAATAGTGCAGAGACACGACAAGAAGACGCTTCGCGCCGCGCTCGGGGCAGAAGAAGACTTTTTTGTCGCCTCCAAGACTGTTGATAGATGCCATTCCTCGACAGATCTTATCGAAGAGTACGCGACATCTCTTGATCGAGACCAGGTGAAGTTTGTTGCATTTGGCGTATCGAATTGTGGGGTTGTTCTCGACAAGTCGGGCTCATTAGGTGAGATGGGAGATTTGAAGACATATTACGGAACTCTCCTTTCGGATCTAGCCAGCCAGAGACAACTGAATCCATCCAATGCCAAAGTCGTAAGTCCTCTTCTCTCGGCGGCAAATGAGAACGACGCCTAACAGGTGACACAAGCGCGCCGTGGCTTTAAACCCATTCAAAGCCGACGAACATTTTGTGGCCTTCGACGATGGCAGATGCTGTTTCAAGTGTGAGGCGCTGGGGAGGTTCGATTCCAACAACCCATCTACAAGCAGCGGCGCGGCGCGGGCTTGCGAGGATATCATCAACGAGTGGAGGAATTACAGACGCCGTGGTAGTCCCGGCAATGATCGCTTGGTACCCACCCGGATCACGCAACCGACACAGACGACTGACAATTTTCAAGTCGTACGTGCTGTTCTAGCCCACAAGATTCTCGCGCAGTTTACTGACAACAGTTCAAGCCAAAAGTCCTCCCCAACGTCGAGGACGATTTCAAAAATGTTCGCTGTATTGGCTTCTTCCCTTAAATCATCCGAAATGAAGGTGGAAATTCAAATGATGGAAAGGAGTGGCAGGATAATGTTACGAGGGGATAATGGCAAGCTCAAACATGTTTCTGGTTGGACAAGTCGGGCATGCACCAAACACTCACTCTCTTGGTCAAAAATGGGTCTAATGGTCAAGGATAACAACTTTTCGCCATTGAAGTCAGTGAACTACTTTACGCTAATATTGACTTTGAGAGCATATAATGAAAGATGTCCTGGAATTACTTACCGCCACCGTCAGCAGACAGAATGAACAGTATCCCTTCTGAAGCCTGAGGCCAGGAGACATCTTTTCGTTGGACCAGGAGTGGGCGATCAGCAACACTTCCCGAGGCGTTGCAGGTTTGATGTAGGTCGGTCGACCATGGTTAGACCATGAGGATCAGCCTTGAGTCGACAAATTCTGCCTCGTCTCTGTAGGAGAAATGGAGAAAAGGAGCAATGAGGGCTCTTCGATGGTACAATGATACGGGTCAAGAGTCGCCTGTCAGAGCTGTTGGCCAGTCACGTGACTGGTTGCCTTGGCAACGTCACGTGAGGATGTTTGGCTTGGCAACTTGCGCCCTTCTTTTCGTCTTGCTCTCTCTTAGATAGAACAACAACACATTCCTTCTCTAGACTCCACAGTCTATCAAGAGCCACCGATAGAAACGAAGGTATGTGCTCCAGGCCTGAAGCCCTGAATCTGGATGCGAATGCATCAGACATGCAGAATCTACACAGTTCGTGTGCATTGGGATGACCACTGATTTCGTTGAGCCAGGCCAGATCTGCGTGGCCCAGCACTAAAGGAACAAAATTTCGTCCTTGCTTATGTGGCGCATACGTGGCTCAGAAGTCAAAGTGTAGGGAATCGTCAGGTGAGAATGGCGCTCGACTTGAAGGAACAGCTCTGTGCTTAAAATTGTACGCGCGATGGTGCCCTTTTGCCCCTTTACCGGTGCTGACAAAGACTTCGTGTTTGACCATCTCGCAATTGTAATTATATACATGCACCTTCGTGACCGAGGCCGGACCCAGAGTCAGCGGATGATTCAGCTCAGAAACCATTAGGAGACAAACGGAAAGTCCACAAGGATCGGTATAAATGTACAGGTCGATGTTCGACACGGCTCTTGAAGAGGAGATTGAAGAGACAATCGCCATGCCCTGCATTTCACCAGATCTCCTCTCCGAATGAGATCGAGGACAGCCCTAATTCTTCAGAACTCTGCATTATACACCAATGCTTCAGCCGGCCTCTCTCGTCGACATACAAGTCCGTCCTATCCTTGACTTCGCAATCCTTATCAATGTGGTTTACTTCCTTGATACCAGGGCTGCGGCCCCTGCCATCCGCAAAGACTGTGTCCCGAATGCTTGACTGATGTCAAGGCGATTGCGAGGAATACTCAGACTGCGGCGCTGTGCCGCCACGGCATATCTTTTCAGCGTTGTATCCGCGTCCGAACGTCCTCGAACTGGGCCATAGTCGCGGCAAATCTAGAAGAGGCTGAGCATGAGTGGTTCCCATGACTAGAGGTCTGACGTGTTCCGCAGCACACTTCTCGGCCTTTGGGACGGAATTTCTCCTTGAAATTCTTGCTCTGATGCAGTAAGATGATTACCTGCAATCCGTCTTCTCTATCTGAAATGATCCAACGCTGGCCGCCTCGTGCTTTCTAGAAGAATTTCGGCGAATTGAACGGGACGTGGAGGTGCTAGTGCTATTTCCTAACAGTGCGCTCGATTCTGTCACTGATCATCGCAATTGAGCTGGACAAGAAAGATTGTATGTGGAAGTGGGAATCTCTCCATGTCTGACACGGCTGGAGATTGGACAACAGAATTTTGTTGAATAGGTGGTAACCTATCGTTACCGACAAGCCGACTCATTTTGCAACACTCGCCCACTGGGCTGTTGACAGGCAACAGCGTTGACGCACACTGCTTAGATAGATATATAGATGGGCTCTCTCCTGCAATCATTTCGGAGAGCCAGAGCCTTCTTTTGTTTAGCACGACCAAGCTGGAAGACCACAAGAAGAAAAAAGCATGCAGCCTTCGAATCACTAGTCAGTGCATCATTCATGTGCCCCACATCACAGAAAGCAGTCTTTTTAGGACGTAAAAATCTGCCGCCACTGTTTCCTCGTTTCAATCTGTCTCTGACTCGTCTCTCCTTCGGCCGCGGGATTGTTCATGTACATTTTGGATGAATTCGGCACACTCGACGGGATATGCCGCGACCATCTCCTTCGCCCACCCTTTCCGACGATAATCCTCTAGCGGCCAAACACATTCATAACCTTGCTCAAATTCGGCATGATCAATCAGGGTGTCAATATATTCGGTGATTTCCACTCGGGCTTGACCTTCGGCAATGATCTCTTGCTCGAAAAGATATTGTCGTGGAGACTTCTCTTTCACTTCTTCCCCCGGACGACGAAGACTCGGGGCCTCGCCATTGTGTCTGGCAAGGAGTTTCAGCACGGAATAAGGAGCTTTGACTAGAGTACGAATGACGTTAGCCAATGCTGCTGCCGCTGACGTCTTCAATGTCAGTGGAAAGGAGATTTGTTGGGTTACGACTATACATACCCTTCTCATTTCCATTTTCATCTTGATTGATACCGTCGGTTTTGACTTTCCAAGAATTCACCGCCGCTGAGAGATCTTTCCAAGTCACGGTCCAAGACCTTACGGGGGTGATAGTCATTTCATCTGCCGAGCTGTTTGATCCAAGTTCAGAACTGGTACTGCTCTCATCGATGTCGGGTAAGGTTGAAGGACTCGCACTGGTATGGGCGTGAAGTAGTTCTTTCTTTGTGGTCATATTCCCATCAGGCCCGAAGATCTTGTCATCATCACCCTCACTCTCCAGTTTAGACAGCTTAGGTGGTGGTGGCCAAGCACCACAATGCAAGAATTCTGGGGGGGATCTCTCTTCAACCTGAGGAAGTGAAGTCGGCGGGCCTGCAGACTTGGGTGTCAGGAGCTTCCGATCGTTGCGACAGTGATGTCGATTGCATTTCGAATGGATCATCTTTCCTATCAAGGCTGCATCCACCGTGGTATTCATATTGGGGTTTGAAGATCAGTGATGCTCGAGACCGTAAAGGAGTCCAACGATAACGTTCTTTGCTTTGATCCTGTTGTAGACATCCGTAGTCTGATGTCTGGTCACCATTTTTGATCCCAGGCTGCAGGGATAGAATGTCATTGAAATCCTGACTTGCACCAGAAGATTCGCGCGGAAATAGTTCACGTTTTAGGATTTCGAGTCGAGCCCCCGAAGACCGGTTTGGTAGTCGTCATGTGAACAAGAAACGCTAACCAAGCTGGGAGACGAACTCTGCCCCGGTTTACAGGAGCCCAGCAAATTCGCTAGATGGAAAAATGGATGGCATGATTTCTGCATGTGATGTCTCTCAAGTGACCCGAGGATCAGCAAGCCAAGTATAAAAACGAGCTGCTCCTGGATTCCCCATATTTCTGCAGAATGACGCACTCCTGCGAGAAGCTATGGGGTGACTTTTTCTTCCGCTTAACGGAAAGGGAAAGTCACAAGAATGCATTTCTCCTCTTTCGTCGGAAGATCAAATTTCGGGATGATTGGTCCCCGAAGTACGAAATCCCCGGGCTTGAAGCCGATCTCGATCTGTGGATCAGCGGGTCTGTTGTCCCGACCATTGCATCTCATGGTCTTGTGTCCATTTTTTCACAAAACTGACTGCGCGGATCCAGACATCATTGACTGAGGTTCTGGCCCATGGCGGACATGCGCAGGCTCTGGTTCAGTCAGCTCAGCCGTCGATTGCTCATGAAGTTTCTTTCTGCATAATGGGCATGTCATCGAGATACTTCGTAGTGTACGTTCGATTTTGCTGGGCTCTGATAAATTTGACATTGACTCCCATTTCTCTGAACGCTGTAGTTCTCGCGTCATCCATTCGTCAGCGCAAGCAGAGTGGAAGAAATGTTGACACTGAGGCAGTCTCTGGACCATGTCTGATGATTTGAACTCTTCCAGGCAAAATGCGCTATGCGCCTATCAGTAGAGATCTCTGGTCTCTGATGGTGGGAGAACTCACCATATCTCTTGTTCTTGTTGAACCGTATTCAAGGAATTTTGAGATCCGGGCTCACCAGAGGAAGCCTTCTCCTGACGACTGATCGGCGGTTGCCATAAGATGGGGTCGGGAAGAGACTTCAAGAGCGATTCCTTTCGTTTTTCTCTCCAGATGTTCTGCTTTTCTTCTGCGCGCTTCGACCGTCGTCTGGCAACCCACACAGTCAAACTATATCATGGTTTCAGTGAGCACACGTCCTATACGGGCAGCTCAGGAATAAACGAGCCGATTGGGCTTACCTAGCGAGCAGTATAACGACGACTATCACCACGAGCGGGCACAGGTAAAGAGCACTGAGGTCCGATTCTGGTCCACGCGAGGAAGGTTCCGGTTGCGAAGAGTTGGAGTTTGAATCGCCTTCAGAAACATTTCGAATGATCAATTTTTCAAAATGCGGCAAAGTGATCGGAGCCATATATATTCCTTCGGCAGTACAGTATGGCTGCGGCTAAGTCGAATATATCAGGTTGAAATAGAAGTCGTCACATTGTCGGCAAACGGCCTTGCTATCGCCATTGAGTCTTGCAACGGGGGTTATTGTTTTATACGGCAGTGAATTGGCGATAGTACCTACTATATCCAATGAAAGCGTTTCTATTCGAATCCACGCGAGGGCCCCGTGCTTCTTCGAAATCTTTAGAACAAATCCCACCTCCCAGAACAAAGCCGCGCGCGCTACCTGTGGCGTGATTATCAGACTGAAGGGTATATGCTCGATATCCAAGATGCCACCGTCGCGGATTTCCGTCTTTTTAGTGGGCATGTGTCCGATGCCCGTGATATCCCTGTCAAATCATTGCAATTCTACACGCTTCTTTCGGCAGTCTTGAGGGTATAAAACGTTGTCGGAATTATTCTTGGCTTTGCCACTGTGACATGTTCGGGTTCAGATTCTCGCTTCTTCTCAATAAGGCTGGGGATGGTCATTCCCCATATTTTGTGGATATCAGATATTATGGTACTCGGCACCTCGGATTTCTTTAATGGCAATGCTTTCTCATGCCTCCATTGGATCGCCTCGTCTTGTCAAGTGATGCTCGCTAAAATGTAGGAGAAGGTGACACCTCCCGCATGGTCGGGACCAAGTTCTCTACAAAATGACAGAGAATTGGACACCAATGATTTTACATCTTACACTCTTTGTCGTGGACTCTCAGAGATAGAAGATGCGGGGCCGCATGATCCAAAAAGGACGAAAAAATATTAGAAATTCTGTCGAACAATGAGCAGTACTCCTTTTTACTGGGAAAAAGGGTCATCATCCCTATGCAGGATATAGGAGTAGAAAAGGGGTCAACCTAGCATATATATACAGGCAATCTGGCAGGACCAGTTGCCAAAGAGGCAGAGCATTCAATACATCTCATTTGCACCCCCAAAGTTTGACACAACGAGTCGAGAGTCGGGACACCGTCGATGCGTATCCAGACTATTGAATTCACCCATTGTTTTCTAAACATACGAAGCATTGCTGTAACGAACAATCAGCTGGACACCTGGAAGAGAATACTTTCGAGTCTTCGCAAGGCTGCCAGATCCTTCCAAGAACCAAACATCCTCAGTTTTTCAATGCTCGTAACATATTTCCTCGGATTCCACGCAGCTACTCTAAACACGACCATCAATATTTGCTATCTGCCCTCAAGAAGAGCTGCGAAATCCAGGGTCTCCCGGGCCTATCCCAATCTTCAGCTCGTGATATGGTCTCCCTGTGGCAGGAAGATGCATATTCATTCGCCCTCGCCGTTCGAAAGAACCAAAGTCCTTGGTGTATCACTCCAGGAACCAATCTGCACCCTGGCCGAGCGTTCGTACGTTTCCCACCAGCAATGCGGCCTGTATTCATACGGTCCCAAGGCTTTGCAAATACCGAGCTGACGATGTAAAGACCACGGGCTAAGAATGTAGATCATTCAAGTGCCGTCAAAGAGGTCCGTTCTAGGGCATTCTTTTGGGGCCACTTTTATTTCCAATTCTTCTCCATTTGGGGTCTAGGAGGCAGTCATGTCATCGAACGGCCTCCTTGTGTGTAGTTCAAGAAAAAGGATTCGCAGAGTGTCAAGACCGTGGCAGATAATGCAGAGATCAGATCTAAATCAATCTTCTCCTCGTGAGGTAACTGCTGGTGATGCTCAATAGTAGCTCTGCACACCTCCAAATCTGCAACAAGACTGGCCACGTCACCATCGACACTTCTTCCATAGAAATTCGCGTGATCCCAGTGAATCATTCCGAGAAATTCAGGTCGAGTGACTTGGCCAGATCGCAAGTTGACCAACACAGAGTCGAAATTACAATTTCCATGACAGAAACGCCATTCGTCCGGGACTTGCTGTTGGGCTGCATCGGCACCCAGCAAAGCGCACAAGCGGATTAGCTCAGATGGATAAGGAAAGAACGATGGTTAAAGCTGAAGGCGGTCACTCATCTGCTGGATCAACTTGCAGTGTCTCAGGATTCCATGTTCTCGACTTTCGAGGCCCATTCGGACAGGAGGATCTGTTGACTGGTAGACCGGTTGTATCAGCCTCAGAACATGGGTCTTCGCAAGAAACCTGCCGAGGTGGAACCCTATTGACCTGAAATAGGTACTTGTTAACTCTTAAGAGGTCATCATGGTTGCGAGCAAATACCGATCTAGATTCTGAAGGTTTTGATCGGGATTTCCCAAGGCTAATTGATGCCAAAATGCCAGAAAGTGGAACCTAGCCACGAAGATCAGACGCGGTCAACTCCGCAGTCGAGGATCATACAACAAGATTCAGCGCATCTTCATGCGCGTCGATATTTCCACATCGAACAAAGACTTCATTGATAGAGGAGCCAACCTGTCAAAATGGCGAGATTCTCTCCAAGGAAGTAGACGACAAAAACGTTCACAGATTGAATCCGTGGATAGCCGGGATCGCGAGAACAGAAACAACGATGCATATTGGGCCAACTATAGTTCAAGTCGCTATTTGCTTAGGCACGACGGTCGTTGTATTCATGACGAAATCCAACTCATATGAGGGCTCTGGTTGAATAATATGCCTGACGAATCCAACATTAGAACGATTCGGGCCATAAATGACCACCAGAGTGATACAATCGGAAATCCGGGCCTAGGTCCAGGCCAGTTGGGTTGAATGGCTCAAGATCGAGTCTCGCAGCTCGAACAGTGGCAGAGAATGATGTGCGATAGAGCGGGAAGAAGGAGAGTCTAGCTATAGGATCCGTACAGAGTATCCAGACGGCAAATCCGAAGACAGGTGGTGGATTCATGGTATTTGGATCCACGGCGGCAACCTGCATGTCCTAGTGAACCCATCTCTTGAGCAGAGCTGTTATTGTTCAAAGCAAGACAAGTATTCCTGCTAGGTAATCGAGAGGAGCGAGTGTCAGGTCGTTGGTGAACGAGATGAACCTGTCAAAGGCCAAGATAGCTGTGTCGACACGTCAAGAATAGGGACAAACACATCAAAGTAAATTCTTGTAGCGGAGTGCAATAGAGAATCTGGGCGAACGCACGCTGATTTTGGTCGTGACATTGGAGCGAGGGAGTCGTGCTTGACACCTAAACCCTCCCAGTCGAAATGGTTCAGCAAGAACAAAGTGAGCGATGACTCGAAGGACAGATGACAGCAGAGACCGTAGTCACCTGTGAACCTCTGCTTCCCGCTGCTAGAAGCCGTCATTCTTCTAAACTTTAATATCACCGTCACGGGGAGACTTCGGCGCTTTTTTGGGGGGGAGTTTGCAGACGGATAGGAAGCGATGAAAATATGTTGCTGTCGATCCACGGCATCACTTCTTCAGCTCCAGATGTTGAATCCATCGGCAGACGTGGGACGCCTCGTGATGAAGCTCAATTAAATCTATTCGTCTCAGAATTGACTGTCCGATGGAAACCGAACGCGTTGCTGATAAAGACTCAACTTGGCTCTAGTGACATTCTCATCGTCAATCCAAATCGTGTGGCAGAGCATGTGGATCTTGCTGTACATTCCTACACTAACTCGCACTTCATGATTCACTATTTCCCATTTTGAACCCATGATGTCGTCGGTCTCCAAAAACAAAAGAAAAAGGAAAATTCTGCTGCCGGGAAACCATTCACGATTTGCCCGAATACTTGGCCTTTCCAAAGGAGAAAGGGACATAGCGGTACTTGATCATATGTTGGATTTGTCGTCGCACTACAGTATGAGTCAGTCATCGAGTGATCTATTTTGTAGGATACGCCTCACTTGTTAGAGAAAACAAGATCAGCCAGTACATGACCAGTACAGGCCAGAAAACTGGCAAGTTGAAGATCTCGAACCAACTGCAGACAAAGCTGATGGTGATGGCTCTTGTTGCCGCATGCCAGAACTTGAATTCAGGTAATCTTCTGATGAAAGGACGGAATTCATCATCTTGTTTGGTGGGCAAAGATGAACCTTCGCCATCCTCCAGGCCTTCGTCTTGTGTCAAGCTAGGGTCGAACTTGGGTTGGAGGAACGCGAGGAATAGGTTGAGGAGGTAGATGCCGAGACAGTAGGCGACAATGTACCAGCCTTGCGCAACGATAATTCGAAGGAAAAAGAGGACAAGGAGTATACCAGTGGCGGACCATCGGTAGGAGACGTAGGGAGTAGATTTGTCGAGGTAGGTTTGATATTGCTATGAGCTAGTCAGCCGGATCGTATGTTCCCAGATGATGTTTTCCATACCCTCAACAATTTATTGCTCTGGACAGTAATGGCGTCAAAAGGCGTCGTATCAGGCTCGGGTCCGTCCATGGTAGCGACAGTTGTTGGTAGAGTGGATGAAATGTAAGGCCTGCGCATGCGGTTTTGGGCCGTGCGAACACGGCAGCGAGGAAGGACGAATGAACCGGGATACACCTGTCCAGTTGCAGACTAGAAGAAGCTTGTCTAGGGGTTTGTGAAACGGAGTAACGAACGGAAGAGTGACGGTCTGGCGAGTTGATGATTGTTGAGGTAGCGACACGGTCCTTGAGATTTTGAAGCCACGTCGAGTTAATTTTCCTCCAACCTGGCGTTTTTGCCTCGACCGTTTGGGACGGAAAGTGTAATTAGGAAATGCTTGCCTGCAAAGATTGGCGGGGAGCCTTTCGCAGACTGGGGGAACTCGGCCCCGGGAGATTTGTTAATCCGATCCGGCCTTGCCAGAGGCGAATCGTCGGGCGTGAGAATCAACCGAGGAACTCAGAAGTGGTGGAGAGTTAAATATTGGAGCTGCTTCCAATGCTCTCCGTGGAATATGTGTGAAGATCAATGTCCCTTTCCCCATCTCCAGCCTCAGTAATGTCTTCTCTGAGGATTTTATCACGGCCTGTAGCTGCCTTGTCTTCTGCTCCCCGAACGCTCCCTCGGCTGGCCCGATTCCAATCCACAGCGAGTAGTTATGAAAACATTCTGGTCTCGACTCCCAGAACAGGTGTTGGGCTTAGTACGTCTGTCAGACTCCGTCTAGTGCCAGATCTTATATATATTTCGAAATTCCGTCGTCGAAACGAAAAGACGATGCTGACACCAATGTCCTGTAAACAGTCACACTCCATCGACCAAAGGCGCTGAACGCCCTGTCGAGTGCCCTCTTTGTCGAATTGAACGATGCACTCAAGAAATATGAGGAGGACAAAGAAATTGGCGCTATAGTGTTGACAGGGAGCGACAAGGCTTTTGCAGGTATCGCAGATCTTCTCCAATGCACGAAAGAGCACAAATCAGGCTAACAACCTCCAGCTGGCGCGGATATCAAAGAGATGGCTCCTCTCACCTTCTCCGACGCATACGTGAACAACTTCATCGCCCCATGGTCGTTCATGACTACGCTGCGCAAGCCCATCATCGCAGCGGTATCCGGCCATGCTCTCGGTGGTGGCTGTGAGCTTGCTATGATGTGCGACATTGTCTACTGCACCAAGACGGCCAATTTTGGCCAGCCAGAAATCAAATTGGGAACAATCCCAGGGGCTGGAGGATCACAAAGATTGACCGCCGCGATTGGAAAGAGCAAAGCCATGGAACTGATCCTCACGGGCAACAATTTCAGTGGAGAAGAGGCAGAGAAGCACGGCCTGGCGGCAAAGGCTTTTGAGGGCGGCAATAAGGAAGTTCTTGAAGGAGCATTGGATACGGCGGCCAAGATCGCCAGTTACTCGCGTGTGGCGGTCGTGGCGGCCAAAGAGGTGGTCAACAAAAGTCAAGATCTGGGAATCCGAGAAGGTGTGGAGTATGAACGCCGTATCTTCCATTCGCTATTCGGAAGCCAGGATCAAAAGATTGGCATGAAGGCATTTGCGGAAAAGAAGAAACCTGAATGGATTCATTCATGAGCAACGTATGCCACTCTTCGGGAGGGGATAACAAGGATTCTTGAAGAACTTTGTCCAGTACCGATGTTGATAACCACGGGCACTGAAAAGCGATAATCATGGTATAGGTAATAGAAGAAAGGCTGATAAAAACCAAGGTGCGTTCCGACAATGACTAGGCACATTCCCAAGAAAAAAGGGATTAGGCTGAAATATGCGTTGGTTCACGGCCCATTGTCCCAATAGCTCTCCCGGTCCATTAAACACACTCTCTTCGGCCTCTCTTGCCCATCCTTAGAGGTAAAGGAATCTGTACGCTATACACTGCACCCTCTCAGTCAACGGGCGCTACGTGTGAATCTGAGACCGGATGCTGGGGAAAGGGAACGTCGGCCATGGACAAACCTTTTCCAGAGTATCTTTCCAGCACATCTGGCGTTCTATGCTTCCATACCTCGCGCATTCTCTTCGAACATCTTACACAAGCCTTTCTTCACATATGGGTGGATGGGCTGACTCGAGAAGCGGTTCATATAACTCCTTACTCCCCAACCAACATGTGCCTTGCTTGTAGCTACTCCAATCTACATAGAACCCCTGTTCTGGATTTGGGCCTTGGGCGCGGCCACACGGCCTATCTCCCCTCATTTCGTATGCACGGTGTTTAACTAATTGCTGACGTGAGGACTTTGATTTCAGCTTCAAGGAATTACGGGAGTCATTCAGTGGCTCTAGTGGACCTAGTAAACGAGAACAAGAACTATAGGTGGAATACGTCGAAGAAGCTTGTAAAAGGGAGAGGTGAAGGGAGAGACTGGCATCCGAATTGGAAGCTGTATCCTGGGGTTGTGGGGGACGGGCTTCGACCGAGTTCAGTGAGAATAGTGGATTGTCAAATCCAACTTACAGATCCACCCTATTTATCTCGGGTAGGGTACGTAATTATTACTTCCCGGAACGGAGAATGGTGAAGCAAATGGTGGAGTCAAAGCTAGTATCGGCCAACGAGCCGCTCGGGTACATCATTTAGCCATTGACGTTCCACCGGCATAGGCCCCCTTGGGGGCCAGCCTGATTGACCGGCTCCTATCCCATTCGCCGGCTCGGATCACGGAAACCTTGCCTCGCAGTTCTTGCTATATCGAGCAGGCTGATTACGATCATCATGACGCCTCAACCTGAGAGGAGGCCCGATGGCTTGGCAAATCATCAGCCCGGTCAATGTTACAGATCTTTTCCTTTTTAGCCACCTTCTTTCTACAATTGGTAAGCAGATAGGCATCACGGAGGAGCATGATCAATGCAGCAACATACAGGGTGCCCATAGAAGGCTAGATCAAGTCATCCGGATAGGGTGTGTTTAGATATACACCGACTTAACCGAGCACGGTTGTTAGTATGCAAAAGCGTGGAATCAGGTATGGGGAATGAATTACTGCTGGTCCACGGCCCGCGGCCTACATGTCAAAACCCGACCCGGAACGGAGGGCTGACCTTCTAGTCCCTTAGTGAATGCAAAGGACTTGAGACCTTTTGAAGCTTCATTCGTGATCGGGCTGCGGGTATACGAGGAGAGTTGTGGTTGCGGTGGAATCCCCGTAAGCATGACCCCAGAGCCTCGTGACATTCCCAGCTCCTCCTACAGAGGCCCGGCCGTACTATGTTGACATCTTTTCTGGAGTCTCAACTCCTATCCGACTGGTCGAGACGATCTCATGCGGTTCCACGCCCACCGGGGAGTGCCTCGTTCGTCCTTCGAAACATGTGACGGTGCCATGATATCTTACCGGGCACCACGAGCACGATCTTATTGGCCACCAGCGACATCTCAGGTGCGTCGCTCTCAATAGCTAGTAAGTCTCTTGTGTCATTTCACGCTGACAAAGACCAAGAGAGGGGAAGGTTAGATCGTATAAAGCATGCGTCACGCCCTCTTCCCAGTTATGGGTCCGAAACTTCCTGATTATCGATTTCCCATTCAAGGTTCAATAGACGCCCACGACCGTTCACAATGGCTCCTTCAGCCACTGCTGATATTCCCACCGAGGGATACAAGCCAAAACACATTGAGGACCGTCTCTTCATCAACGGTGAATTCGTTCCTTCGAAATCTGGAAAGAAATTCGACATCACCAACCCCAGTACTGAGAAGTTGGCCGCATCGGTTTACGAAGCTGGTGCAGAGGATGTCGATCTCGCCGTCAAGGCTGCTCAAGAGGCTTTCCCAGCTTGGTCTGCCCTTTCTGCTGCCGACAGAGCCGGATACTTGAATAAACTGGCCGATGCTATTGAGAAGAACGTTGACGAGATCGGTTATCTTGAGGCTATCAGTATGGGCAAGCCATACGTTGGTGATTGTAAGCCGCGACCTATTCTCCACCATTTATTTTCTAAGTACGCGTCTCATGTTTTCTTTTTTCTTCATTTTTCTAGTTATCAATCCCCTTGGGTGCCAAATTCTTAGATACTTTGCCAGTAAGGCCTCCGATGTCGCTGGTGATTCGTCCTTAAACACCAAAGACATGGTCAACATCACCTTCCGGCAACCTTTCGGTGTCTGTGGTGCCATTATCCCCTGGAACTTCCCTCTTCTCATGTTAATCAACAAGGTTGGCCCGGCCCTCGCCACGGGTAACACTTTGGTCCTCAAGTCCTCTGAGAAATCCCCACTCTCTTGCCTTGTTGTCGCTCGTCTGTGCCAGGAGATCGGTCTCCCCAATGGTGTCTTGAACATTCTCAGCGGATTCGGTCGACCTTGCGGCGAAGCCATTGCCAAACACATGGACATCCGAAAAGTCTCTTTTACTGGCTCCGTCATCGTCGGACGAGCCATCAAGAAAGCGGCCGCCGAATCCAACTTGAAGAACGTCACTTTAGAATTAGGAGGTAAATCCCCTCTGGTTGTCTTCGATGACGCCGATCTCGCAAAGGCCATTCCCGCCGCTGCGTTCTCCATTCTCATGAATTCCGGTCAAGCTTGCATTGCCAGCTCCCGAATTTACGTCCACGAAGCTATTGCCGACAAGTTCATGGAAGCCATGAAGACCGCCATGGCTCAGATGGGGGTCCCTGGCGATCCCACCGCCGCCGGCACCCGACGAGGACCACAAGCTGACAAGATCCAATTCGACCGCGTCATGTCCTATCTCAACTATGCCAAGGAGAACAGTCTAGAAATGCCCATCGGCGGCAACCGAGAAGGGACCACGGGCTACTTCGTCGAGCCTACCATCATCGCCAACGCCCCCGAGGACTCCAAGGTGATGAAGGAGGAAATCTTCGGCCCTGTCGTTTGCATCAACACATTCACCGACGAAGCCGAAGTCCTCAAACGCGCAAACGGCACCGAATACGGTTTATACGCCAGCGTCTTCACCCAGGACGTCTCACGAGCCCTGCGTGTGGCGAAGGCCCTGGAGGCTGGTTCCGTCGGCGTCAACTGCACCAGTCCCACCATGGCCATAGACATGCCTTTCGGTGGCTGGAAGCAGAGCGGTGACGGCAGGGAGCTGAGCAAATACTCGACAGACTACTGGACGGAGTTGAAGAGTGTTTTTATCTCCTTGTAAACACAGAGACTGGAAGGATTATATGGAGCCAAATGAAACAGGAGAGGCCTTTATTTCCATTTTCCATTCTCTCTCTGAGCTTTCCTGATTCCAGCAAAACGATTGCCGGCGATGAGCCTTTCTTCACAATTCTTCCTTCCTCAGGTTCGTCATTTGTGATGCCAGCACCTACATCTCAGACGGCAGACCCAACACGATACGGGTTCCTCTATTTTCTCGTTCACGTAGAGTCTAGACCCCAAATAGTAAATACGAACTACGTACAGAGGAATCACAACTCTCTGTCCGGCACGGCCCTTCTTGCGTCCTTGTGCTTATCATCACCCTTGTTTTCCTCTGGCGAACTCGAGTCAGCCACACACGGCACAACCTTCCCTCCCTCTATTTCCGTGGCCCTTCGACACCCCGTCGGACAAGGCCCCTCCGGATCGAACTGCCAACTGAACAGTCCATCAGTCTCATTCGCCAAGATCCCGCCTAAAATCCTCGTCTGTGCAACATGGGCTCGTCCTTCGGACCGCGCGAAAACTTCCCTCGACGGGATCATGACTTGGGCAAATCCATGGTCGTGCAGGGACGGGATCGAGGTCGAGTAGATGTATTCTTTAAAACCGGAGTAGAGGATCGCAGACGCGCACTGGGAACAATGTTAAGATTGATGTCAAGACCAATGTCAAGGTCGAGATCAAGATGGAGAGAGAAGAAACGGAGGTAGGGAAGGTTTGGAAATCATCATATAGTCTTGAGATGATAGGGATCGACTGACTGATTGACTGTGCGATTGGACTTGGACGTTGAGATTGTACAGAGACACCGTGAAAAGGAAAAACATCCCAATGATACGATGAAAGGCCAACGAAACTTGAACATACCATCGGACACGCTTCGGCCGTCGTATACAGACTGAGGTCACCAAATGCATTGAGCGCCTCCGGTGCGGAAAGATGATATTCGCCGGCAGCATCAGTGAAGATGTGTGTACAGTTGTTGATCGCTGCGATTTCGCCTTTACAGCCATTTAACACAAGTTATTAGCGAACATTGGACTCAAATAACCGGCCACGATGGCCAATGAAAGCAGAGATATAGAGGTTATGAATGTATGTTGGGCGTCAAGAGAAAAGGGGAGCAACAGTCCAGCCGTACGGACGTTACAGATGCCTCCACTTCCGTCTATACTCACCATGTAAAGTCGGATTTCCATCCTCCATAACAGCATTCAAACCCATGCAGACCAGTTCACCAAGTTCATCTCGTGAATCCGAGGAGGAAAGCGAGGTGGTGTGGTTGACGATGACGGCGCCAAAAGCTGCAAAGGGGCAGGGCGAGGAGAGTTCAGACAGAACAGAAATCGCTCGGCGCATCCAGTGTGTTCGCGTCGAGAAGGGGAGGGGGTCGTTATCGATCTCGATGCCGGAGGAAGTGTCGATAGGCGATTGCGAGTGAAAGTCAGAGTAAACGGATGCGGTTGGGAGGTGGAAGAGAAAGAAGGAAAGGAGATAGAGAGCATGGAGCTCCATGAGATAGAAAAGATATGATGGATTCAGAAAGAGTAGAGAAAGAGAAACGAAAGAAGCCTGGGGTTGGATGTTGGTTGCTTGTTCATAGTTGAGGTTGATATGTGAATGCCGTCGAATCATGATGCAGTTCAATCAAGTAAGATGCGCCCATCTCCATGCCTCGAGGAGGAGCCCACTGTGGAGCTCCGGAGATATTAGCGATTAACTATGCTGCTATGTCTTGCTGAATCAGGCCGTCTCAAACCAATTTTCCAGGAATAACGCAACCGCACAATTCACCTGAAACCATCTGCTCACCTTGCTTCTCCCTTGATGACTAGACCCGTACATTTGCCGTAGGTGGAATGGGCCGTTTCAATCGATAGCTTCGTTGGCCTCCTCGTCAATGGCTCTGGAAAGATCCTCCGCAACCACATCTAGCTGCTTAAGCCTTACACCAATGCCACGGGAATATCTGATCATTGCATCATTGATGTTCCAACGTGGTATCAGATCAAGAAGTAACCTTGAAATGCCAATATTTTCGAGCATGGAAGTGGAATGACCTCGCCGAACAAGACTCTGTTCTTTGTGGAGGCCCTTTTCAGTCCTGATAGCGATATCCTTGGGCACAGTCCTTACTGAGAAAACACTAGGCCACAAGACTTGTCGGAATTTCAATTTCTGGATCTCAAGTGCCAAAAAGCCAGGGGAGACGAGGACTATCTTCGCCCAAGCGACTGGATGGTCATTGTACTGTTCGAGCATTCGAGCAAATCCGTTATCAAGACAGGCGGCAACAAAAATCGCGTGGCAATTGGGTGTTGATAGATAGAGATGAAAGTTTTCTACAACAAAGTTCAGTCTGGTCAGCCACTTCAAAGAGACTCGGTGGTAATCTTACCCCTGATCTTATCGTCTGCTCTTTCTTTGCCTCTTCCAACGTCAAAGAAATCGAACAAGGGGGTTTTCTCCGTAAATTGAACCGCAAAGTCCTTCCAATAGACCCCGATGGAGTTCCGTCGCAGGCGCGAAACAAAATGGCCTGCGAACCTGGAATAATTGCAGAAAACACGAGTAATGATCTTGGAATGGATCGGAATCTTGCCGTTCTGATTCATGATATATTTGTTGACTTCTGTTCTGATTCGGGTTGCGGCTAATGCGCCAGGGGCAACTGGAGCAGGATTTTCAGTTTCGGACCTACCGGAAATGTAGTTGTCGGTCACAAATAGCTCTGGAGTCCACTGGAAGTAAAAGGCATCAGCAATAGGACTCGGGATTCCATCTGTGAAATCACCCACTGAGTAAGCATCGCCATCAACAAGGACAACAACAAATGGTTGAGCTGGAAGAGGAGTATCCGGATTCTGGGCTGCAGGTGTATGAAGAGGCTGCTCAATCTTGGTGGCACATTTCAGATAATCCAATTCGAACTGCGCATCCACCATTCGGGATTCCATGGTACGGGCATGTTTGGTCATAGAAGCCAAGGAGTCAGATTCGGCATTGAGTCTCGCTTGTAATTGTGTCGCAATGACCCGGCATCTCTTCAATTCTAATTTATCCTGGTGAATTTGTGTTCGCAGAACAACATTGTGGCTTCTTTCTGTGGTAAGCTGGTGCTGCAAGTTTGCCTTTGCATTTCGTTCATTTGCCAGGGTCGTCTTCAGTTCGTGTATGTCAACGCGGTACTTATCAAACTGAAGGTTGGCCTGTTCACACAGTTCGTAGGCATATGAAAGTTCGTGCTGAAGAGCCTCCACTTGGTCTGCGATGGCATCAAAATCCATTTTTTCGATGGAGAAGGAAGGTTCTGTTTTAATGTGCCCTTCGTTCGCGTCGGCTTGAGGTTGTAGCTTGATCGAAGAGAACCAGGAAGAGAACCAGGAAGAGAATGGCATGATGTGCAGATTCAAGACGATGATGGTGTAAACATGCAACACGAAATGTCTCTAGAGTGAACTTCCAACATAGGCTAGTTTCTCGGTCAGGAACCGAATTGCGACTCGTAGATGCACGTTTTTGAACTCATTTTATGGACTCTCGAAGTCGAAAGATGCAATGAGGATCACCAATCGCATCCGGTCGCTCCGTGCGGGAAGAAATGTAAATGGAGACGACGGTACGAAACTCGTTCGCTGGTAGTGGGTTAGTGGACAATGGCAACGATGGGCAATGAACGAAGAACTCGCTGAATGGCGAAACATACAATACAAGAGAGGAAAATAGACGTTGCATCTAGAATGAATGGTACCAGCGGCACCAATCATGACGAAGAAATGGCCAGAGGAAACGCGTCTAAATGAGTTCATGACGAGCGACCTCGAATCTTTTCAGAAGCCAAAGCCCGCAGGATTCACGTGACTGTCAACAGCACCACTACGACAAGCCATCGTGTAGAGGACAACATGCAGAATATGCATCCCATTGTGACATTTTGCAGTATCCTGAAGATTGTCATGGCGATTTTGGGCACAGCCTAGACCACTGTTGCGAGTTGCCTGGTTCATAGTCAGGCAAAAGCATCCCATAACTCGAGACCATGTTACATTCAATCCCACGGACGAAAATGACGGTTAGAATCCTCTTCCACTGGCAGCCATCCTCTCCAGGCTAGGCACAGCATTGAAATTACCGGCAGTCATTCCGCCATTCATTCCACTAGCCATTGCTCCCATTGCAGCGGCATGCATTGTTCGATTTCCCATGCTGGGTTGCTCTTCCAGATCTTCGTATCTCAACGTGTAAATTCGCCGTACTTTCTTCCATAGTTTTGTGTCCCACCAGATGTAATAGCCTTGTTCGCTGACCTTGTCATCCAATAATACTGGACTCGGTGATGCCTCGTCTCTGGTAAGCCATTGTTTCTCTCTCATATGGTATCGCCATTTCCGCGCCACCAACTCTTGAGCTACCAGCATCTGCGTGTAATCTCGAGGCATGGTGTAGAAAATGAAGAATAACGTCTCATCCATGAATCCATTGATTCGACTTGACAGGGGCGCAATCTTTTTCACCGTATAGCAATCTGGTATGCTGTATTCCGAGTCCAACGGGCGTAACGGTTGAGCATTCGGTTCCGCCCACGGGCCAGGGTATGAAGCTAGTAGCGGCTCTGGAGAACTCATGTTGATTCCCAGTGTTGACAAGTCCACTCCCTTCATTAAACTCCTCGCTGCAGGACTTGCGTTGTCTTGTTCGGCAATGTATCCCTTCATACCAAACTTCTCCCTCTCGGTCATGCCGGCAAATATCGACTCGAGAGACTGGCCTGGTCTCGCGCCGGTATCTCGATCGACCAACACCTCCCTTGATTGAACCCCTACCGACTGAGATGGCGAGTCTTGTGCGTAGTCTTTATTTTGTGACCGTCCATCTGGTCCCAAGAATCTCTCTTGTCCTATGGCAGCATTCATGCTTTGAGATATTGGTGAGCGAGCTAAGACAAGGTTAGTGAGAAGATTCATCGACATAGCTTTGGAACTTACAAATCTGTGTCGGACCGGAAGGGGATGTGACCCTGCCTGGGTCGCTCGATATGTTGTCACTTTGCTGATTTGTTTGCCTCTGTACGAGACCGGGAGGTCCACCTGGTATCTGACTGGCTCGCCGTACTGGTTGCGACGACGACTCTGAAGAATATTCCATCGGCGCGTTTCTCGAGTAGGTATCAGTAGGGTAAAACCCATCTCGACTGGTGCTCGGCTGCTGCTGTTGCTGTCGTGAGGACATATGGGACCGTGCCGACTGTAATTGTTGTCTTTGAGCCTGTTCATTTTGCGGCGGGCCAGTCTGCCACGCACTAGAGCTAACATTATGACTCTGAGATTGTAGGCCACTGTTATTCAGACTGGGAAAGCTATCATCACAGTATCAGCTGGAGGAGTCGCAAATCGAAGGGACCGTTTAACGCACGAGGAGGCTGAAAGGTCGAGCTGGGTATTGGTCCTTGAGTTCATAGCCTGGGCCCAGTTATCCGGGGCTACAGAATCTCGAGTAGGTTGAGCAGTAATCGGCGCTGATGGAACACCGGCTTGTGCCCAAGTGCCTGTCAGCCGAATTAGCTTATCCATAAGCAATCATCAAAGGGCTTACCAGGCTTGTTTGTCATCATTCTCCCGTTGTTGGCGGTTCTAGCTTGAGCGTGCTGGTTCATGTTATTCACTGCTGAAAGGGGACGGCCTTGTCCTGGAGATGATCGGTCAGCATATCGCACACCACCATTTTTAGCAAACGACTAAGGCTTCAGTTCGCCGTTTTGCAGTGCTAGTCCAATCTTCCCTCCCCTCTCCTCCCCCCAAAAAGGTGCTGTTCCTTCGTACGTGTTTTCTGAAGTCGCCGCTTCCAGAGGGCCATGCATTGTGGTTTCCAATAGTTGCGAGACAATAAAGGGTTCCGGAGTTACGGCCAGACTCGAGCAACGGAGAAAAGATAACATACAGATCATGTTATCTCATTCTATGGCCAGGAAAGTCTGTTGGTCAAAAAAGCCGCAGAATAGTCCGGGTTGGCCATTTCGGTAGGGAACCCAGCTCCAGAACCGCGCTCCAGAACCGCTCGCCGTCACAAATTGGATCGTAATAAGGGTACCAGCCGCACCGAGAGTCAGAGGGCATAACCAAAAAAGTCATTCCTGCCGCCGAATTGTTGTTAAAGGTCGCATAGAGTCCTCATAAAGGCTGAACCATCCATGCTTGTTTTTCACACCGTAACACGTTTGTCCTCTTACCGATTCCCAGCCTCTTTTAAAAAATTTATTGGGACCAAGTGTTTGGGGGATCATTTTGTCTTTTGTCCATTGATTCCAGCAGGTTCATCCATCGGCGCCCAGTGATTGTAAGGTGCGGGTGTGTCTTATCGAGGCTGGCGCGAAGATGTTCGATGCATTTGCCCTCCGATGCTGTACACAAATTTGTGTTCCTGCTCTTCAATCTCCATGGATGTTCCCGTTTTGGTTGCTGAAGGTCACCCAAGCGCTTGCTGCGGTCGATATGTCGGCCCGTAATATTGATTTGGGAGTGGATCCTAGACGGCGCTGAAAGAAAACAACAAACCCACCTGATCGATTCATAGTCGTTCCTCAATATCCTCCAACTCAATGCTCCTGCGCAGCGAGTCACAATGGCTCCCGAACACGCGACGAAAGACCAGGTCGGTATGATGGTGGTGGTGGTGGTGGTGGTGGTGATGTAAATCAAGAGTTGTCCCTTACAAGACGCGATCCATCTTCAGGGCTGAAGTTGAGGGCGCAGTTCAGAGAACGGCTTGGCATCGAACTCCGCGCGGTTTTGGGGGTCTCTTACGCTGGAGCATGACGCGATTTTAGGCCTCACTAGCCAGGAGACAATCCCCTAACTTGTCCGGTGCAGGCTTCACGATCAGAAGTACAGTGCATCCAACTAAGCGATTTGTCGCTCCAGGGGTTCCAGAAACAGAACGACAACCCCAAGAATTATATTGAATGCTTGTATGAGCCACGGGTTAGTGACTTTCTCTTCTTAAAAGGTTCTGCATCACGACACCACTTCGATGCTCTATATCTGAGTACTCTACCGCTCATGCATAACTTGGGTCTATCGAGCCACCACGAAGTTGAATAGCTCTCAACCCTGGATATGATTGCTCGCTCCTTTGCAATGCGAATTATATCATTGAGATCTTGTTACTGCTCAGGTGGTAATCTTCAAAACATCAGGATCCCCAGGGCTATATCGAGATTGCCGCCGGCATCTCTCAGAGCGGCAATCGCCTGGTCCCGTGTAAATCCCATTTCGGTTATCCTTGCGATCGATTCTTGAGTGATGGGCTGTGGTTCATGTAAATTGCTGGACCCAGCTGCCGCCTGTGAAGATGACGGCTGCGAAGGCGTTGTCCTCGGCTGAGATGTATTGCCAATCGATGACGACGATGCCCCCGCCGGCTCGAGAGTACCAGTAGTGGCCCCAATTGTGCTTCCGTCAGGACCTTCGACTTTGGGCTCCTTCTCCAATATCTCATCCATCACCTTGGGAATCTCGCTCTCCGGTAAGAAAGGGATTTCGTCGTTCTGGACCCGCAGACAATTCTTTTGTAAATCAATACACATCTGGTGTCTTTTGAGCATGTCAAGACCAAGAAGCAAGTCGACATCTTTGCCTTCCATCACTGTAAAGCTACTGGCCAAGCTGTATTGTCCAATTTGAATATCGGCCGAGTGAACACGTCCCAGAATCTTCGCCGTACCGACACCTCGTGCTATGCCGCCAAATCGCTTATCTATCAATCGCAAAATCCCACATCGCTCGGCGGCCTCGGGGGACATGATGGTGCTTTGCGCCCCCGAATCGACAAAAGCTTTGATGGGAACATTGTTGACAGCGACGTCGATGTAAAGCATGGTTACTCTACCAAACGCTGGAGAGATGGTTAGTAGAAATCTTCATACAGGACCAAAGTTCATCTCACACTCTGGATTCTCTTCCATGGCTTTCTGTATGTTTTCGTTCACTCTCTCTTGCCGGATAAACTCCTCGATCTTCCGCTGAGCTTCAACATTGAATGAGTCTGCTTCCAATAGCGCAATCTGCTCTTCTTTCTCTCGCTGAGCTTGCTCGATTTCTCGTTGTCTTCTGTTCCAAAGTTGGTGGAATTGTTGTCGGTCGGCGCTGGCAGCTGCCAGTTCCGGATCTTGTCTTCGACATTCTGCCATGACAACGGGATCGCCCAAGATACGGAGTCTCAACTGTTCTGGGTCGTTACCACTTCTTGTTCGCTGCGCCGGGCGTGGTGTGGGATCATCTTGAGCAGGGCGACTCCGCGGCCTCGACGCTTGAATCCCCATTGCTACCACATCGCCTTCGTGAATGTTCATCTGCGACAGGCTGATGGAGGTGTCGGTGACTGGTTGACCATCTTGGAAGAAATATTGTGAGGCGGGAGGAATGTTGATTTCGGCTTCGACGAAACCTTTGATGTCGTTGAGAGTCATGTCAGGACCGACTTCCAGGCCGAAGAAATCTGACGGGACGTCTACGTCGGAATTGATAATAGATATTGAAATCCGCCTGCAAGAAGGTCAGAACGATGATTCGTGCGGTGCATACTGAGCGTAAGCCTACATGCTGCTGAATTGAGAGACAGAAAAGTAGAGGGTGATATTAATGGGTGGAGGAAAGGGGAATAAGGGTAATCTATTAGAATTTGAAGTTGTTGAAATGGAAATGTAGAGATGTATGTCTGCAAGTGATTTCTCATAGGCACAACGACAATGACGCATCTCCGCACCGCCGCCACATGAGCGCCGGGGAGTGACAGAGATAATGACCGCGGGAGCGAAGTGAATACAACTACCATGTTCTTAGGTGTCGGCATAGGCAGTACCCATGGGATTGAGTTTGTGTCCTAGATCAAATAGCTTGAGAGTCTTTCGATCTGGTCGTTCGAACCAATAGCACCTCATGGCCATGGTTTGAGAGGTGGAGTGTCCCTGTTGATCAGGGCAAATGATTTTTACTTAAAATACTGCGGCAAAAGAGACGGCCGAGGCTGCGAAACCTGTTAGGTAAACAACTCCAACAAACAGGCTCCCTTCTAGGTGTTCATTTGGGTGCTGCCTCAGGCGTCTCCTGCCTCCTGTTCTTACCCTTTAGGCTTCTCCCTTCACCGCCCATTGTCCAGTGCTATGTCCACCATTCTCCCCTAATTGTCTCATCGCTCCCTACCATACTCCTGTCGCGTGCCATTTCAAAGGTTCTCAATCTTCTATTTTTCTCATCTCACCATGCAATCGATTACATCAATTACACTGCCCTTAACCAACACCTCCTCCACCACCTCGATTTAGATCCTCCAAACCCGACCCGAGAGCTGACCTCTTTTCTCATTGAACGACAAGTGCTCACTCGAACTCGCTCCTCCTTTGCACGTGTATTGGCCTGAAAGCGCACCAGAAATTTAAAATCTCAAAATCGAATTTTTCTTTTGTTTCACACGCTACACTCGAATATTTCCCAGTCTTCCTCCGGGCGCCCTGACGTGCTAGTAATTTTCCCTGTCACCATCAGTCGACCGCCCGGGCGAGGCTCCTAGACTCCGATCGTTTGCCATAAGGAATCCTGCAGGTTTTCGCTTCACCATCCGATTCATGACGCGATGGAACCAGTCGAATTGTCACCGAAGCCGCGAAGCACCAGCCAATCAGACCCAATAGCGACTTCTCAAAGCCCTGCTGCCAAGGTCGAATCCCAAAGTGGTCAACCTCCTCAAGACGAAGATGGTTTTATTGATGTCCAACACGCCGACGTCGATATGCAGGATAATGACCCGGATGGTCCGAAACCATCGACCCATCCTTTAGAGCTTCATCGTTTTGGCCACAGTCTTGGCGAAGTTGATGAAGCCGTGGATGACGAAGATGATTCAGACGACGATCGTAATCTCATGACGAACCACCCTTTATTGAGTATGTTGACTGGACGATTGGGGGCGCGCCGACGCGGCTCCATGCATGAATGGGATCGCCTCCATCCTGAAAACCAGGCGCTCTCCGTATCGAACGTGGATCAATGTTCCTCTCTTGAAAACGAAGCCTTTCCTCCCGAGGAGAGAGCGAGCCGGGAAAAGGTGAGCGCCGATTCTATCGAGATCATGTGTGCTGGGGGGTTTGGCATTTGTCGGCAGTTGTAAATATGAACAAGGATTCAAGACTGACACATCTTCTCTTCAGTTTCAATATCGCCTCACCAGATGCCCCGAGTTGAGCTTAGGATTATTTACTCAGCCTACCAGAGCAGAAGCGGAAAAATTACCCACCCCTCCTCAACGAAGGCTGATAGCTCACATTGTGTCTACCAGGAGCCCGTCGCCCAGCGTGACCGAAGCTTCGATGGGAGTTCCCTCAAATTGGAGGACAAGACGATCTTCCCTTCCGTCCGACAATGACAAAGAACCTCTTGGCCATCAAGATATGGGCGGAACGATCTGCCTTCATTCGCTTGCGGTAATCCCCGAGTTCCAAAAGATGGGATTGGGATCCATTTTGATGAAGTCGTACATCCAGCGCATCAAGGACTCCAAATGTGCGGACAGGATAGCTCTCCTGACTCATGACCATCTAGTACCATTTTACACCGGTTTGGGATTTCAGAATATGGGACCGAGTGCTGTTACGTCTTGCGGCGGGAATTGGAACAATATGGTGAGCCATACACACGAGCACATTGAACATTCTACGGGCGACTTACTAATGGGGACAGATACTCGAGTTCACTCACGAGGATGATGATTAGGAACCTGTTAATGCCATCACGAGCACTTGAAATGCCATTGAAGGAGTGTGTGGAGATATCACGAAGGAACTTGGTCCTCCTGAACAATAGTTGGGATGGGATGATTGAGATTTGCATCCACAGAATTGGGATGACTGGATCGATTTGGGTGTTGCGGACATTGGCATCGTGGGCTTGCGTTGGGGCACACAGGGTCATGGCGAGTGTGGAATTATCCCACGGAAAGGGGAGAGAAGGGGGGGCGGCCATGATTAACATAGTATAAAGGCGGCTGCCATAATACCCCGTCAGGCAGGGCTGTATGTATCCTTTAAGCCAGTGACCGTTGACCGCGGACTCCGTTCCAACGCTCGCGATGAATTTCAAATTTGGTGGGAAAAAAGATATGGCCTCCTGATGATTGGCCGGGTGGCGAGGGTTGGCAAAGCTGAAGTCGCAGTGGCGCGCTCTAAGCTAGGGGGCTAGCCACTCATCACCTCGCGCCGTAATAAATGTTCCTCCCACTGGCTCCCGTTGTCGGTTTAAAACTCCCGGTTTGTTCCTTCATCGATATCCCAACTCGTTCTATTCGATTCATGGTTATCTCTACACACCTCGACGTCGCATCTTCTCTCCCAACCTTCATCGCATCGCTCCTCGAAAGGTCGCCCATAAGCTCTGCATAGACTCGGAATCGATCTAACCGCGGTTCCTGCTACGTCTCTCGCCAGTCCTGCATATTGCTGAGCAATTCTCGCAGCGAGTTCGAGCCTAGCAGCTCATTAGCTAGGGTGTAAGAGGGCCATCTGACACCCGGTGATTGATCAAAACCAGCCGCTTGCACATGGTTTCTCTGCGGAGACCAAAAGAATAGGCCGAAAGGGGTGGAGGGAACATACGGAAGTCTGCGGCCCCATTGTTCAAGAGGCCAGGCCTATCGCAGGCTGCGCTCAGCAGCTCCTAATCCCGTCACCGGGCTTTATAAGACGCAGTTGACTCCACGATCATATTGGCGGGAGCTGTTACTCTGCCACCGGCACACCACATCGCCAGCCCATTATGCCCACCAACCGACCTTTCTTCGCCAATTTCTTCTCTGCCTTTCGGGCCCGCCCCAACCCCACGTTCCAGGCCAAATCCAGTACAACGGCATATGAAACCGTGTCGCAAGGCACACTGGTGGCGGCCGCCCATGTTTCCACGACCAACGCGACGGTGACCTCGTCGGGAACAAGAGCAATCACCACCAAAGCCACGGCAGATACCTCAACATCTTTGCAACAGCAGCAACCACAACCGGGGACGCTTACATCGCCATCGAGACCGAGCCCTTCCGCGCCTCTACCGTTCTCCTCAAACCCGGGCTCACATCGTTACGCAACACCACCATCCAGATCACCGGGGACGAATTCGCCCGGCGGCACCCACCCACATTCCCATACCCACACTGCACACGCCAATGCCAACTTATCCATGTCGCCACCGAGCACGTCGACACCGATGACGAGAGGTCGGCAAAGGAGAGGAAGTGATAGCTCCAACTCTTCGGGAGGATTTATTGATGCGCTAGGGCCTGAGAAGTGGTACATCGGCGGCCGCACCGCAGGTGGTGAAGAGACATTCTACAAACTTGGGCTGGTTACCGGTGGCACGGGAAAGAGGGTACAAAGTTTAGACCGGTTGAGCCTGTGAATTACGACCGAGACTCAAACGATGACAAGGCAACATGGCTTAGACGGATGAATTGAGTGAATTGGAATGCGGGCACGGGTGTCTACATTATACAGGTTTTGGCGTGCGGAGAAATATGGATATGAATTCCCGAATGGAGCACAAGTCTGTGCCACGGGGTGGCAGTATGATACATGCCGCGCTGATTTGATTGTAGAATCAAGGGACTATTGGACTCCTGGATGGCTTGGGGATGGAACACGGCGTTACAGGCCCCGAAGGATGACCAAAAAGGGCCATATGCACATAACGGAGACTATTGTCGCATTCCGCAGATTTGTCGACCTCTGATCGTCTCAAAATGGGCAGAGGAACGGACGAGGACGAGATGCGGAGTCGTAATGACAATAACAGCAGACATGACAGATTACATCCAACCATTTCTTGTTCTTTTCGTTGATCCATCGGTATGTAGACACTACAGGTCTCAATACCCCGAAAAGGCCACCAGAAGACCTGAGTCTCGCAGACAGCTGTCACCAAACCGACTGAATCGAAAGATGGACGACAGGACCATTCAAGTCTTGAGCCCGACGGACAAATCAAGCACAGAGAGTTGTATTGTGGAGGGGTGGGACGCTCTCTATGGAATCGAGGTCTTCTCTCAGATAGACAAAACGAACTCGGAGTGTGAGAGCGATCATGGTCGAGGTGAGAGTACATCATCCAAGAATCTAGCGAGTTTGAAGCATGGTGCTCGAAAACGTCTGCAGACAACGCAGTCAATTGATGCTTTGCTTGATGTACGGAGAGAGCCGCGTTCTGGCTCGTGCTGACCCGCCACAGCCCGCGCTTTTCCCGATACTACCATATCAAACTTGGTCACACCACTCATTCTCTCTTTTTCCTTGCTGTCATTCGCTTCCGCCCGCATCTCAGACACAATGTCGAGTACAGGAGCACGTCCCGTCGACGCCCGGCTGCATCAGCTACAGACCTAGCATAAGCATGGATCTTCCGTCCTCATTGATGCCTTACAACTCCATAAATCCGAATCATGGTTCGTCTAACCGACCTTGATGCAAGCAGGTACTCTATTCCAGCAGGAGCCTCGCTTTTCGCCAGTTAAAGCGGGACGTCGATCTTAGTCTCCTTACCCGCATCTCGTTTCATCTCCCCATGCCAGCTTAACGCATCTCCTCGTGTTTCTTGGTCTGATGTGACCTTAATTGACCTGGATCTGCCATTTGCTGCTGTAATGCCCTACATCGAATACCGAATTTCAAGACCACCGGTCATCTGTCTGCCAAACATCATTAATGTGGTTCGAGGATTTGGTGTATTGCCTTTCTCTGCCTATAACTAACCAAAAACTCTCTTTTGTCGTCGATACACTCCAGGCCGACGTTCCTGCACAAAGAATGCCATCACAAATTTGCTTCCCCCTCCAGGATCCAGGATCCGGATCAGATCCGGAGTACCACACCCATCTTGCCTTAGGGACAACGTTTGCTCGGCCGCTACCTTTTCAGCCTCGACTTTGGCTTGCAGAATCCACTCTGATCTCGTCCAAAAGGCCTTACTGCTCTGCGCTCACTCCCACCTCCAGAACCGTGGACGTTTGCACAGGCCCAACATGCGGCATGAATAGCACAATCAATTGCGTATGAGATCTCTCCTGCTTGTTCATAGTAAGCCGGCCCACTCCTCCCCCCTTCTCAGACTCTCCCTTTCTATATCCACTCGCACTTATGTTTTTTGACATCCTGATTTCCTAATCCTCGTCTTTCACCTTCAACCTTGACGGCGATTGTTTCCATCACATCTAGTACGGATATTCAATAACGCGCCAAAATGAAGTCTCGAAAACGTGTTGCCCACGAAGAGCCTCCAGACGCCAAAGAGTGGAAGGCCAGCAAAACCTTTTCAGCCTCGCTAGTCAATCCGTTAGCGACCGACAATCTTAGTCCACCACCCAAATCTACGGCTCTCCTACCATCCTCAACCGCTGGTCCGGATAAGACCTCCGCATCATCAATGTCTCAAACTTCTAACATGGGTTTTCAATATTGAACCGGATCAATACCCTAAAAAAAAAAAAAATTTCGCGACGTGACTAGCGAAATGCTAGTGCCGACAAATCATGCTTTCGTTCCTTCATTATTAGAGAGCGCAATAGCTACTCACCGAGAAAAGAGATTATCCCTTGCGATGGGGAGGGGGCATTTCGCCCGTTGAAAATGAATCACTCCGACAACATCTTTTGTTAGCCTGCCGATTAACCCTGGCTACTGATCTGTACCACCGAGGTACTCTCATGGCACCCAGGGTTTGGGTACCCTGTCCTATCAGAAATGTCATACAGCACCAGTTATGTTCTACAGGGCCCATCTTGCCATCTTGCGGCCCTGACTTGTCGCATGAGGATACTCTTTGCAATATCGTCCGCATATCTGCCTTGATTTACAGTGACGTGGTTTTCTTCATGATCTGCGATTCAACTAGTATCAAATCACGTCTTGCATACGAACTTCGAAAAACTTTGGAAGGTTTCAGTCCAATCGGTCTAACAAGGTGAGAGTTGATAACCTGGTGTACAACACTTGAGACGATAGCGCCGTTTTCTACCGTCCATCAAGACTGGTACATCTCGCGGTTTGCACGAATCTTGCAACAAGGTCGATGCATGTTAGATTAGACGTTGTTTCATCCTCTGATGTTTCATTTCTTGCGATGGGGATTACGTTCTTCGGCCTCGCTGTTGGGATGTCCAGAGCAAAGCTGTACAATTCATGCAGTCTCAACAAGCTCAACTTAGGTCAACCGCTTCCAATGGTAGCGGAACAACAATCTCATGAGCAACGAGGCTCAAGGCTATTTTTTTTGACTTCGGATCTTTTTCCATCAATCCTCGGCAGCTTCTATCAGTCGAAGACATGCGAGCCGTACTCTTTGCATGTCTTCGCTGGTCAATTAATTGAATGATGGCTCCTGGTGAGTGAAGTTGAAGAGGTCGACAACAAGGAAAACTCTACCTCGGCCATGCAAACTCGATTGATGGGTGGGCATACGAGATTCCTGTATCGCTAGGCCCTTGGTGAGGCACAACTCGTCGATGGCCCCTGAAGAACAGTCCTCTCAATGAAACGTCAAAAACAATGAATCTTTTGACGTATACCAATCCGTACTAGACAGATTTGTCAAACCAGGGGCAGTCAGAAACCACGATACAGATCTCAACTATACTCTCTTCCAGCTTGTACCAGGTGGATAAATGCCCAATCGCAAACCAGTCATTAGGCAAACCATTAATTGCAACTCCCCTGCCCCGATTGGATGGGATCTCTTAGGACGCCATATTGATACAGGTACATCTGCTGCATTTATACAAATGTGTATACGCTGAACCAGTCATGAATTTGACTCATCCCCCACAGGCCGTCCATCACCACATCGACACGGCAATTGGATCACCAAAAATGTTTCCATCCGGATCCCGTTCCAATGCATCCAGATGCAGCCGCCCACGGCCGAACCAATGGGTAAATTGCCAACAAGCATTGGGGGGGGGATTCGTGCATAAATGGATCATCAACCACTGAATGCGAGGTGTGGCGCAAAGTCATTGGTCCGATTTCGATTGTACAAACCAATGCCTCTTCAGCTTTTGTTGTCCTTGTGTCTCGTTTCTTTTCTCTTTCTTATCTTCAAATACATTATCAGGGTGAGACTTGCACTGGCTTTCCGTTACTCATATCGAGCAGAAAACAGATGTAATTTATTTTACTCGTTGGAGTACGGGCAAGTCGGGCAAAATGGCTCTCCTCCACTTTCGTGCCCTTTTTACCAAGGACATCGACCGAGAAAACGTTCTTCTCCTCTTAGTGGTTGCCTCCGTGGTCTTTCTCATTGTCTTCATCAGTCTGAAGGGTCAGAGAAATTCGTCGTCACGCCCGGATCTACCATGGGTAGGAAGAAATGAGAAAGCCTGGTTCATCCGCAACATTCGCACCCGGCTATGGAACATGATGAATTACGAGCAGGCGTTGCGGTTGGCTTATGACAATGTACGTATGTCGTCTTTCGCTGTCGTTGTTTATGCTTCGATATGCTGCGAGACATACCTGTTAGGGTAGGAGGAGGAGGGACGACGTTTCTATTTCAGATCAAATCCCATGTCGAGCGAAGTCCAAGCGAGTCTCTCGAACCGAGGGTCAACAGTAACAATGACACACTCTCTGACTATTTTGTGCTCTCACAATAGTACGCTCGACACAATCGACCCTGCATCCTCGCCACCCTCGATGGGGATGTTGTGCTTCTCCCACCCTCATCCATACCCTGGATGATATCACAGCCTGAACATGTCCTCAGCGTCAACGGCGCGCATAAACATATCCTCCAGACAAAATATACGTTTCCCCGCCCCGAGATCATGGATCCGACTGTTCATTTCGGTGCGTATTCGTTTTGGGTTTCGTTGCCCAATTCTCCGACGAGAGAGGTCTCCATTTATAGACATTCTAACATCTTTGAACCCTTGTTTAGATGTAATCAAATCCGAACTCACTCGCCAAGTCTTCGCCGTGACACCAGATGTCTGTGACGAGATGGCCGCTGCCGTCGATGAGATCTGGGGCAAAAACACCAAGAACTTCGAGGACATCAAACTGTTTGATTCTATCACGAAAATTATCGCTAGAACCAGTAATCGTGTCTTCGTGGGGTTGCCGCTTTGTGAGTCTTCTAATTTTTCTTGGAATGATGATTTCCTGATTCATATCCATCCTAGGCCGGAACGAACATTACCTCGAGAACGCAATCGGATTTGCCGAAGATATCGCCCTTTCCGCCACGGTATTACGACTCTTCCCTGGTCCAATCAGATCCCTCGTCGCCCCAATCGTGACTTACCCAAACCGCAAACATACTCGCTCATATACGAAGATTTTGACCCCTGAAATCCTTCGTCGACAACAGCTGCAGCAAGGTGGTGCGAACCTCGAGGACGTCGAGAACGACGGAGCAAAGGCTTCAGGAAAGGAGACAGGGGCCGAGAGAAATGATTTTCTCCAATGGCTTTTGACGCGATCCCTGAGAAAATCTCACGTGTTTCCTGATGAAGCGGATCCCGACATCATCTGTGCGCGACTTCTGCACACCAACTTCGCCTCAGTCCATACGACAAGCTTCATCGGCACGAACGCCATCCTTGACATTCTCGCCACGCCTCCCTCCGAAGGAGTCGTCGACAAGCTCCGTGCCGAGGCCCTCGCGACCATGGATACGGACGACGAATCTGAACCTGGATCGAAAATGTGGTCGCGCACCAGTTTGGGGAACATGCACTTTCTCGACTCGGCGCTCCGAGAGAGTTCGCGCCGGGCAAGTATCATCGGAGTCGGCGTGAATCATAAAGTCATTGTTCCCGGCGGAGTGACGACGCCAGATGGCACGCATCTCCCGGAAGGATGTATGGTAGCCGTGCACAGTTGGGGGCTGCATAATGACGAGGGCATCTATGCTGGGGCTGGAGGATATAGGCCGTTCAGATTCGTTGAACTGAGAGATCAAATCGGGGAGTGCCCTGGTGAGAATGATATGGCCGAGTCTGCTGCGAAGGAGAAGGAGAAGGCGTATCTCGACAAGGCGCATCTCCAATTCATCGCCACATCCCCGACGTATCTGGGTTTCGGACACGGTCGACATTCGTGTCCGGGCCGATTCTTCGCCGCCAATGAACTCAAGCTGCTCATTGCGTACTTGCTCACCAGATACGATATCCATATGGTCATGGAAGGAGGCGTCAGTGGGAATTGGAACGGAGAGGGGGTCCGGCCAGAGTGTTTTTGGGCTGGGCCGAATCATATCCCGCCTATGGGTGCTAAAGTGAGCGTCAGGCGGAGGTCAGAAGTGTAGGTTGAGGCTGAGCGTTGGGATGTCTCTGCGCGGTTGTCTGGCTGTAGACCGGAAATCTCGTGATGGAGGATCATGGCTAGGATGTAGAGAGCGTGCTCCGTGTTGCATATGCTGCTAGAGGAGTGGTGCATTATCGCGACGAAATGGCATCTCGATGTTGGTGAATGAAAGAGCGTTCTGAGAGCCTCATATCCATCGCCTCCTGGACTACCTCTCGGTGTCGGCGACAATTTGAGTGCAATACATTGACAGACAGCCGGTCGCGGTCGTGGTCATATCGGTTCCATTTGATCCTTCATAGCCATCAGGTCCACCTTTCATTCACCATTCTCACCCCGATCTTCCTCCTTCCTTGCATTCCAAAACCCCTTCCCATAACTGACCACAATCTCCTCTCCCTTCGCGATGCCTTTACTCCTTTTTCCGGCCTTACCGGCACTCGGCACAAACACGCCGATTCTCCTCTCGTAACGTCCGTGACTCACTTCGACCAGGCAGTCGCGAAACTCGGCGTTGGGCCCCTCGGGACGTACTCCGCGGTAGTCATTGATGAAGCGAGCTTCGTTGCCGCGAGTAGCGGCGTCGATGGAGAGACCTAGCTCGTGGTCCAGGTTGAGGTCGTAGTCCGAGTGCGCATGTAAAGTGTCAGAGGAGTGGTGAAGGGTGCCGAGGTAGAGGATTATGAAGGATAATGGAGCCAGAGCGCGGGTGGCGACGAGTCCGTGTTGGCCATACGCCGGGTGTGAGGGAATGGTGATCGGAAGAATACGTATAAGTGGATTAGGGGTTGGCGGCGATTTGATAATTGGAAGATCATTGGACGGAGGTGAGGCGGTCGATGTTTGAAGAAGTATGTTGGAGAGGGGAGGTGGAATATGTAGAGTTGTGAGATACGTTATATCCTTGGGCCAGTTCTTGGGGAGCTTGGATGACGATGATGGAGTTTGAGGCATTGAATATGCATTGGTGATAATCTTTTCGAGCCCTTGAAGTTATTCAGAGAAAAGAATAGAGCAAGGTGCCGAGGCTGAAGCAACCTCCTGGAAATGCCCAATACGTAAGGGCCGCTTCTTATACCTAAAACTAATTCCAAACGTACGATGATCCAATTATTACCATGCTTGAGCCTTTTGGCCTCTTTCGACAACCATTCTTCACATGACGGCCGATGATACATTTTACCACCAGTAACGGGAATGTGGTAAAATTGTACAGTGGCAAAAGATGGCAACAACGAAATAAACGGCTCGCGGAACATGCCATCTTATTCCTGTCTATCCCTTTTCTGCAGTGTGTGACTTGTACGTAATTATTATCGACCGAATGGGCCATATCATCCTCCTCAATAGGAAGGCTGCCATGAGGGCTCAGCTTCGTCTTCTGGGTCCTCCCTATTCTGGATTCGCGAACCGTCAAGCTGTCGACTCAGGTTTAGGAGCAGGGATGAGGGACCTAATCGAGATTAGAGAAAGCGTTGAGGGTAGCAAATTAATCTATCCTGGCAAAGGTAAGCGAGGAAGCTATTTCTTTGGTGCGGCTATGCTCTTGAGCACAAGCATTCGTAGGTCAACATGTGCGGAATGTGCCACAAAACTGTCTTCAATAGGAGGATTGTTCCCATCTCACACTGGACTGGTTTTTGGCGCGCTCAAAAGGTGCAGATCATAAAAGAATAGCTTACATACACGGGACCCGCTATGTCGCAGACGTCGAGGTATTTACCCGGCGCTGGCCGATTTGGCTGGTCCAGACCCGGATATATTCCATCTGGAAAGTCTATGCCACTTTGATATCCTGCTTGACATCCGCCGGACTTTTCGGAAATGAAGTTTCGACGCTAATCCTATTGGTGCTTCTGATCTCGGTCCAGAAATTGCTCCCTTCAGAAAAGTCGGGTTCTTCGGTGCTTCTGGGATGGTCCTCCCCCCTTCCCTTCCAACCATCCGCCTAGTCGCCATTACGAGAGCTCGTGTTCTTTGTTCGTGCCACTTCAATTGTCGTCATAGAGAATATCGTGCTATCCTTTGGTCGCCGCCGGTAATTCCATCAGCGATGAGCGACTTCTCCAGGCGAGGATCCATAGGTTTGGATGACCCACGGACATCTGGGTCGAGAGGACCTTACCCATCGCGTGATATTCAATGGGATTGGGTCTACTTGCGATTCTTTCGTATTCCTTTGATACTTCAGATTCCCGATACTGGCACTCGTGGAGGACGATACTGAGCAGATATAGGCGGCGCGACACATATACACATCACGTCGGACTCACTTTAGGAATTGGACCAATTGGAACTTGATGTTGGCCCATGGTCGACATCAGCCGGAAGAGCACTGGCAAGATGATAGGCGTATATCGTGCTTTCGAGTGAACAATAGACACCCAGCCTGATTCCGAGGCCATACAGGTCAGGATTGCCGGTCAAAGAAGACTAGTTTTCATCACCCCATTGAGATCACATTAATGATGGAGCAAGGTCAGCTTACCATTGACAACCAGCAGACATGGTATCTAACGCATCGGTGATGGCGACCTTTCAAAATAAATGACAATGAAACTGGACACAATCCGCTTCTACGAGGGATCACGGCGGGCAGACGTCTACCTTGGTGATATTGTTGGCACAAAAGGGTTGAAACTACTCGCCTCAGCCTCTAGCAGACAGAGAGGTCTTCAAATAGACATGAAAAGTCGTCAGAGGGCCCGCCGGACTTGCACGAAAGTAGTCTGACTACCTTTGGCTGGGCGGACGGCCAAACCCGAAACCCCACAAAGCTTGTTTGGCGCTCTAATCCCCAATGACTCTAGGCGCGCACCGTGTAGGTGCCCAGGCAGCTGCCCCGGGGGAGCCTTGGGCCTTAGCTTACATGGATGCTTGTTCCATTGTCAAACTCCATCCAGCGTTTAACTTCACCTCAACGCTGTTGATTCCATCAATCTCGAATTTCCATCACCGACAAGTCTGGCATCCATCATGGACTCAAAGCCATTGATGGGTGGCGGTCAGACAACGGCGAAGATGTCGCTCCTCGGGGATGAAGAAAACCGTGCAATGATGTCTCACCGACGCCATTATTCCCGCGTCAAACGTGCTGCGATCCTCTTTCTGGGACTGTCTGTGATACTTTCGGCTCTGGTTTACTTTCGGGACGATGTACTTCCAATGTACCTCCGCATGAAAGGTGAGTAGACTGCTTCAGGGGTAGTGGTCTTGAAATGGGATAACCTGACCAATATTGGTAAGACTATCATCACAGGGAGCGACATCGCCATCATCACCACGCTGGTATCTGCCTTACACCTGCTTGCGTCCACGCCTCTTCCGAGCTCCTGTATAACCTCTCGCCCGACTATAAGACTCTTGATCCCTGTACCGACTTTGAGGAACTCGTCTGTGGCGGATGGAGGGATCGTCACGATCTCCGTCCAGACCAGGGCGATGCGTTTACCGGAACCATCATGTCCGAAACCTCCGAGATGCTCCTGCGCCACATCCTGGAAGCCCCTTACCCTCGTTCTTCATCAGCAAGTTTCTGTCCAAATCTCACCATGTCACACCGCTAATCAAGTTTTCAGCACTCATACTTCTCCCCGGCACGGCTGGACACTTGTACCGCATCAGCAGACGAGGAGAACTTTGACAAACTCAAAGCTGCCTATGATGCTTGTCTGGATGAAGATACTATCACGGCCATGGGCGTCGCTCCTTTGATGGAAATCCTCAACGGAACGTCGGACTATTTCTCCACCGGACCGGACGCACTATCTCATACCATCTTGTATCTGGCCAAATTGGGGATCACCGCGTTGGTATCGACAGGTGCGAGCGCCGATGACAAGGACCCAGATACTGTGGTCGTGTCCGTCTCCGCTCCTTGGCAAATCGGCTTGCCCGCCAAGGAACTGTACAAAGATGAAAAGATCTTGACAAAGTATGAAAACGTCGCTTCGCAGGTCATCTCGGCTCTCCACCCTCACTTGGCCATCAAAGCCATCGATGCCCATGCTCTCGTGGAGTTTGAGAAAAAACTTGCCACTGCCTCTCCTAATGCCGAAGATGCCAACGATGTGACGGTTGGTGGATGAACATAATCTGTCGTGGAATCTTTACTGATATTCCAAGCAGAAATACTACAATCCCATGGCAATGAAAGATGCGGATGCTCTCGCTCCACAACTCCGACTTTCCCAAATCCTCGACGGCCTCGTGCCTTCAGACTATAAGCCGGATAGAATCATCGTCATGGCTCCGCAATACGTGAAAGAGCTTGGCAAGATTTTATCGGACACGTCGGAGGACACCATTCACACTTATTTCCTCTGGAAAGCTATACAGTCGTACGCCGAGTACATCGAGGCTGATGCTATCACTCCTTACAAGCGATTCTCTAACGAACTGCAAGGCAAGGCAAGTCTCCAAATCCCCATATGGGATGATGCACACTCATACTCCATAGGACCCCGACTCCACTCCTGAACGGTGGAGGACGTGCGTCGGTCATGTGGACGCTGGCGTAGGTTGGATTTTGAGTCGCTTCTTCGTGGAGAAGGCCTTTTCTGCCAAAGCCAAGGAGTTTGGTGATCAAGTTGTCTCCGACATCAAAGAACAGTTCATTGAAAAACTCAAGGCTACTGCATGGATGGAGAACGAGGTGATCGAGTTGGCGATCCAGAAAGTCCACAACATCGTCCAAAAGATCGGATACCCAGACAAGGTAGGTGTGCTCGAGAATTGCACTCACAATTGCCTGTCAGGACGGATTGGGCTGACGCTTGCTCTCTTCAGAGTCCGAATATCATGGATGCAAAGGTTCTGCGGAACTTCTACAAACAACTCAACATTACGTCATCCACTTACTTCGATAATGCAGTCTCTATGAGTCGCTTTTATGTCAGCCGTGAGTGGTCTGCGCTTGGCAAACCAGTCGATAGAGATCAATGGTACGTGTCTCGTGGGAACAGTGGACCAGGTATTGAAATACTGACCGAAATTTAGGGACATGACTGTCCCGACCGTGAATGCCTGTATGTCGTTTCCCTTTCCCCCTCTTTCGAGAAATCTTATTTGCTGACTATCGCTTTAGATTATGTAAGTACTCTCAAAACATGTTTTGGGACCCTCGAGGCAAAGCTCTGCGATTGCTTGGCCTAGCCTCATGCCAGCGGTTCTTCGCGAAATTATACGTGTGGTTGATCTCGCGACATGTGAGCCCGGGGGGAGTTAAACCATGGGAGCCGTCTCACTTAGGATTCTTTTGACCGAGCTTTCACACTCTTCCACTCATCCCATTTACCAGACCACATTGCTAATACAAGTTTGGCGAGAAAAACAGAATCCAGCCGGAAATGAAATAGTTTTCCCAGCTGGGATCATGCAATTCCCGGTGTTTGACGTAAATGTTCCCCAATACCTCAGTTACGGTGCCTTTGGAGCTGTTTCTGGCCACGAGCTTTCCCATGCCTTCGATTCCACCGGCCGCCACTATGATCAAAACGGCAACTATACAGACTGGTGGACTGAAAAAACTGTGGCAAGCTTCAAAGAGCGAGCAGATTGCTTCGTGCAGCAATATTCCAACTTCACAATCGAGGGATCAGACAACAAACCCCTGCACGTCAATGGCCGTCTGACTTTGGGCGAGAATATCGCGGATGCCGGAGGCCTGTCTGCAGCTTTTGCGGCATGGACGAAGCGCGCGGCAGAAAAACCTAACCAGGATCTCCCTGGCTTGGACTTCTTCACCCAGGAGCAACTCTTCTTCGTCAACTATGCCAATTGGTGGTGCGGCAAGACCAGGAAGGAGACGGCCATTCAGCGTATTTATACGGATCCACATGCACCCAAGTGGGCGAGGATTTTGGGGACGATGGCCAATTCGAGAGACTTCAAGGAGAGTTTCCATTGCGAAAAGAAAGAGCCGGTTTGTGAGTTGTGGTGAAGCGTTACCATATGAATAGCATGGCACTCCAAGAACGAACCGCAGCTCGTGCATGGTGCGCTGTATTTCTGTTCAGACCCAAATCGACTTCACATTCGGGAACGGAAAAGGAAGGGAAACATCATACTGGCCAAGGAGGAAAAAGCAAAGCGTGATAATGTAGAGTGATGCTCCAAAAGTTCAAGGTTGTCTGTGTAGTTACCTTATGGTGGATGAAGGGGCGTAGATGAGATGGACATCCCATTATACTTGAGGCAGATAGTGGGAGCCTGAGTTTTAACGCTATTCAACGCAGAAAGAGAGGAATAGAGATAGGATGTCCCTCTCACACCCCACAAAAGTCATTTCATTCTTCACCACGCATTCAGTCTGCTGGGTTTCTTGGCGTTTCTAGAAGGTTAAGCATGAACGACGGAGATCCCTAAGAATATGGGACAGAATTGAGGATTGCGAATCAGGGGTCATCCGAGAAAGGATGGAAGCGGGATCGAGCACGACCGGCGTGGAATGGAGAACTCGTGTGAGCGCGGAATGTCGAGGTGAAAAACTCGATGGTCCTAATTGAACAGGTACGGGGGCGACGAGACAGGTGTGTGTCAGTGAAATTAACATCTCGCCAGTGTCACCGTTGGCAGCGACAGGGCCCTAGGCACCGTACTTGGCACTACTCATGAAGGCCGTATTCTGCCGTCTCCACAATGCCGGAATACTGATATCTCCTAATGCTTAGCCGTTCATGGCGCATTTGCATTTCTCGTTGCTGTCTAATTTCTCAGAGTATTGGCGTGGATCTGAGATGAAAAGGAGAGGGTATCTGGTACTGCCCGTTATGACATTTTTGAATCGATGGAGAAGTGATGGTCGGATAACCAGCCTCAGCTTCGAGGGTACGATCTTGAGGTGTGTCAATGGTGATGAGAGGAATGATTTGCCAGCCAAAGGTCTTTGGTTCTCTTGGTGGATCTATCACTGAGTGTCAGGGGCCGGGTGGAGCCATCCATTCATTATAGCACAGTCCGGAGGAGAACATGGGAATTTCCATGATCAGGCTCGATCGGAGGGATGATTGACGCCCATGTCGCTTCCGATGCTCATTTACCATCCACGTTCAGAGCTTCACATATTCTCGATCTTAAACCGCACGTCGATGTCCCCTTTGCCCGGTGGTATCGGTTCGGAATCCTCATCAAATAGGGTCCTCTCAAAAAACCGAACATTCATGTCTTTGTCAGTGAGGACAATAGTTTGCTTCTGTGTTCCATAAAGTCCACTGACACCCAGCGGATGTGCTTGCGTCGGAACATGATTCGGGGGACTATGGTGGCGAATCGGAGTATTATGGCCGATAATGTCGATCTTCTCATGCTTTCTTGCCGTACGCATCTCGTCCTCGGTCAGGCCAGTCATGTCCTTCCGTCCGAGCGTGGGAACAAATATCGAATCGCGCAATCTTGGGATGTAGGCTTCCAGACCGGCGTCATCGTCGTGGCCTTCTCGTGGCAGAGTATCGTAACTCAGAAGATCAAGAAACCTTTGGATCAACTGATCTTCCGTTTCGTTCTTTTCGACACTGTCGCGGATGGCATTGAGCATGAGCTCTTCGCCGAGGGTGACTTTCTTCCATGATCGATCCGAAAACGCTGCATTGCTGAGGCCCACCGTTTGAACGGTATCACCTGCGATCCAGGGGACTTGACTTTGGTCTTGGGCACGGTTGGAGATGACGGCTAGCTTTTCGCCGATATTTCCACAGGCGAGGCTGAATCCTCCAGCATCTTTGGCTAAGCCGGTATTGACCACATTTTTGACAAAATCTTCCACGGGGCCCACACTTTCGGCCAGAAACTTTCGAATGATGGCTCCCCGGCTGATGGCAGAGGGTGGTGGTGTCGTGTCTTCGCGGTAGTTGGTTAAGACGGCAATCTTGCCATTTTTGGTCACTCCTAACCAGGTGCCATGAATATCACGAAGCATATCTCGACCTCCAAGGACGTGGGAGTCCGGTTCTGGCCACCATTTCGCCGTCTCAGTTGGACGATTGAGAAATTCGTCCCGATTATCGATGAGAATCAATGGATACGAGGGATGTGCTGTAGATATGAGTGCGATACACATTTCGATAGATTTCAGGTATGCTTGACTGTGCAAGAAAATCGTAAAATTCGAGAGAAAATGTGAAAAGAGGATGTCGAGGTATATATGATCAAGCATGAAATCCCTTCTCCGATGCGTATCACATGACCCAACTGTCCCTCCCGGTAGCCAGTTTTGGATTGCCACATGCAAGCAAAGAAGCAGTCAAACGCTCACAGGAACGAGGGTGTTTGCCAAACGAAAGACGCAATGATTTTCTGTCTCGAACAATTGTGCCAGGTTCTCCTTCGCCGTCTGCTGAGGTATATTTGCCGGTTGAAATGTGAGTTCCGTAAACAGCAAAAAGAAAGAATAACATTAAAGAAAAATTTGGAGCCGAGGCAGAATCAAAGCTAGACGGGGCCAAGGCAGAATAAGCCACTGACCCCGAGTGAGTGATGTATGCGGACTGATTCCTTCCCCGTACACAAGAGTCCGAATGAGGTCGCGGCGATGCCTGAGGAGCGAGATCTTTGTATAGCATAGGACTAGAACTTACACTGTTGTTCCTCTCATACTGGAGCCCTCCACGATGGTTGTCACTCTTCCGAATGGTAGAAAGATCTTTGGATGGCTCCCGGTCTTCAACCCAGGGACCAATCCTTCACCGTAAGTGTGGGTACAAGATGGGGAGGGGTCGTACTTCGCCTCCAGGGTCGCAGTATCAAGTGACTTGTCCGAGTCATCTTGAGCATTTGGTTGTTGGTAAGGGAAGATGCTACTCAGTCGATGATATCGAGAGGAATCTTCTGTAGAGCGGACGAGCACCTGGTGGCGGCACAGGTACTGGGGTGGCTTGATGACTGGCCCCGAGCCAGCTAGTGCCGCTTATCGATAGTGCCGATACTCGATAAGACCGGATGACGTGTAAGGCTGAGTGTGAGCTCATCTGGAAGTTCTTGGGGACTTTTAGTGACGCACGAGTCCCCTGATCGCTCTCATCACCCTGCATCTCCCTCCGCAGCACCACACGACCTGCGCCTTTCCGCCAGGCACACCAACACTGACGCCTCTTTCAATTCTCATAGGTGTCCAGAGATCAAAGAAAAGAACAGCTTGTACTCCTCAACTCATATCTATGTTGCCTTGTCTCTGAGGAACACCGGTACAAGTACTCCAGTTTCTCTGCTGCATCCTCTGCCACTCACCTCACTTCCGCATATCCCATGTCCGCCGACCATCATACCTCCCATTGACCATGTTGGGCTTCATTGCAGACCTCATTGCGTGAGTGAAACCACAGCGACTCAGTGAATGTCCATCCAGAAGCGTACCGGCCACTCACTCCTCTCACAGTTCTATCACCACCATCCTCCTCCCTGCCTACCTCGCCTATAAGGCCCTCCGGACCAACGACCCGGCACAAACACACCCATGGCTAATCTACTTCATCATCCTGGCTCTCACTCTACTCCTAGAATCATGGACCTTATTCGTCATTGGATGGATTCCCTTTTACTCCTGGTTCCGCCTCATCTTCCTCCTCTACCTGGTGCTCCCACAGACCCAAGGAGCAAAGATTCTCTACCTTGACTACCTCGAGCCCTACATTGTCGGACATGAAATCCGGATTGATCAATTCATTGGAGACGCACATGAGCGACTACAACAGATGGGTCTAGGATACCTGAATGTGGCGATTGAATTTGTTCGAGACAAGGTCTTGGGTCAAACCAGTCCACAGCCTCCACCGTCCCAAGCTTCCGGGTATGCGAGTTATGCACAAGATCTCCTCTCGCGCTTCGCTATGCCTGGAGCGCGTACCACCGCACCCACTCAGCCTGGCACGACCTCTGCCGGCGTCTACGGTATGGTCACCCACCTGGCTGGCGCGGCCTTCGCTGGGTCAACATCCCGCTCAGCAGCCACGGAATCGGGAGCCACCGAAGCCGCATCCATTCCAGGATCCCTCGTCCCCGATGTTCCTGGATGTTCTTCGGCCGAGAAATCAGGTTTCATCTCCGCACAGCGTGAACGACTCTCTGGCCTCCTCAAAGCTTTAGATACAGAGCAACAGAACCTTGATCTCGCTTATGGGTCGGGCCCAGGACAACGGCCATCAAGCTCGGGGTTGGGAGGCTTGAAGACGAAGTCGAGAAGTGAGCAATCCTTTGAGAATGTCGATTATGATGATGCCACACATACACCGGGCTCATCCAGTTATGGATCCACGCCGCCAAAACTTGTGATTGAAGGTCGTCGAACAACCAGTGGTAGCTGGATACCTGCCGGTGTGAGTGGATGGTTCGGTGGTGGAGGAGGCGGAGAAGATCGAATTGAGAGAGATCGAGATGACCTAGGGTCAAAGGTCCCCCCGAGATGGTCGGCGGCGAGGGATATCACAGAGGAAATAGCACGAAGCACGGGCGTGGATACGGGGAGATGAATTGAGAGAATTTTGTCAAAGTGAATTGACAGATCAAACTGGCGAGCTTACGCAGCCTGCCGGATCCCCGTGATGAAATCACAAGTGATGGGTCACTGGTGTCAGCTGGGATAATACCATATGACATGCAATATGCTGGGACTTGATCAAGATGTCCAACTCGGCTTGGGTACATGTAAAACCATGTCAATGTCATTCACAAATGCGAATGCCACATCCCATTGAGTATCTCATACCGAAGGTCCTGTTTTTTTGAGCACACCCCAACTCCCTTCCAAGTGGAAGACGATTGCTCCGTCTCATCTTCATCCTGAGCCAAAATTGTACTCGTACGCCAGATCGACCGTATCGCATGTACATGTAATATAACATATACTCAGTGATCGCTCACATTGTGCATTCCTGAGCCAAAAATCCGGGTTTCGCTCAAACTCCGAGACCCAAAATCAAAGTTCAACGTGCTTTCGCACTGTATTGCATTGCTTCGCATACCTCCCATCCCTCCCATCCATCATGAGGTACAAGTCATACACATCGCATCCATATGCCATATCAGATATTCCAGAAAACGTAAACTTTTACCAAAAAGGGAAGGGAAAAAAAAAGAGGGGGAGGGGGGCCCATCAGTGTCGACGTGCTAGAAGGACGAAAGTGTGTTGTTTGGGCAATTACTCAGCGGCTGTATCTCTCCGCTCTGTTCGAATTCTGAATCGTTCTCGGAATCGTCGTGCGAGACCAGATCTTTCATCCTCTGTGGGATGGTGTAATCTGGACCCAAGTGTCTCCTGTCTGAGTCGTCTCAACGCTGCAATACGTTCTTCTCGAGACCCCGAGGCAAGGTGACGAAGGTGAGCGACGGTTTCCCTTCGTCCACCACGATGGGGACTCCCTTCACTAGTAATAGCCACCGGTAACGGAGGTGGTATTTGGCCTTCTTGACCAACGGGAAGAGTAGCACTAGAGTCCCTACGTTCAGTTCCCTCGTTTTCGCCTTCTTGAGGTCTCAAATCGATTCGGCACAACGGACACGTGCCACTGACATTCAATAACCACGGGTCAATGCAGTCGGGATGGAACTTGTGGTTGCAAGGTAACACCCGAACTTCCTCGCCCTTGTTGAAGTCCTCAGTACATATGGAGCAGCCCAGGTGACCTTCTGCATCAGTGCCATCGGCATTATTGGTGGCAATCGCAGCGGGTGCTCGGTCGGAGCCGGAATCCGATGTTGTCGCATTTCCTGTGGCCACCGTCTCGTTGGTGGAGCTTGGATTGGGGGCAGCAGTCTGAACATTTTCAGCATTCATCTCAATATCCGTGCCCTCGGTTGGTTTCTTCGGAAGATCCTCATGGTCTCCAAATTTGACAATGGGAAGCGTCTCCAGCATGGCACGTGCGATACCTCTTGCTCGACTTTGTCGGCCTCGGCCCACGATGTTTCGAGGTCCATATCGTTCTGGATGCCTATGTGCTCGGATGGCTCCGGTGACAATGATGACCACGAACAAAGCCGTGATGATTCCAGTGATGGAATATAAAATAATCATGGCCACGGCCGTCGTTGGAGACTGGCCCAGGGAACCATTACCGTTGAATTGACTATCGGAAGCATTCGTGTAAGTGTTCAGATCGGGAAGAATGGTGGCCGTTCCAGGGCTTTCCTGGTTGAGGTTCAAATCAGCCAGGCTGGATGCTAACATGGCGTCGGTGGTGGTTAAGATGCCCCCAACGGTGGGGAGGTTGCTGAGGCCCGTGGCCGTGCAATGGTCACTAGTCTCGCTGTAAAGAATGACGACGTTGGTCCGAGGGGAATTGACGACGATCTGGAACACCTCGCTGGCGTCAAGATTGCCGGTATATTTGTCAGGATCACAGGAAAGGTAGGAAAACTGATTCGCGTCGACAATGTCATTGGCATTGCTAGCATCGACATTAACCAGATGACCAGCCACATTGACTTGGAGGAAACTGCTGTGCGAGATCTCCGCATATTGGCCCAAAGGCGCTAACTGAACGGCGGGAAGATCGGGAAATTCTGTGCCATTCATGATAAACCGAGGGGAGGTGGAGGCGGGATAGAGATCTTGAGTGCCATTTGAAGGCATAATGGTTTGGGCGGCCACTTTCGAGGCCGATGCGGCCATGGCGACTGTTACCCATCTCTCATAACGTCGAGAAACCCTCATTTCGTCCGTATGCTGTTGCAGCTGGATGCTTTGATGTCAAACTTCACAACTCTTTCGACCTTCCAAAACCCCCGCTTCTCGATCGACGACCCGGAACCGACCAGTTGGGGTCGTTTGACAAAGAAAGGTCAATAACACCAGACGGAAAGAAAATTTTGGTGGACTGGATCAGGCCTTTATTGTGCGGTAGAAGGAGGATTGTCACAGTGTCATCGCTCGGAACATTAAACGTTCAGCCGAATTGATTCGCGGGTTGTGGTGATGCTTACTTCCAGTAGTGCGGTTGAGGTCAAGGAATCGGCTGCAACAAGGGTGGCAAACACGTCGTGCGATGAGTCCAGTTTGACATCGGGATGGGAAATAGGAGATGAAATTGGAGGGGGATGATTTGGAAACAGTGCTGAGGCCGTGACCAAACCGAGGACGCAGGCGCTGCGTTTCGTATTTGAGGACTAGTTACAGATTCGAGTGGTGCAGATGATCGGAAGACCGGGTCAGCGAACCAGGATTTGGAGAGCCCAGTCGATAGGCTTGGGAACGACGGACCGAGTTGTAGGGGTCCACGACTTCTCGGTTAGCCTCGAGGTGATAGAGAGACCAGGCGGTTAGATAGTAGTTTTTGGGTTCGTTCGTCGCGGGATAAACCCCCAGTCAGCGGCAGGGCCTTGAAGGACTTGGTTGTCTCGTATTCACAAAAAGTATTTGTGATTATCTCGCATCTGCGTGGTGGACGAGCAATCTTCTGATCACAGCCATGCAGCGGAGTCGATGAGCGAATTGATTCCCAAAACAATAGGCGTTGCCAAAACAGGGATCAGAAACAAAAGGGGTGATGTCGTATGCATGGCGGCGCAGGAAGAGTTGCGAGTTGATGATTTGATGGAAGAAGAGCGATGGGGCACGAGACCCGGGAGCCGGAGGGAGAGCGGGAGTACAAAATGTACAGTACAAAAGTGTTCGCTTATGAAAGTACCCCTGCTACCCTCTCACGACCGCTCGGAAGAATATCTTTCCACGCCGAGATGCCTTGGATGGCACGCACAACACCTTGTACCAGGCCCATGTAACCGTCATCAAACCCACTTGTATATCAGCTCGCAAGGTAATACTCAATCGAGCCCGCCTCTTCCAATATACCTCGGCCGTCAATCAATCTCCAGCCTCTATCGAATAAAGAACTATTCGAAAGGCCAAGCGAATGGACATCCAGTTGTACGATTGACATCAAAGCTTACAGAACTGTAGACTGAGACTTTTGATGGCCATGGTCTTTGGACTTGAACACACAGCTCCCTCTTGGATGCGAAGGTACAGCTGCCTCCTATCTAAATCCGCCATGCAAGTATCTACGCGAATGACACCGAGTACACAGAAGACATCAAATCCTTTCTTCAGTGACTAACTAAGCACAGGCCAGGATGATCTGGGCCCTAGAATTTATAATGCAGTGGAAAACTCCTATACACAGTAGGTTGTGTGTGCATTAGTAGTCTGTGCGAAGATTTCTATCTGTTTTGCCAGCTTTGCTCTTGCCACTTTGTATATAGTATCTCATGTACCATCAATTTCCCAAAACAACGCCGCCGCGGCGATTGGCTGTTTCTCGTTTGGCTAGATATGTATGCCTCGAGATTCGCTCTCGCCTATCTCAGATATCTTGATCACAAAATGACTGCCAAGGCAGGAAATTCCGGAAATCATGGCTTTGTATTGGTACATCAAGGCCGGAAGGCGTCGAAATCATCTCTGTGGGGTGTCAAGGTGTCAAGTTTCGATGAAGGTACAGCCACATTTTCAACAGAATTGTGTTTTTTCATGACTTGGCCGTCCGTAGTGGTTCTGTATTTAAGATTGTTGTCTCCATCTCCAAACACTCCATTCGCACAAGCATTCATCATCCCAGTCGTCAATGTTCGCTCGCTCACGCCCTTCATCGATGGCTTCCATTCCTCCAGCTTCCAAGAGACTCCACAACTCTCGAATCTGGTCCAAATATGCCACTCGCATGGGATAAGTGACAATCACGCGCGATTCCGGCCCCTGTGCTAACCAACTGAGAATGGTCTTTGAGAGCAATTCGGGATGTTCCTCCGAATACACAGTATCCGCGGCGACAATTACGCTGGCTTTGTCTTGATCGGCCAAATAAGATGTCCCGGTTTGCAAGGTCAGTGATTCTGGATCACCCCAGTCCAACGTGCCGCATTGGACCAAAGTCGCATTGACAATTGCGGCATTGAGTGTGATATTTCCTGCCAGGCCAGGGACAATCCCTTGCAGATCGGTGAGTATGACGGGGACCCTCCAGAGAGCTGCGGCCATCAGCCCGACTAAGCCTGTGCCGGCTCCGAGCTCCAAGACCGGGATAGCCTTCGTGAGAGAAATCTCGACATTGAGCTTATGTAGCAAGCTGGCCAGAACGAAAGAGGACGTCCATGTTTGTAGACTCAAGCCCTGAGCGCGGAGAGCAGGTTCTGCGATCTTGACTTCAATGAATTTATTATCGCCGCTCGGGATGGAGAAAGAGCGGGGCATTCGGCTCTGAGCGAATGCTATCCAAAAAGGTCGAACAAGTTACTTGATAGGAATCTTGAATTTAAAGGACGAAAACCCGTTTCTAGTCGTGTGGTAGCTAGGATACGTGACGGTAGACCCTGTGGATAGATAGGCATTCTCTACCACTCTAACCAGCCGGCTTTATTCTCATATTGTTTGTAGCCGTGGGAAGAGAATGTATGAGCTAACTAGAACTATCCGCTGGAGGTGGCCGCTTTATGTACATATACTCCGTAAACGAATGTAGTCTAGCATAGGCTAGAGTCCTTGGCAGAAATCTACATGGGTGTGGTTCCGGCCAAGGCGCCAAGGACGGCTCCTGTAAAACGGCCACGATTTGTCCATAGATTAGGCCAGTCTTGAACACACCTCCCCCTTCCCCTTTTTCCATCGTTTTCGCATCATGTCCTTGATATACCCAGGTGCGTTTGGTATCCTTATCGATGATCTCCGTCATTACTTGGCTCTTCCGGTCAGAATGAACCTTCTGCGCCCATTAGAATTGGCGACCAAAACCATTGTTTTCGAAACTGTCAATCTGAAGTTCCTTCATCCCCAATTTCAAGATAGAAACGGATTGTGTTGTATGCGTCCCGCAGTCTTGCGCATACCATTGCAAGACGAGCAATGCCAATGGATTTAACAATGGTTCTCCTTGCACAGAGACACATTTCTCCTTTCCTTGCAGCATCCAGTCTTTTACAGGTCTCCTTTCAGGGGAATCACTGAATCAGCGTACAACTATGACTCGGATGACTTCACCCACATGACAAGGTGACTGACGTGCTCTTCACGACGGGACTTCGTATAATCCTGCCCTGCAAGGGGGCCCTCTCTCAAAAATAACAAGTGGCATCAACACCTTCTCAACCATCGGGCTCTCCTTGCCTAGACCGTTGTTTTGAATCGTGGATATCAAGTCTGAAAGATTTTTCAGCCCTTTCAAGTTGAAAAGAGTTCCCTGAATCTGACCTGGGGGATGACCATGACCAAACGATCGGAGTCCTCAGTACAAGAGGTTGTCCTTCACTTTACATCTTTACTCGGGTCATTGCAACAATTGTGGTTGCTCTCTGGCCGTATTGTCGAGACTTCGTGATGCGTGCATTAGGCATGGATGACGGAATTCTCTTAGCTGGTTTCGTATGAGTGGTAAGTCTCTCTGAACTGTTCAGTGTTTAACGATGGCAGATACTGTCCATTGGACAGACATTCGCTGAATACAAGGCGCTTACGCTGGGCCCTGGGACAAACATCTCTGCGATATTCCCTTTAATCGACTGGAGTACGCTCGTGTCCGTTTGGCTCATCGAATTCTTCTTTCCCTATGGCAATGCATGTACCCAAACCTCCATCTTGCAGGTCTGCCGCAAAATCTCGCCTGAGAAGTCAAAAGCATTTGTCGTCAGACTCTCTTGGGCAGGTATTGTTTTCACAGTCATCTCCAATGTTGCTTCCAGGTTGGAATTGGTGTTCGTCTGTCGTCCTTTCACCTCATACTGGAAGCCTTATAACCCTACATATACGAAAAACCACACCTGTGGAAACGAGCATGTGCCGGTCGTTTAGATTGTTGCAGTCAGTCGTCTTAAATGTCTATGCCTCTATTCTGCCAATGCTATTGATTAGGAAACTCAATTTATCAAGAAGACAACGGCTAGGCCTCCGCGCCCTATTCTTCGTGGTAATGGGATGGTAAGCTCACATATGTAAGTACGATAATAAGGCAGGAGGTTTCGTTACGGACCTTGCCCAAGCGGTTGGCAGCTGCTGAGGCACACCTTGCAATCGTCTGCATCGCCACCAGCTCTAAAATCCCTATTCAAATACAAGTTCTCTCGTTGCTCTCAGCTTTCAAAAGGACTTGCCTCTGTCGATTCGAGCTCATCGTACCGGCTGCTTTGCCGTTCTGCCCTTCATCTTCGGACTCTTCACCACCAATCGTGTTTGGGGTAGAGGCGCAAGTTGAACTTGCGGCAGTAGTCGCAATGTCGGTGTCGGATAGATTCGATTTTGTAGCGATGCATGGGAATCTTCGCAAACCTGGTCAACCACATTCAAGGACCAGATGTGAAGGAATATTCTAGCCCATAATTGTATCTCGCCCAGCCAGGCCGAGTCCGGGTGTAGGATATCGCGCCGGGAGACTCTCTTCAATGTAAGCAAACCTGAGGGGCCTGGTAATCCTAGAATGGTGGGTACTGGAGAGGCTGTTGTTGCAGTAGACCCAAAATCACCAGCCACCCACTTGGCCTGCCAGTCTCTTTGTGATATGTGGCGACGCCAAGGCTGGTAGAGATCCTCGGAGGCGTTTTACGCTTCATAAACGCCTCGAAACTATACAGTCTGACGGGGCTCTTGGACCCCTTCGAAATCACATCACGATCACCAGGCGAGTACTATAAAAGGGATACCACAAGCGAGTCCGAGGACTGCCGTTTTCGGCCGCTTCGACCCCATTTTAGGTTCACCATCCCGTCCGTATATTCTGCCTCTGATACTTTCACGAAGCTTAATGTACGCTTCTGAGAACATCGCGCGCGAGGATGTTTTCTGGTCTGCGGGGAAAGGTCCTAAAAGCTAGCGAATGGCAACCAAATCGAGTGGGGTATATCGAAGCGTGGAAGTACAGCAACGTCAGCCTCACCCGGTCTTCGAAAACGAGCAAACACTACCATGACAAATTCTGATATTGGGTTACAGATCCGCACAATTTCGTCGTTCAACTTCAAGTCCGGCTACCTCAATGACGACCAGATTCAAGCATGGCTGAATCAAGATGGCATATTTTCGCCGCCGAATCCATTACCCGATGCCGGTCGTCTCCAAAGCTGCATCCGCCTTGTACTTTGTGAGCGCACTTCCCTTTTTCCACCAGGATTTGCCATGTCAGAGGGAGCATTCAGGACCATTGAGACAGAGTTTGCTCTCTCTCCAGCTACATTGTGTTCTTTCGACGCTCCCGCCGGTTGTTACTCCAGTCACTCTTCTTTCGATAGCGCACGCCCATTGAGAATAGATAAAATCAGTATGTCCACCAGAGGCTACCTTCTTGGATGCACATATTGAGTGTTCAGACATAATCTTAAAGGCTCCACAAAAATATGAGATTCGTAACTATGGCCTCTCGTTGACCTACGATCTCTCTTCCGGCTCCACCTGCGGCCTCCTGTGCGGCGAGAACCTTCTCACCTCAAGAGCCATTCGGCCTTGCAGTCCTTCTCTGGGTGCTTGGCCTCCTGGTAGCCCTGCTGCGCAAATCCATTCGTTTCTGGAAAACACACCCGGCCACTGGCAGCACCCTATGCTAATCCCATGCGCAACGATGGCAGATCATCTGATGTCTCTGAAGTCCTTTTGCAACGACGACCTCAACCGAGAAGTCATGATGGTGGAAGAAGAACTCGGCGTCACAAGGGTTGGCCGTCGGAGGAACTTTTCACCGCACAATGAGCCGTGGCAACATGGCGAAGAACGGATAGATCAGGCTCTGCCCCAACTATCAAGATCAAAAATGCGACATCTGACTGTGCGTATCAATACATACTTCACCAAGATTCTTTTCAGCAAGAGATCTCCCGAGTGGCATTGCGAAGCTTCACGATTCCTTTTAGACACATTCAACAGGTTTTCCAGTATTCAGCTCGACGACAAGCCCGAAACCGAGCAATCTCTGAAAGAGCTCTTGGAGCATAACATTGTTCAAGCTAAGGCTCTAGCAGATGTGGTCATGAATCTTCAAAACAGGATGGAGTTGCAACTCAACGTGGTAAGGTTCAGTCTCCAACACATACATTGCAATTGCGCGTTCATTTCCCAACTCATCTTTGCTTGCAAAAGTTGTACAGTTTTGTGGCCCAGCACGATAATCAATTGAGCGCGCAGCTAGCAGCATTGAGTGGGCGAGACAGTACATCTATGAAGATCCTCGCATTCATAACAGCGGTCTTTCTCCCAGCAACAGTTGTCGCTGTAAGTGTCCCTGTCATTGTCAATCAAATCAGCACAATGGTACTAATCAATGAACAGACTCTTTTCAGCATGGATATGTTTGATTGGCAGAACGCCACCTCCAAGAACGTAGTCTCGTCTTCTGATGAAGATAATGGACAGACACATACTGTTTCCCCACAATTCTGGATTTACTGGGCCGTCACGATTCCTCTAACCATCGTCACGCTTGCTGGCTGGGCGATCTGGTGGCGCGTCGAGCAACGAAGATTCGACTTCGACCTGATTCAAAAACAGCAAGACTCGGAGGAGTTCTATGCTATTCCTAGGAGGACGTAGTGATGAACTCGGTTTGGAAGGGAGCTACAGCCTTGTCCTTGCCAACCACCTTCATACCGGCTTCATCTCGAGACTTTTGTTGAAACCAGGACTTTCTGAGCGTGAATTAGTCTTATGGCCCGGACAATGAGGGAGGGAAATATGCTATTGCCAGCGAGAATGGTATCCGGCCTAGAGTAGGTTAGGTGTCCATTGAAGATGAATATTCTCGACATGCTTGCTCTTCGCCGGCGCAGACGCCGTCAGCCCTAATTCTCGGCGGAGAACAAGAGTGAGTGTCTCTAGTTCTGGACCTAGGGGTGATCCCAAGTGGAACGCTTTCACCACCACTGGTGATTGTTTGAGCTGAGTGGCCAAAGATAGGTCCGTGATCAGTGTAATCGGCCCTCATCAAGCGTCTTGGTTGACGATCTGCACGAGAAATTCGACATGAACGGTTGTCATCTCTTCTGGAACGTTCGCAGTCTTCGTTCGCATTGTAGTTCGCATCTGTTTCCGAGGTATAGGCATTTGCTGTATCGTGCTCGCAGTTATAGTCGATCTGACTTGCTGCTAGACGGTGACTCGGCTTCACGACAGGGACCTTTCTAATAGTATGGCTTGGAGGGTTGAAAGAAATGTCGACGTTGAATTTGAGGACTGGCTCGAACCGTTGATTATTCCCCATTTTTGTAAGGCGTACCTTCTTAGATAAAGAGCATGAGGTAGAGGTAGGACGTACAAGTGAGTAAGACGTCGAGAGAGTTGCTGAATTATATAGATGCGTTGGTTTTCTTTCGCAGGAAGTGCTGCCCGACGCACTCCGGGCATTGCTCGTCGCCACGAATGCTACTGATAATGATATTACAGTCGCAGAAAAAGTTCGCTATGATTGATCTGTAGTAAGCCCAAGTTTCGCAAGAGCGAGTCCGAGTAGACAAAAACAAATTCCCCTGAATGGAAATGCGAAGTTGAGGAGCAGCAGCAAATGGTCAATACCGTAATATCTTGCATTTCTTCCCCATGAATACCCACGAACGGTCGTGCTTCCATTCTTCTGCAGTTTATGCCACTTAGGTCTCGTAATTACAATCTCTTTCTTTCATGGATCAAGAAACCGTAAGATGACGACAGACCGGGAAAGGGACAAAATGGAAGGTTAAGTACCACTAGAAGTTTCTGGGATGTTCCTTTGGCTCTCTCAATATCCACCAGTTCTCAAGCCACCCTTTCTCAAGCTCATCTCCTTGTGCTGTTTTACTCCGTCTTGACGGAGTGTTCATATTGTAGTTTGTACCGTTTGCACATGTGTCAATTCAAGCCCAGTATCCCCAGCACCACAGCGTCAGTCTCTTCCTTTTGTCCAGAAGAACATGTATTTGGTCTTTGACCGGGGCATCAAACAGCAAACTGGACAACACGAATCTCACCTCCCGAGATGCTCCTTCTCTCACTTTTTCTGTTACAATTTCGCTGCGATTGGAACGGAGGCAGAAGAGGAGAGCGGCAGGGTGGCCCCCCTTAAAGCGGCGAAACTTCACTCGAGATCTCCGCGTTTACTTTTACGCGTTGATCAAATTTGGTCGCGTCATTAACTCAATTGCAACATTGTGTGATGCGTCTGCTCACGAAATCGTTCAATGGCCGAGACTTGCGTCTTCTACAGAGTGTCATATGGCCCAGCGCTCTCTCCGGACCCCCCTCTTTGGTTTCTCCGTCCATCCAATCCCATACTGCACCGTGGACTCCGACTCGGGGCGGCCAGTGCAGAGGAGCGAAAACAACGACAAGGAAGAAGGTGAAAGAGCTCCAGCAAGGGGCAATACCAGCAGAATCACTTCCTGAACTACCAGGCGATGATGAACCCCAATATCCGAGTGTGCTCCAGGGCGCCAAAAATAACATGGCGAGATTTGAGAACTGCGTCCTAATCACAAGAGTGGGAAACTTCTACGAGTTGTATTTTGAGCAAGCGGAAGAATATGGCCCCCTCCTTAGCCTCAAGGTAGGCTATAAGCAAACAAAACTTGGTCCTGTGGCTATGGCTGGCTTCCCATTCTTTCAGCTGGATCGCTTTCTGAAGATGTTGGTCCAAGACCACAATAAATATGTTGCTATTTGTGAGGAATTCCTCATCAATGTCTCTGGCAAGGTCAAGTCAGGTGGTTTGAAACATGATCGCCGTGTGTCGCGGGTAGTGACTCCAGGTACATTGATTGATGAGAAATTTTTGGATCCTTACGAGAACAATTTTCTGCTCTCTGTCCATCCGGAACCCTTGTCCGTTGGCGAGGGTCTCTGCTCAGAGGATAATGTTGCGAAAACTGCCTCGGAGCAAACGATTGGACTGTCATGGTTGGATCTGTCCACCGGTGATTTCTTCACCCAGACTGCAGACCGAAGTTCACTGTCGTCCGCTTTGACTCGGATCGCCCCTCGTGAAATCATCCTTCCCTCGAATGTCTCCGAAGAAATTAGGGACGAGGTTCAACAAACAGTGGGACACGACCACCGGCTGCTGACATTGCATCAAGTAGGAAAGGAGTTTACATCAATGTCGGGCTGGAATGTCATGCTAGAATCTCCTGTGGCTGAGAATGCCGATGACATTTTCAAAACGGCGGAAAAGTATGCAGGACATCGACTTCTGGACTATGTACAACATCGTCTGCAGGGCCTACAGCTTCGATTACAACCGCCGCGTCAAAGAGAGCTTCACGCGACCCTGAGGATTGATCGGAACAGTTTGCGAGGACTTGAGGTCCTTGAAACTACTCGGGACGGGCTTGGGAAAGGCAGCCTGTTCCATGCCGTGAGAAGAACAGTCACAAAAAGCGGTGCTCGTCTTCTACGAGATCGCCTCACATCGCCCTCGGCTTCTCTGGCAGAAATTAATGACCGCCTCGATCTCGTCTCGACATTTGTGGAATCGGATGAATTAACGGACTCACTAATATTTCGGCTACGACGAACACATGACGTTCAACGCATAGTCCAGAAATTCGCCCTCAATAAGGGAGATGCTGATGATATGTTATCCCTAGCGGGCGCCATTTCCGAGACTGTGGCTACTCAGGATCTTTTGCAGGCGTCTGTCAGACCAAACAAGTTCGCAGATGCAAGCGTCGAAACAGAAGTGTTGGATAATCTCCCTTTGCAGAAGCTCTTACAGCGGCTCGACTTGGATGGTCCCGGCGAGCTTCAGGCCCGCATTGTCTCTGCTATTGATGAAGAGGGCCTCCTGCAAAAACATCGCCTTGAGGAAGATGAAGCGGCAAGTGTGGCAGCTCTGGCGCACGATACCGTCCTGGAGAGTGCTCCAGAGGAGATTGAGTCCCTTCCGAAAGCCATTCGCATCCATGGCAAATCTGAGGAGCAGAAGAAAGATGAAATTGAGCTGGAGGAGCCCTGGATTATGCGTCATGACGCAAGTGATGTATTGCAGCGGCTGCATGAAGATCTTCATTCTCTCGAAGTGGAGAAAGTCGCTTTGGCAGAGAGGTTGAGAGACGAATTGAAAGCCCCGACTTTAATACTCAAATCCACACCTGGTCTTGGTTATATTGGTCATATTCGAAGCGCTACCGGCTTCGATAGGGAAAAGTTGGAATCACTGCAGGCAAGGATGGTGTCTTCTTCGAAAAGCACTCGATCTTTCTATCTGAATGATTGGACACGACTTGGTCGCCGAATTGACCAAGTGATGCTGAATATCAGAGACGAAGAAAAACGGATCTTTTCGTCTCTGAGAGAATCAGTCATTCAAAACCTTGTCAAGTTACGACGAAATGCAGCCGTCATGGATGAATTGGACGTGGCAAGCGCATTCGCGACATTGGCAAAGGAACAGTCATGGGTTCGTCCTATTCTCAACCCTGGAACCGAGCACAAAATCATAGGTGGACGACATCCAACTGTGAAACTTGGATTGGAAGAGCAAGGCAGATCTTTCGTCAGTAACAACCTTGTCCTCGACCACAATGAACGAATCTGGCTTGTGACTGGACCTAATATGGGTGGAAAGAGTACGTTTCTCAGACAAAATGCACTTCTCACGATCCTTGCCCAGTCTGGCTCGTATGTCCCCGCTGTACATGCTGAGATAGGACTTGTGGATCAAATCTTCAGTCGAATTGGAGCTGCAGATGATTTATTTCGGGACCAGTCCACGTTCATGGTGGAAATGCTAGAGACAGCAGCGATTTTGAATCATGCAACTTCACGGTCATTTGTGATCATGGACGAGGTTGGGCGAGGCACCACTCCTGAAGATGGGACAGCGGTGGGATATGCCAGTCTTCATCATCTCTACCACGTCAACAAGTGTCGAACTTTGTTTGCAACTCATTTCCACGTATTGGCGGATATGACCCGGGATTGGCCAAAATTGGCATGTTACTGCACCGATGTGTTGGAGGACAATAGCGGCTCTTTTGCCTTCGTCCATCGACTGAAGAAGGGAATCAACAGACAATCTCATGCATTGAAAGTGGCCAAACTTGCTGGATTGCCTCCTACCGCCCTGAAGGTTGCAGGAGATGTTCTGAAACATCTGTCAGAAGAAAGGAGTGGCATACAAGCACGCGCCATGGCAGAAGCTGAGCGGTCTGAACGCACTTAAATGGCCCCAACGGGATGATACATTTCCTAGCACACCTGTCATTCCGGTGGGAACCTTGGTGGTTGCTGTATCTCACCCTCGGCGGGTTTGGAGGTTGCCATTGTCCCGCAGTTTTTACACGTCCTGACTTGAGGATCATTCTCAAATGCCAAAACACCTTCCTTGATTTGCGTCCCTAGATCTGTCAAGTGGAAACTCGCCTCATGGACGATATGTCCGCAATTCTTGCAATACCATCTCAGAGTGTCAACGGAATCTTCCGGTCGCGGTTGTTCTAGCACAATGCCGACTGTGTCTGCAAATCGTACCGGGTTATGAGGAGTGTTCGCAGGCAATAAGAAAAGTGAATTTTCATGGATGGGAATGTCGACCGGCATATGGGGATTGGTCGAGGTATCCATGGTCTTGAGTAGCATGGAACCTTTATGTTGGTAGAAGAATTCTGGGGTTGTGTTGATATGGTAGTCTGTTCGAGCGTTGGGGCCGCCGACCACCATGACGGTGAGGCCGCCAGTGGAAGGAGATGAGGGGTGGTACACACAATAGTTGTTGATGGGCGGCTGAAGGAGGTGGGAGTTGTCTTTTAGCCTGCCCAAGCGTCAGTTGACGTTCTGTAACATTAATGAATGCGGTCTGTATACCATTTCGGCAAATTTAATGCACCAGTCATCTTAACTTGAGGGCCCGAGGTGAAGCGTTTCCGAGAAATCGAATTGCGTCCGGAGTGACCAGGAATTCAAAACAGTCTTTTTGAGCGCCGCAGACGTATCCCTATTAGATATCAAAAACTGCGACAGCGATGGCAATTGACAAATGAACCACGGCCCGCGGGTGAGATGGAATATGAGTCTACAAGGATGATGATCGGTTGTCGTCAATTTTACTCTCAAGGAACCGGCCGAGTTGATATGTCCGAGTTAAGATGTGCTTTTTTGGTGATGTGCCCTCTGAGCGGAGGCAGACGCGGTGCGGAGAAAATTTTGTGCGGACGACGAGGAAAAGGTTCAGCATGCAAATCTGTATAGAATGACCCACGATGCACACACGGGAGCATTGACTGCATTGTAATATCACCTCTGGCCTGATGCCGACGTCTCAACCTCCCCTCCGCCTCACGTCCCACAAGTCCCTCACCTCCAGACTTGTTCTCTCCACCCTTCTCGGCCGTGCCATTCACATCGACCAAATCCGACCCAACTCCCCTACAAACCCAGGTCTCGCACCGTACGAGATCTCCTTCCTCCGTCTCCTAGAATCCGTAACCAATGGGTCCCACATCGAAATTTCATACACGGGTACCATCCTCCTCTACAAACCCGGTTTAATCACGGGTTCTGCACCAGGAAGTGGCGCCTCGAGTTCAGGCGTGTTACGGCACGACATTCCGGCCAACAATACACGGGGGCTAAGTTACTTTCTACTGCCGATATGCCTCCTTGCACCGTTTAGCAAGGCCAAGTTCAATATCTTGTTCACCGGACCTGGCGTAATCACCAGCTCCACGGAGAGATGGGGCGATATGAGCGTGGACAGTGTTCGGACTGCGATTCTTCCACTCTATGCGAGGTTTGGAATCGAAAGAGATATTGAACTAAGGCTTCTCAAGAGGTCTAATACTGGATCGGGCGGAATGGGCGGTGCAGGAGAAGTCCAACTTCTGTTTGGTCATCAAATTCGTCTACCAAAGACACTACATCTGCTCAACCCCGGGCGTGTGAAAAAGATCAGAGGCGTGTCATATTCTACGGGTGTGAGTGGAAGCAACAATGCAAGAATGATAGAAGCAGCTCGTGGAGTGCTGAATCAGTTTGTGGCCGATATCTACATTTTCTCCGATGTGAGCAGTGCCAGCTTGGTACCTGCGCCAGAGAAAAACAATCCAACAGCAAAGAAGAAAGTGGGTTTAGGATTTGGCTTGTCTTTGGTAGCAGAGAGTTCAACTGGGTGTCTGTATTCTGCGGATTGGGCCAGTCCACCTGAAGGAGGGACACCACCTGAAGACATCGGCAGAATGTGCGCCTTTCAACTTCTAGAGAGCATTGAGAGAGGCGGTTGCGTGAGTCTCGAGGCTGCCTCGACCATCATTACGTTAATGGCTATGGGATCTGAAGATGTCGGAAGAGTACAAATTGGACAAGATGTATTGGCAAACGAGCATATGATCCAATTGGCGAGAGATCTCCAGGTCTTTGGAACTGCAGGCTGGGGCATTAGAGATGCCGACAGTGAGAAAGGTGAAGGACAGCTCTTGGTCAGCGTGGTAGGAAGAGGAGTTGGGAATGTCGGACGGAAAATTGGATGAAGGTACGTTATCGCCTTACAGTCATCCCCCGAGTCACAGCACCCTCAGTGTCAGAGCCGGGGGAAACTCCGATCAGCAAAGCATCCTGTCCCGGTCTCTGAATCAATTGGTAGCTTTGATCGGAAAACCGGAACAACAGCGAGACACCAAAGAAACAGAAAAGATCTCAACGACAAGCAGCATCAAATTTTGTTATGGAAATTATCAAAAAATCTCCCCGTCCCGAACACGAAGAAACAAAAGATTCCCAAAGCCCGAAGGAGGGTAAAACCAGAAGCAGGGTATCGGGTTGCCCGTGCTTCCGGCTGCCGTTATTCAAGGCCGGATGTGAGCGGAATACGTCAGAAAAGCTTGAATGGATTTAGCGGCATGATAGGCGTTTCGCGGCTCAATTCGGCTCGGTTAGGACGACACGATCACGCGACAGTAGCAGAGGGACTGAACGCTGGCATTGTTGTGCCGTATAAGCCACAAGTGACTGATGAGTGTCGATGAATTTGTGGTAGAATGAGAAAGGCTTGCGATAGAAGAGGCGAAGGGGATGCGGATAATGCAGAAAATAATGAGCGTGAGGGAGGTGGGGTTGTTTGCATGTGCATTTTCCTCCTTTGTGGCCTCGCTTCTTCTCGACTGCCACTCGCCAACTCCGCCAATCCGGAAAGTCAACATATTCTCTCAGCCATCATTGATCAGGCTCACACGACAAGTTGACAAATCGGTCTTGTCTTGTCTCCGAACCCGAAAGCAAGATGCGTGCCTGATTACCATATGTGGGCAAACCTATACCGCTCCCCCACGTCAATGGCTTCGTTCCATTCGCTCGTCCTCCCCGTTGAAAATGCCTGCTGACCGACCAGCAAGCCAAAAGATGCTGTCCGCTAAGTCTTCCAGCCAGACATTGATGGGCCCGGCCTTACTCAGACACGTTGCCGTGATCATGTAAAAGAAGGGCAGATCTGCGGGCCGGGTGCGATATCGGTTCGCAAGTGTGTTTTCCTGTCGCAGTACCTTGATATTTCCTTGTCCTGTGTTGTCGGTCATTTTGTCTCTCTAATACATTATTACTACTAATATCCTAGCACCGCATCGTTAGTAGGCGGAGCGTTTTCCGTCCCTAGAGGTAAAGTCAAGAGAGGGAACAATACATAGAGGGGTCGCAATGGGTGCAGGCGCATATCTTGAACCATTGGTGGTCATAGCACTCCTATTTGGCGGCGCATGGATCAACCGTGCGACCGACTATACCTTTCCCCCCCGAAGTTCTCGATGGGACGAACAATTACCTCCTGCTCGGGTTGTCCTTACGGACGAAGACCTTGACATCGAAGAGGCCCAACTCACTCAATCCAAGCGATCCTTGTCGCCATCTCTGCTGCCTTCTCAAGAAAAAAAATGGCGGGAACGAGAGATTCGACTGATGGGATACCGGAAAGTGATAGAGACTCCCAACACTGCTGTCTTTCGGAATCGGCTTCTGAGCAGGTTGCTCCACAAATTTCCCTTCCTGGTTGAGGCATGGTACTGGGCGTTAATATACTGGGTAAGCGAGGACATGCCCAGAGTTGCGCTTCTTGAGCCTGACACGTGCAGGTCTATCAATTCGGTCGAGCATTCACAGCGGTCACCCTAGTTGAAGGCACAGTTCACGTCGCCAGGAGGCATGCGCTGCAATTGATTGAGTTGGAGAAACGCTTGAACATCTTCTGGGAGGTCTCCATTCAGAAGTTCTTCATGTCCTATCCTCATCTCATGACATATATCAACTGGCTATACTCCTTCATCCACATCCCAGGCACAATCGCTTTCCTGGTATGGCTGTACTACTACACGATTACGAGCAACCGACCTGCGCAAGGCCGGAGTGGTCGTCTGCAAGCTGGAGGACAAGAAGGATCTGGCTCACCATCTGGACCATGGCTATACGAAGCACGTAGAAGGACCATGGCAGTCTGTAACCTGCTTGCCTTCGTAGTGTTCACCGTCTGGCCCTGCATGCCACCCCGTCTGCTCAGCGACCCAGATTACGACGGGCCTCAAGCAGAGTCCGCAAAGAGCTATGGATTCGTCGATACCGTGCATGGACAAGAAGGTGCTAGCAGTGTCTGGACGCAAAACAAGTTCTGCAATCAGTATGGTAAGCTCCTTTTCACACGTGCCAATGCCTCGCAAGACCAGCGCCAGATTGACTGATATCAAATGCAGCTGCAATGCCCTCTCTCCATTTCGGTTATTCCCTCATGATAGGACTCACCATTATGACCATCCCCCTGGCACCAGCACATCGCCGTTCGAAATCCATCCACCTACCGATTTTCAACAACTCACACCCGGAACTAGCACCGCAAATCCGTCTCCCTTCTCCGCGTCGCCTTGCGTGCCTAACCATCGGACTTCTCTACCCATTCGCAATCCTCGTCGCCATTGTGTCCACGGCGAACCACTTCATCCTCGACGCGGTGGCCGGCGCGATCGTCTGTGCCGTCGGCTGGAAGATTAATCCTATTTTGTTGAATCTCTTGCCTCTGGAAGATTGGTTCTTGTGGGTTCTCAGAATTCATAAGCCTGCGCAGACGTCACTCAACGCAGAGGGGCTTATGGAACTGGGTGTCAAGAGCAAAGTCGAAGGGTGGGATCCCGAGAGACAGAGTGTGGCCAATAACTGACTGCGATATGGATAACCATGGTGGTCCTAATGAAACAGACATGTTGATTGGTTCGGATACGCATAACCTGGCTTTTGAACCCCAGTTCAATACGAATATGCATCTAATAATAACGCGGAATCGGCGTCATTCTCGAACAAGGTGGAGATCCTGCAACAAAGAGACAGCAAGACCACCCAAGTGTCGCTCCAGCTCCTGGGGGTTAGGTATCGGTATCGGCTTTGCGCTGCGCTCACGAAATCCGAGTCTTAGCCCCGAAAGTCCAAGCCAAGCCTTTGTTGATTTGTTGAATGACGAATGTCGAGAGTGTTGGAATATTTAGCGAGTTATGAAGAATGCTGTCCCGTACAGAGCTTAGATAGACAGTTGAGAGATCATGATGGGCACGCAAACATAACACAGTGGTTGATCAAGGGCGTAGAAATATAGAAGAAACATTATTCACCATAATGAATTAATCATATCCTACTCTACCGCCTGCCATTGATATACGGCCAGGCGGTTCAGCAATGAAGTCGCCGTCGTGGTCGTGGTTCATATCGTCCAAGGTTGTTCGAAGTCTTGTGGACGAAGTCTTAATCTCCATCTCCTTCTCTTTGAACGGGTATCTTGTACGATTTATGAGTTCCCTTTTTTTTCCAGCAGATGACTTATTCTCAACTTCATCAAATATGTTGTCACTGTCGGCAGCCATGGCACGATGCTTCTATTTTTCTCTCCAGACTTTCAACAGGAGCGCGGGATGCTGCACATCACACCGCCAGCGAACAGACTTAGACCAACGGATACGCCGCGGACGTTTCCTGCCCGGATGAGGATGATATAGGAGGATATGCTGCGGAGATGCTTCCGGGTTTAGTTATGTTGGAGGGAATGGTGGAAATAATGTCGAAGTTGCGAACAATGTTGGCAGTGAGTATGTGGACGAAGTACTGGGCCCGTCCTCGCTCACCTGTGTGCTGCTTGAGGCTGGTCTAGCTGTGATTGGTGGACCTATTCCTATTAGTGTGGTAAGAAAACTCTTGGTGGTTGGGGATGCGGCTTTGGCAGTGGTAGTGTCATTCACAGAATTGGCTAGATATTGGTCGGAGTTGGAGTCATACATCGAAAGCCAGAGCAAGCTGCCGAGGAAAGTGAGGGAGTGAAATTTGTTGGTAATGATAATGAGTCATTGTACCAGGCATTCGATGTATCATCCAAGATTCGTCAGCGAGGGGAGGTGTCTTGACAGGTATAGTAATAGAGTAGGAGAAGTCTTTCGTACTGAAAAGTGGCCAGAAGTATGAATTGTTATAGCACAGCACGATATCGACGGTGGAGTGGTGGCGTGGTCTGTGGCCCAATGGAAACTGGGGGCGGAGCTGTATGTCCATATCTGGCTGATGGGATAGTCAGAGGATTCTCCTTGCTGTGGGGGGATGATAAAGTGATTCGGTGGTCGTGTGGGACCATCTTCTTGCTGTATCGAGGATGGTCAACAGCCGAAACATGGTCAGTTGCACTTGCTGCACATTCTAACGGTGGAGTGCTGGGCGAGTAATAGGGAATATGTTGGGCTTGTGGACGATCCAACCGTGGCGGAGAGCGCAGGTCATTGCTTGCGAAGTGCTTAACACCGTGGTAGATAGGATCCAAGCAGAAATGAATGATCTTTTGCTGTGAAAGGTTCGAGTATGACAAATTGAGCACCATCTTGCTGCTGGTTGGGGAGGTCGATATCTTTCTGCCACGCCCGAGCAAGGCCATCATCCAGCTCATGGTTGGGGTGGAATTTACCTAAGAGCACAAGTACGAGATGAAGCATCAGGGGAGCATGGCGAGTCGATATTGCCTCAGGAATTCACATTGTACCTTGGATTGTCTCCATGAACAAAAGGCAGGAGTTCACACACCTGTATCAGGCACCATCATTGCAATCTCAATCAGGCGCTCTTCATTGAACGCAGGCCGAGTCTCAATAAGCCAGAAGGCTAGGCGGAAAGGATTCAAATCTGGGATTGTTGAGATCGTGCAACATAGGGGAAAGAGGTCGTTACGGTGAAGTGTCCACAATATAGCGCAAATTGCACTTGCTGTCCAATGCCTGCCCGTCATTGACCCAGTCACTCGTCGAGCTGCTTGATGAGACCAATTCAGCCCGACTTCTTTTGCAAAAGCCCGGATAAGACCCCGGACGTCGGTTGAAAGCATTTCCAGGCATCGGAGGCCTCGTTAAATGACGCTCAAGTGAGGCATCGGACCTCTTTTGGAGCCGCTCAAGGCAGACTTGCCATTTCTGTGATAGGGCGATGAGCCACCAGGCGATGTGATGTGACTGATATGCGATCCAGTCAATCAATCAGTGGATGGGTGCTTGCCACCATTACCAGTCAATCTTTCGTCGATTCTCTGATCCGGCCATCTCCTTGCACAGACCGCAGACTAGACGCACATACTGTGGCCCTAACGATCAGAATTCTCACATCGTTGCCATCAAAAGAACCCAAAAGGACGGGTTTTTGTGTGGCATCGTACTTAGTCTCCTCACCAGCCTCCACAAATTTGTCTGACGCGGACACCGAAGTTATCCCCGCCTCTTTCTCTCACACGGCTTTGCACTCCAACACCACATCTGAGGGTGTTGTTCCCCTGATCAATCTCCGTGAGTACCTAAATTTGTTTCATCTAGTCGAGGCAGAAAGAGAAAGAGAAGAGGGAAAAAAGCCAACTGAAAGAAAAGGCCCTACAATCGCCCTGCGAGTGGGCTGTTGCGTTGAACTGATCGAGTTGCTCTGGTTGCTCTGGCTGCTTGGCGTGCGAGCGAATCCGTGAGGGCTGATTGGCCCGCTTGGCCGGAGGTGCTTGGGAGCCTTTTTCAGTTCTCTCCATCGCCATCATCCAATTCATTCACAGTTGCGTTGGAAGTCATCGCAGTTTGAGTCTGCCTCAACCTCTCTTCAGCACACAACATCCCAACTCTCTATCGCATCCCTTCAGGCATCACCATCACTGCATCTACAGTCTCTCTCTCCTTCCAAATCTACTGTTTCTCTACTGCCGTGTCCAACTGCCCGATCCTGTACATACACCCACTACCCTTGCTGCCGTGTCGTGTCCTTCACAGCTGCGCACGACCGACCTGACCATCTCACTCCCTCCAATTCACCGATTTTATCCTTGTTGACCACGCGACGAGCCCCCTCTTTCTAATCTATTGCTTCATCAGACCCTTTCACCCTCTCCACTCGCGCGACTTCACCAACGCGTCCTTCAAACCTACCGATCTGTTCCCAACATGGACGCAGACCCCCCCGCGCCTCAAACCGAGGTCCCTGTCAAGGCACCGGAACCTGAAGATAAAGCCCCCCCTACCTCGGCAGAACCTGCCTCTGGTGTTGTTGCTGAGATGTCTGGTGCTCTGCCCACCGAACAACCAACTGAGACAAATCCAGCCGAGGTCACAGGTATGCATCAAGCATCAGTGATCTAACCCTGAGTAACCCATCTCGCAGATACTACCGCTGCCAATGGCGCCGTCGATTCTGGCCCACGGCCTCCAACGGAACCCCAAGAGCCTCTCGCCGAACCGGAGGCTACAGCTCCAGCTACCGGTGACACAGAAACGAAGGAAGAGGATGAGGCTGAGCCTGCTCAACTAGAGACCAATGGAACTCCTGCTGAAAAGAAATCATCTTCGTCAAAGAGGAAATCTTCATCTGGCGTCGCCGATCACAAAGGCAAGAAGCTCAACAAGAAGAAGTCCATGACCAAGGTCACCCACCTTGATGCCAAACCTGGCGAATACTACTTTGCTCGGCTAAAGAGCTATCCTCCATGGCCATCCATCATTTGCGACGAGGAGATGCTTCCTGAGATTCTCCTCAACACCAGACCCGTCACCACCAAGAAAGCGGACGGGACTTACAATGAGGCATATGCAGACGGAGGTAAGAAGGAGGCTGATCGAACATTTCCCGTCATGTTCCTGTACACCAATGAATTGTAAGTTTCAATCTCGACCACGCCATCACCACGCATCGCTGACAATTCTAGTGCTTGGATTCACAACACCGACCTCACACCATTAAACCCTGAAGAGTGCAAAGACGTGCCGGAGAAAGGCAAATCAAAATCATTGCTTGCGGCCTATCAAGTCGCAGCCGAGGGAAACGATCTCCAATTCTTCAAGAACATGCTCGATGACCATGCTGCCGCCATGCAGGCTGAAATTGATGCCAAAGAGGCCCGGGCCGCTGAGAAGGCTGCCAAGGCTGAAAGGAAGAAGCGGAAGAGTGAAGCCAAGGCGGATACTGAAGATGTTGACATGGACGATGCCGATGCGGTGGCAGAGCCTAAGAAGTCATCGAAGAAACGCAAGAAGGAGATTGACAGTGACGACGAAGAGTCGGAGAAGGTAAGCATTCTCCTCGTCTTATCAGTAACAAGATCTGATTCTGATCATAGCCTGCAAAGACTCCCAAAACCACCAAGATCAAGTTGACCACCAACAAAACCCCCAAGACTGACGAGAAGAAACCCAAGGAGAAGGCCACCAAGGCTAAAGCGGAGAAGAGAAAGTCCAAGGCTGCTACAAGTGACGAAGAGATGGTCGATGCGGGCGAACCAGAGCAGGAGGAGAAACATCTGGACCCTGCTGAGGCACGCAAAGCCCGTGAGAAAGAAGGTAGGCGCACGCTATAGAGCACTGGTGAAAACTTGCTAATCATTCAGTTCTCTTCCTCCGACACCGACTCCAGAAGGGATTTCTGTCTCGAGAGCAAGCGCCTCAAGAAGAAGAAATGCCACAAATGTCAACGTTTATCAAGAAGCTTGAAGGCTATGCCGATTTGGAAGTTAGCATCATTCGCAACACCAAGATCAACAAGGTCTTGAAAGCTCTGATCAAACTCAACACCATCCCTCGGGATGAAGAATTCCAATTCCGAAAGCGTTCGGTTGAACTTTTGTCCCAGTGGAATAAGATACTTGGCGCTGAACCGGCTGATGCAGAGCCCAGTGGGGACAAGGAGGAAAAAGCATCACCGACCACCAATGGTGTTCATGATGAAAGGTCCGAGGAGGCCCCTGAAGATAAAAAAGAGGAGGCTCCAGCTCTGACTGAAAAGCCTGACGAAGCATCCGAAGAGAAGCCAGCCGAGCCTGAGGTTGACAAGCCAGAGACTGATGAAATCAAGGAACCGGAGACGCCAGCGATGGAAGAACCAAAACCAGCTCCAGTGGAAGAGCCTCCAAAGCCCGAAGTGACTGCTCCGGACACCGTTGACAAAGCACCCGAGTCGGCTGAAGCTATCGAGGCGACGGAATAAACGGCAAATCAAGATTTACCGTACATGGTAGCTTGAAGCCTTACAACTGAATGAATAAGCCGATCAGAGTGCTGATAGTCCAAATTCCTAGGCAGAATAGATGGACTGGAAGGACATGGATGGACGATACATGGAGCAGAAATATGGATAAGGGTCACGCTAACCATATTGACGGGATATACGATATCTTCTTCTTGACTGAATGAAATGAATCGTAACGGAAAGGCGAAATGGGAGGTTGATTCCTATGATTTAATTTTCATGGTCATGGATATGGATTGGAGGTAGTATAATGAAATGGGAACGTGGATTGGTTTGAATCGAATCAATTCAGCCCATTTCATTTCAGTTTCTTGCAAATTCGACACTTCATGTTTAGAAACTTTCTCAGTTTCTGAGTCTCAGGAGAAAATAGAGGAGGATTATTGTACTTGACATCGTTGAACCGAAATTGTCATGAGAAAATTGTCTGGCGTGTGCCTGGCACCATGATCCCGATGTACTGGAATAAATCTTGCCGTAGCGCGCTCCCTATATATTTCGTAACGGTCAACCACCAGCAAACTGAAATAATGAGAGGCAAGTCAGCCTACACATGAGGAACGCTCACTTGGCTGCGAAAAGAATACGCCGTTGGAACTGGTACGTTGTCTCTCAGATGGATCATAGGTCTATCACACCGTGTCTGCTACATGTTGACGAAAAGAGCGGGAGCGAATGGACCTTGTTAAACGTTCCCTCAGCAGTGTATTAATGGTTAAGAACATACATATCTCATCGCCATCGCCATCACCGTCAACTGGCGGATCAAAGATCCGTCTCCACACCGTCCGCAAGAGGTATTCGGGTGCATGTACTTTGTCGAACGGTTATGCATGTCAGAGGAGACGAGGTCATTTGATAAACCAGACCCCAACTTGTTCGCGTTGACCGGATGCACTGAGGGCTTCTCCTATCAAAGTATATACGGATTTCCTTCGAGGCAGACGTTCAAGGTGCTTTGACGCTGAATTACTTATTCTCTACTACCCCCGCTTGAAAAGTTCAGATACATCGTTGACCATCATGAACTGGTCATGAGCGACATGATACAGCTATTGGGACTGGGATGATCCCAATGAATGGGACATCAGCAAGAGCTTCGACGTGGCCCTTCTTCCACCCAGTTGTTCCTCGCCGAAGGACTCTCTCTCTCCCCCTCACCAGTTTCAAAACTCAGCCACCTACACTGCAACCTGTCGGCATACAACACATTCGTTGATTGATGGATGGGATGACAGTACGCGCGGAGATCATCTCGTTTTGTCTACTAATCTTCTTAGTTACGAAACACCTACAAACGGCGCACCTTCTGTCGCGTCCTAACCTATCCCAGAACATGTTCGCGGGACTTCTCAGATCCTGTGAGTCTTTCATGCAGATGGATGACGACTAAGCACCATGTCATGGTCTGAAGTGGCAGGCCTCGCAAGCTTCGGCAATCTTAGTGCTAAAATTCAGTCTGAAGCAAGGTGTGGGTTTCTCCATTTCGATCGAATTAACGTCAGACCAGACCAGGGACGTTTCCTCTCAGAGTTGTGCATCGCTTGCTTAGGAAATTAACTTTGATCATATAAATTGGTTCTCGTCGCTGCTGGAGGTAAGGAAATACATGTTAGCGGGGAAGCAAAATCCGCACCGAGGTCTTTCCACCGTCGTTATCACAGGCTCACTCCCTATCAGCTTAAGCTAGTCCACCGAAGTCTGACATTGACATGGATAAAAGGCAATCGTGATCTTCGAAAATTATCCTTCCACTCAAATCCAAAGATCGGTCCTTTCCTCGGAGAAGATTAATTCGGCGACGGAAGTTTCTACCTCTTATCGACACCAGGTCACGCCGTTGGCCACATTTCCGACTCGCACGCACTTCGACAAATCCAGACACATTCGTCTTCATGGGCGGCGATCTGTGCCATCACGGCGGCGAGCTTCGACCGTCAAAAAACCATCCTCCCCCCAGGAGATCTTCCACATCCTTTCCTAACGAAGCCGACGTCCGACGTTCGATCTCGATCAACTTGTCCAGGAATGATTTACGAGGCTCTAAATACGTCTCGATCCCGTGCAGTTACGGACCCGTTCTTCGATCCGATCATGGGAAGTGATATTCAAGAGATGATCAAGACGATTCGGCTGACGTAAAAAGCCGATGCGGATGAGAATATAATTTTCATCTCGGCGCATGATGATACGTTGGAGGGGGTCGTGGAGTTCTTTCCAAGGTATCTGAATGAGTGGAAGACGAAAGGGTGGGAGGAGAATGTGAAATGGGCTTTTTTAAAGGATTTTGAGGGTGTGGACCGACAATTGTCAACTTGAGGGAAGGTTTGTGTTGAAATCTTGATTTAGGATAGGTAGAATACTAGAAAAGAAAAGCGAGACTAGCTCCCATCTCATTTGTATAGGTTGTGAAGAAAGCAGCGGAGAGATCGATGCAAGCACTTGCTAATATGCGATCGAGCAACGGAGCCGTAGTCGTAAGTGTAGTCGTATCAGTAGTCGGGAACCTTTGTTAGAGGTGGAGGTGGAGGTGTTGGTGTTGGTGTTGGAGTAGTTCGTCCAATCCAAGCGGCCGGTGGCATCGAGTTCGCGAGGGTGGGTTGGTAGCGGATACCCAGATTCTTGCGTTGGAGACTGATACGAAACTGGATGTAGATGACCGTGAATGATGACGTACAGCTGATGCTGGTGTCAGTGGTGACATTGGGACATCTTGTTCTTGGGAGCTTTTAGCTTGAAAGATTTTCTTTAAATACCACGTCGAATTGTTTAACCGATTTCCACATAGAACCAATTTGTTCCGAAGCTGTTTTGAAGCCTGAATGTCCGAGTGTGCGTGTTTGGCCGAGCGGGGACGGCTGCTGGCACAATACCAGAGATTAAGGCGTTGACCTTGGGAGGAAGCTGCGATTGAGACTGCATCCGCGTTCGACTTCCGGTTGCTCAGATATCGGCATGTGATCGTGCTGAGATATGGGAGGCGTAAGAGAAGGACGTCGCAGTTGAATGTGCTACGAGAGAATTGAACGTGGATATTTGCTCTGCATGGCTCAGGCTTGACCCTGGCAGATGGACGTGAATGACCTTTAAGCGGACATCAGCAGATACAGAAAGTCTTACAAAGTCCACCATATACCTTATTTTACAAGTCTTTTTCCTTCATTCTCTTGAGATCTCCGCTGATCCTCATATGGCACGGAAAAAATAATATGAAGATAGTGATACACGCTTGATCAGCCGCCCACAAAGAAGGCACATTCCAAAAAGCTCCGTCACAACTGAGGATCTCAGTTTCATTTCTTCTAATAATGGTCATGTCCTACGGGATGTCTTCGTCAGCTCTTATACTTGTTGACAACCATGGGTTGTACTTACGTCCTAGTGGCTTCGCTCGCTTGGAGATATCTTTGGCGTGATGCTGCTTGATCTTGGCAAGACGGGCCCTGTGACATGTCAATAATAGTGCAAAGAGATCATATGAGTATAGTTCTTGGGAAGGCCTGCTCTTCAGTAGCTTCTCTCTCAAGTCGTTTGACATGTTCCTTAGCCTCCCTCACCGCCGCTCTGGCTTGGACGAGAGCACGGTCGGCTTCTCGCTCAGCATTTTCAGCGGATAAGACTCGTTCGCGAGCTCCCACAATGGAAGGGTCTTCCGGGTGTCGGTTGAACAGTCCGCCAGATCTTCGAGTTGAATTGTGAGAAAGTTTGTTGGTTGTATGGTGCGAGTCGTGGAGGTCGGGAGATGAAGAGCGGCGACGGCTGAAGAAACCTCTGTGAGGACTCCCGTCAGATGAAGATGATGAGTGTCGAGGAGCAGTGTGAGTATGGGCAACAGGGGTGGGCTCTACAGGAACGTTGTTCTTGTGGCCGAAGAGAGGCATTTTGGTCGGTTGAAAAGAGACCAGGAGCAAAAAAGAGATATCTGTGTCTGAGAGAAGTTGGAAGTTGATCTGGCGAGCTCGTATTCTCCGGAGAGATGCAAGCATCAGAATATAAGCGAGTGTGCAGTCGACGCTTTGTGATGTACGAGGCTAGCTGCGATCGTCAGCCTCGTTTCCCCAACACAGACAACATGACGCTTGGTCCTCCTGTCATGGGAATGGCATGGACCCCGGTAATTTGACATGTCTTGTTTGAGCGTATCAGAACACATTGAGGGAGTGCTGGGATGACGGCATGGGCAGTTTTGTGGCTTCAAAAGGGTATGCTCGGACCAGATGTATGATCTTGTGGCTGAAATGGTCTCTCGATCGTCCAATACTGAGCATCCTTGCCATCTTGATCAAAACGAATTTGAGGAGGCAGAGGCTGGATCGAACGACAGAATATCAATGATTTGGAGGTTGATATCTTGAAGCCACAACAACAGCCGCAACTATCCCTTCCTTGCGCTCAGTCTAGCTCTGATCCACAGAGGGACCGGGCCACGGTAAAGAGGTTGGAGATATCCTCACATTTGTTTTGAAGGGAAATCGAGCATTGAACATTGTTGTATTTACACCGGAAACTTCAAACTGTGTATCTTGAGTCTGGTCAAGCGGGTTTCAAGTTCAGTGAACGCGGATGACGTCATTCACACAGCCTTGGCATTATGGTCACGTGTCAGGCTCGCGGCTCACCCTCATCTATACCACGACTTAGGTAGACAGGATTTCACCTTCCATTCCCGGACTGTGTCTAGCCTCTCGCAAACGAGAGCCTTTTTCTTCCTTGGCCCGGTAATGCTGGCCATGCGGACTTGGACTCCGAAGCACGCAGTCGCAGAAAGTTGCTGCTACGCCCGGCCCAACCAGCTTGCGAATAGAAACAAGACACTATGTTTTCACGCTTTGGCAATCCATCCACTATGGATCATGAAGTCGAATATGCGGTTAGCTTTATTGACATCAATCTGTGCAAAGGTCAGTAAGATCTTCACCACCAATTCCTCGAAGTTGCTTACCCGGCAAACTCCTCGAGCTTCCTTTTTCTTCATGTGACCACCTTGCTTCATGGCTTCCTTCAGAAGCCCTTCTTTGAGAGCTAGGTACGGTTTCGGTCGGATGTGCAGGGAGTTACATAATTGGATTTCCTCTTCACTGAGAAGTTGCAAGTCCGGCGCCAGGGACTTGTCTTCCTCCAATTTCCACGGCGTTGTGCCATTCAGTGGTTGGACAACATACCGCACTTTCGGTTTCGGGCCCGAATTGCTCTCTGGACCGTTGGTCTCGGCAAAAAGTTTGTCAAAGTCATTTTCCACTACCGGTTGGCTATCCGTGAACTGGGGCACGGTCTTTGGTTTTCGTTGGAATCGAAGTGGTAACTCCGGGGTGGTCAGTTTGGATGCCTCCGTCGGTAATTCGGTTTGTTGCATCTGGCTACCTTTCTTGGGTATTTGTGGCATGCGGTCGAATTGCCCTTGAGGCTGATTCCGCTGCGCACGGGCTTGCTTGTCAGCCTCGTACTTTTCGCCCCCTTTGAGATCACTGATGCCCATCTGCTTCCATTCTTGAAGTTGTGCTATGGCGATTCGTAGATTATGTTCAAGAAGGAGGTCTCGATTGAATGCCTCAAAATCTTCGTGATTCATCATTCGCGCAAAGGGTTTGGCCTTGTGCAACAGATCCTTTTCTTCCTTTGTCCGTTTCTTATCGTTGAGTTGGTTCTTCTTGTAGTCCAGAAGATTGTGTTCGAAAATGATTCGTTTCCGATCCGTCCGAGCCTTGAGTCTGGTATTGTAGATGTCAAAGACCGTCATCTTTAACGTGGTTTCTTCATCCATCAAACCGGTGACCGGATCCAGGCCATCCCCCGGTTCAAAGGACATGTGTTGAACGGCTTCTTCCGCGTCATTCGCAAATTCGGTTTCAAATTCAAGGCGACCCGGCATGAAACCTTGGACTTCGTGACATGCCGGCACCGAGGCAGTGGGTTTCTGCTTGGGTGTCGCTGGTGGAGCCGATTTGGCTGCTTCTTTGCGCTCTTCGATGCGTCGTTTCTTGCGGGCCTGGAATTCCTCCTTCGGTACTTGTTCGAACAGCCGGGTATCTGCCGGGTCTGCTAACTCCGGCAAGGGAAATAGTGAGCTGTTGATGTAGGTATTGACGTAGTGGTCGCGGACTTCATCCTTTTCTCGGTAGCCGCCAATATGCTCTGCCACATCCGCCCATGATCCTAGGCCATATCTCTCGGAGCCTTCGAGCAGAAGGAGTTCTTCGTCTGCGCCCCAGTCTTCGGTATAGATGGGGATAGAGTTTTGTTCAACAACATGGTACTCGTGAGTGCGGGGATCGTGGTTTTTGGTGCGTTCTCCGCGAGCAAAACATGGCACACAGAGATCATACTCGCGACAGGCGGGATTGGCGCAGGAGATTCGGACCGTGGAGGTGATGTCGATGGAACAGACGTCGCAGTGGTATTTCGTGCCTCCGTCTCCACCACGCGAGGCTGCGTTCTTCCTTATGACACCCATGCTTTGTGCAATGCGTGCATCTTCTTCTATATCCGAGTCTGAGGAGAGATATTGCGCGTACTCATGCGGAATTGTCGCGTCGTCAGAGTCAGAGTCAGCTGGTAGGTCTGGTCGTCGAAGAGGCGCAGAAGGTGGCGCGGGTGGCCAGGAATCGTCCTCTGACTCCTCGATGGTATAGCAAACAGGTCTGGAGTTTGATCTGACCGGCCGGGAGCGCTTTTCTGGCTTTGATGGAATTGATATGGATGGTGCAGGCAAGGGTTGACGTCTGGTCCTTGGGAGGGAAAAGCGCCACCTTGATACTTGGCAGTGAAGGCCGGTCTAGCCGCATTGGGTCGACCCGGTCGAGCCATGCTCCGATCCAGGCCCTGCCACCCACTTTTGGTTGCATTGAACTTGCAGTCTCTGTGCCTCGCCACGCTTCCAGCCCGTGCGCTGCGACCGCAGACACCGCCGCAGACCGACCTGGCTGTGTGTAACCAGCTGCATCTAACAAACAAGCACAATCCCTCTTCTGCGTCTTGCTCTTGCTTCTGCTCCTCTGTCATCCACATCAATTCTTCACTTCATCTACTCCCTCCCCCTTCAAACGCTCCTTAGATCTCATCTACCGTCGTGACTTTCTGCCCCTCCCCCCTCCTTTATCGTTTGTCGCCTGCGCTCTCCTAGAATCTCGTGCCTCACCACCAGCCTGGGATTGGGGACAGCGACACCCGACCAATTCCTCCAGATCACCTCTGGACCTTTTCTTCCCCCCGTCTCGAGTTCGACTGGTCACTACACCATCTCGTTAGATATCGGATTGAAACGGAGATATACCACCTAAGATGTCGTGGAAATTGACCAAGAGTACGTTGCTTGGAAAATCCCAGGACTTCAGGGAGACCATTTGAACCAAGATTGACAGATCATCAGAACTGAAAGAGACTCATCTTGCTCCTTTGACCAGTGGATTCAGTCGATCAACATCCACATCGACCGTAAAGGCGGAAGACGCTTCACCTGCGCATGAATCACCTGAACTCTCCACCACTCATAGCAATTCGAGCACCACCTCGACAAATGGAATTGGTAAGTCTCGATCACCATTCGATTTGGAAGTAGACACTTACGAGAGTCAGCGGCGTCCGAGGCTTTGACCTCTCCACCGGTACAAAACACTAAACCAGGGATCTTGATTGTCACACTCCACGAGGGAAGAGGCTTTTCTCTGCCACAACAATATCAGTCAGTATTCAACAACTATTATGGCTCGGGAGGGTCGGGGTCGGTGAGACCCAGCTCATCCTACGCTACGGGATCTCTTGCCGGATCCTATGCACCACCAAACAGACCCGTGTCCACTCACGCTGGAATCAACGCAGCACCCACCAATCACGGAAGATATAACAGCAAGTACTTGCCATATGCTTTGCTCGATTTCGATAAGCTGCAGGTCTTCGTTGATGCCGTGTCCGGCACACCAGAGAACCCTTTATGGGCTGGTGATAATACCTCCTTCAAGTTTGATGTGTCGCGAGTATGTGAGCTCAGTGTTCAGTTGTATCTGAGAAATCCGGCGGCGAGACCGGGCGTCGGAAGAAGTGAAGATATCTTCCTCGGTGGTGCCCGAGTGACCCCCCGATTTGAGGAAGTTCGTCAATTTGTCCCGGATCCGAAGAAGAGCAAGAAAGAAAATGAAAAGGCCGAAGCAACGTTTGCCTCACAAGAGAAGCAAGCCGGCCAGCTCGGAACTGAATGGCTGGACATTCAATTCGGGACTGGCTCGATCAAGGTCGGAGTGAATTACGTCGAAAACCGGCAAGGCAGTCTTAAGATTGATGATTTCGAACTTCTCAAGGTTGTGGGACGAGGTAGCTTTGGTAAGGTCATGCAGGTCATGAAGAAAGATACCGGTCGAATCTACGCCCTCAAGACGATACGAAAGGCACACATCATCTCTCGATCTGAAGTGGCGCACACTCTGGCCGAACGCTCTGTCCTGGCACAAATCAACAATCCTTTCATCACACCCCTCAAATTTTCGTTCCAATCACCCGACAAGCTCTATTTCGTCCTGGCATTTGTCAACGGTGGTGAATTATTCCACCATCTTCAGAAGGAACAGCGCTTTGACATCAACCGATCGAGATTTTACACGGCCGAATTGTTGTGCGCGTTGGAGTGTCTTCATGGTTTCAAAGTTATCTACCGAGACTTGAAGCCGGAAAATATCCTTCTGGACTACACGGGTCACATTGCTCTTTGCGATTTCGGCTTGTGCAAGTTGGACATGAAAGATGAAGATCGCACCAACACGTTCTGTGGGACACCAGAATACTTGGCCCCCGAACTTCTACTTGGACACGGATATACCAAGACGGTGGACTGGTGGACTTTGGGTGTTTTGCTCTATGAAATGCTGACGGGATTGCCGCCCTTCTACGATGAAAACACCAACGAGATGTACCGAAAAATTCTTCAAGATCCGTTACACTTCCCTGGCCCCGAAATCGTACCTGCAGCAGCCAAGGATCTTCTCCAAAAACTCCTGGACCGGAATCCTGAACGCCGGCTGGGAGCTGGTGGAGCAGCCGAAATCAAAGCTCACCACTTTTTTGCTGGCATTGATTGGAGAAAATTGCTACAGAGAAAGTATGAACCAAGCTTCAAGCCCAATGTGGTCAGTAGAACAATGCGGTCGTTTTTTATACCATCTTTCTGACTTTGATCTGCAGGTTGATGCAAGAGACACAGCCAACTTCGACAAAGAGTTCACGTCCGAGGTTCCCAAGGATTCTTACGTCGAGGGACCAGTTCTGTCTCAGACCATGCAACAGCAATTCGCAGGTTGGTCATACAATCGGCCAGTTGCCGGACTGGGTGATGCAGGTGGCAGTGTTAAGGATCCCTCTTTTGACCGCATTCAATAGAGCACCACTGTGTTTTTACACTGATGAACAGCGCAACTTAACGGCGGCCTTTTCGACATGGGGGAGGGGAAACGGGAACCGGGGCGAAAATTCCGGCCGGATGATACAGCACATGGGCTTGATTACGTCTCTATCTGATGCGACGACCAAGCAAGGGAGGCGAGGCGGTCGCAATCAAAATCAACTGAGGAATTTCACCAGCTGATCCAGAACTCCAGGTTACGATCTGGTCTGTAGGCAATCATCCGAACCATCCGTCCCTCCACCTGATTGACGGTTTCTCAGCGAAGCCTGTAAATTCTAGGAAATCTGAAAATGAAAATATACCGTTTCTTTGCTCCTCAGAAATCGTAGAAATTTGTCTCCGCATTTTGTCGGAAGCCGAATTTCGGTTCATGGTGGGCGTCTTCGGTTCCCCGCATATTCATGGGATAAAAACAAAATCTTTTCAATGTTACGGAGGTCACGGTGAGACTTCCAGATGTAAAACGGCTCCATATTTATCCTGGTCAGTGCCTTCAATGTATCGACTGGCCTGGGAGGAGGAATGAACATATATTCTTGACTTGAAGTCGACATTCCCGAACTCAATCATCTGGTGGCTACTATGGCTGCGAAAAATGTCCTGAGAAGAGCTATACTCTATGGTATGCTTTCCCTTCTGACACGCCAGCACTTCTACCGCTAAGCTGTACACGTGCACTAACACTATTTCTGATGTAATTAGTACCTGGTTCCTCTCAGCGATTCCTCGATAAATCCCGCGGCCTGACCGTTGACTGCGTGGCTTATGACCTCGAAGACAGCGTCACTCCAGGGCGCAAATCTGAAGCCCGTTCCCTCGTCCGCAAAGCCCTGGACCAAGAAAAACCAGCTGGTCTGAAAGAGCGTGCCGTGCGCATCAACAGTGTTGGCTCCGGCCTGGCCTTGGCTGACTTGGAAGAGATCGTGAAGTCCAAAAACCTAACGACACTAATAGTACCCAAGGTCGAGAGTGCAGGTGACTTGACCTTCGTCGGCGACGTGCTAGCGCACTCACGCCCGAGGGAATATCGTGGCACACCGATCAGCATCCTGGCTCTGATCGAATCAGCCAAGTCGTTATCAAACCTCACAGAAATATGCCGCGCGACACCCTCACTACTCCAAGGCCTCATGTTCGCTGCCGAAGACTTCGCCCTCGACATGAGCATAACACGCACACCGAGTCTCACCGAGTTCCTGTACGCGCGCCAAATGATCGCCACGGCCGCCCGAGCGCACGATTTGCCCTCGACCATCGATCTGGTTGCCACCGCGTTCCGCAGCGAAGCCGACGAAGAGTCTCTCGCCAACGAATGCAATCAAGGAAAGGGAATGGGATATAATGGCAAACAATGCATTCATCCGTCCCAAGTCGAGACCGTGCAGCAGATCTTCAGCCCAAGCGTGCAAGAAGTCGAGTGGGCGGTTCGTATTACGATCGCACAAAAGCGAGCTGAGGAATTGGGGAAGGGGGCGTGGGCTCTCGATGGGAAGATGATTGATGCGCCGGTAGAAGGGAAGGCGAGGGCCATTGTCGACAAGGCTCGGTTGTGCGGGTTTGATGTGAAGAGGCTACAGGAGAAATTTAAGGATCAGCAGCCTGAATGAAATGAACATTGAGCATAGAGTATAAAATTCAATAAAACCGTGTTTCTGCTGGTGTCATGAAGGTCGTGCCGTGATTGATTGCAGTGAGGGTTTTTATCTAGCGAACAATTCTCTTTTCCCAGGTCTCTCGGCGTCGGATGCTTTTGTCTCTATCCAAATGAAATTACATCGAATGTAAAAATGCCTGCTATGATATCCAGCTGGCCGCGTTGATTCTAACTCGGCTCTAAGGTCGGTTTGTATCTGTCATATGATGTCTTGCATTTCAAACGGGAGCGTCTAGCAGTAATACTCAATTCCTCTAGAGCTCTTTCTTGGTCGTCCGGACGTCGCCATTAGGTGTAGATTTCGACTCTTTCGCGAAGGGGGAGGCCTCTTTTGGATCGGTCTTCTTTTTCTTGATGGTCAGGCAGTTGATGTCTAAGATCTTGCAGATGCGATTGATCACACGCACGGCCCAGACGAAGTATTGCGTCATGGCGAAAGCGAAGTAGCTGTAAATGTACCATCTTTCAAAAGTCGCGGGGACAGAGTCGAAGCCGAAATAGGGTAGCCAAGCCATAATGCCGCCGACAGTCAGTGGGACAAGAGAGACGGTAAAGTATGGAAACGGCTGGCGGGTCAAGTGGTGCAGGATGATTTTCGTCGTCAGCCGGCCGAAGACGAAGGACATGGTCAAGCAGAAGATGACCAGGTGGTTCTCGCGGAGGAGAATCGAGTATGGGGATCCGACCCACGCGGCGCACGAGCCGGTGAAGACGATCATGGGAATCCATTCGAAGAAGACGGGCCAGATGGGCAGATTGTTGCGTTGCCTCGCCTGGGCGACGTGGTAGATGCATGCAGGGAGGTGGGCGGTGAAGAAGGCCAAGAGGATAATGGGGACCCAGAAGTCGCGGAAGGTCAGGTCCTCCAAAATCCCCTCGTATCCTACATAGTCGGCGACACGGTATCGCCAGATCTGAGGTCCGAGGTAGCCGGAGATGACCATCACGGAGCATGCTAGGATGAGTCCTTCGGTCGGCCCGTTGAAGGCACCCAGGTAAAGTGTATGAGTGTGGTACGTCTCCCAGGTCGAAAAAAACATGGGCAGACAAGGGACGAGAGCGGTGAAGGCGCCAGTTTTGCTAGGACCCAGCCCCATGGCGGCCGTTTCGCAGAGACTTCCGAGGGTGCAGTTCAAGGAGTCAATGCCGTGGTCGAAAAGCTCTCCGAGTCCACTGGAAGTGCCTGTCCGCCGCGCCTGTTTGCCGTCGATGTTGTCCATCGTCGAGTACCTTTTGGTTTGTTTGGTTAGATCCCTCGGATTCACCGACCCTGGGCCTCCGTCTAACTTACATCCATAGACCCAGTGCGAAGCTGTAGTACAGCCATGTTGGACCGGGGCCGACGAGATCGGGTATGAAGATCTGCAGGAACAGAATGTTGATCAAGATGCAGAAAAATCCCAAGAGCGTAACCATGTTGGGAGCTAGCCACATGGGCAGCAGCTTGACCGCGGCATTCCACTGAGAAAACGTGAGTTGGTTGCGTCCAGGGCCCGACAGAAACCCGGGAAGACCCACATAGTGTCGAAGGATATAGTTGGAAACGAAAGATTTGTCCACGCTTTGGTATTTGTAGGTTTTCAAATGGGCCATGGCCTGGTCGGAGAGAGGGTCGGCTGTGGGAGAGCTATGAGTCCGGGTATGGCGCTAGGGACGAGGGATGGAGGCAAAAAGGCCCAAGCAGAGATGGTTTTAACCTACCGGACGCTGATGTGAGGTCCATCCTGAGCCACTAGGTGTGTCGAGGGACAGGTATAGAGGCAATGTAGCGGAAAAGAAGTTGGGGCCGAAAGACAGGGAAGGAGGAAGTTGTCAGCAGGTTTTCTGGGTGTCTAGATATAGTCTGTTCATATCCTCTATGTTCTTTCAAGGCTGGAGAAAGGAGAAAGAAAGGAGTCCACCCCTGGAGAATTCCCAATTGATATAGAAAAGGGATGAAGTCGATGGTCAAGCGACGTTGGCTGCCAAGATCTAAAGACCAGATGCAGGCGACGATTTTCACACGTGCTTGTTCTGCCTGCCCCTGCTGACGCGCCTCGCTGAATTTGGCTCTCTTCATCATTCGCTTTCGGTCTTCTAATCAGCCGTTTCCCATTTCCATCGCGGCGGGCTATTGGCGGCACATCCCCCTGGAACCTTTGACAAAACGTCTTGGTCCAAATTGGGGTCCAAATCGGGGGACGATGGTTCATCAAAAAACCACCCTCACCTCGCCCCCTTCCATTCGATTTTCAGGATGGAATCTTCAGAACCCCAGCAGCCGGTCATTGGCCCTCCGCCTCCTTCGTTCACCGTCGCCCACCAGAAAGTCGAACTTGACATCAATTTCAACCAAGAAGTTAGCGGCAGAACCGAGATCACCATCTATCCGGACTCTCAAGAACTCAAGGAAATCAGGCTCCATGGTCGACAGTGCAACATCAAGAAGGTCCTCGTAAATAACGTACCACCCTCGTCAGTCCGACATGAAGATCCTTGTGATCAGCTCACTCTTCATTCCAATGGCACCGCCAATCAACATCATCTCCTGGCCGAAAAGATATCAAGATCAGTCGGTGCCGACCCGGATCCAGATATCGCCATCACCCTCCCCAAGAAAGTACGAATATCTCCTGTCGATGTCGCGGAAGTCCATACCCTGGCGACTGGTTCTATCAAGATTCAAGGTGCAGGTGCTCAGACTGGAGGTCCGCTTGCCATCGAGGCTACCCAAGCCCTGTCAGACACCACCGTGGCCAAATTCACGCCTTTGACCGTCATCATCGAATTCGAATCGTGTCATGTCCGTGAAACTCTCCAGTTTGTCTCTGGTAAGCGAGGCAGTGGTCGATGGCCCCACGCATACACTCGCAAGAGACTGGGTTCCGGCGGTGCCTCGTCCCTGTTCCCCTGTGTGGATTCCATCAATAGTCGTTGCACGTGGGACGTCTCTCTCCAATGCCCGAGAACAGTGGGAGATGCTGTCAACCAGGCTGGGTCCCTCGATTTGTCACAGCTCAGTCTGGATCTGACTCCAAAGGAAACCCCTCGCCAAGGTTACGAGAGCAAGGAAATGGTCGTCATCTGTTCGGGGGAACTGACCGATGAGATCGTCGACAAAAACCACCCTTCTCAGAAAACGGTATCCTTCTCCTGCTCCCAGCAATTGGCGCCCGAACAGATAGGCTTTGCCATCGGTCCTTTCGAACGAGTGAATTTGAGCGAACTCCGAGATGCTCAGGAAGTGGAAGAATTGGGCCGCAATGCCGTCGATATGCTGGCATATTGCCTGCCCGGACGAGCTGAGGAAACGAAAAATGCTTGCCTTCCCCTGACCAAGGCCATGGATTTCGTCGTCCATAAGTACATATCGTGTCCATTTCGATCATATTCCATCGTCTTTGTCGAAGACATTCCATCCGACACTTCTATCTTCGCCGGTGTCACCATGTGCAGTACCAGGATTTTATATCCAGAAGATGTCATTGATCCCGCTCAAGAGGTGACCAGACAGCTGGTTCATGCCATTGTGTCCCAATGGGTCGGAATCAATGTCATTGCCGAAGAACCGCGAGATAACTGGGTCGTTATTGGAGCCGCCTATTTCATCACCAACCTCTTCATGCGGGAGTTGTGCGGGAACAACGAATATCGTTTTCACATCAAGCAACAAGCTGATCGGGTCTGCGAATTGGATCACGATCGTCCTTCGATCTATGAGATGGGTGCCTTACTCCATGTTGACCCGGCCGAGTATGAATTTCTGACCATCAAGGCGCCGGTGGTGTTGTTCATTTTGGATCGTCGAATTGCAAAGGAATCCGGCGCCTCCAAAATGCCGGGTATTCTCGCTAAAATCCTCACCCGGGCTCGAACAGGCGACCTCGCCAACAATGCTCTCTCAACCGACTTGTTCCAGAAGACTACTGAGCGAATGGGTCATATCAAAATTGACGAATTTCTGGCTCAGTGGGTCAAAGGTGCGGGTTGTCCTAGATTCCAGGCAGCTCAAAGATTCAACAAGAAAAAACTGGTGGTTGAAATGCATATCAGGCAAATCCAGGGCAACATTACGACCGATCGAGAACTCGACATTGATTCTTTCATGCGAGATGCTCGTGAAGACTTTCAAACCGTCTATGCGGCACCTGCCCAACCCGTGTTTACGGGCGACATGACCATCCGCATTCACGAAGCCGACGGGACTCCTTACGAACACATCGTGCACATCAAAGATGCCAATACTCAAATCGAAATCCCTTACAATACCAAGTACAAACGTCTCAAACGGAGCAAGAAGCAGCGGGCTCGAGCCAGTACGAAAGCTGCTGCCGAGGGCGGAGGAGACGAAGAGAATGATTCCCTGGTCTATTGTCTCGGTGATGTTCTACAAGGGGAAGAGGACATTGCCAATTGGAGAATCACCGAGTGGAGTGCCGAAGATGAGGAGAGAATGAATGCGGAATCTTATGAATGGATTCGACTCGATGCTGATTTTGAGTGGATTTGCAAAATCAATCTTCAAATGCCTGGATACATGTTCACGTCACAGCTCCAACAAGACCGCGATGTCATTGCACAACTAGAGGCAGTGCGACAAATTTCGAATTACCAAGCGTCACCGCTCATATCCTCCATCTTCATCCGCACTCTGATGGACCGTCGCTACTTCCATGGAGTCCGATCGCTGGCGGCGCAGAGTCTAGTGAAGCACGCAACCGATGGAGGCGAGGCAAAGAGCATAGGCCTTTTCCACCTCAAGAAGGCTTTTGAGGAATTATATTGCATCACCGATCAAGGCTCAGCGATGACACGACCAAATGACTTCTCTGACCAGCTCTCATATCTCTTACAATGTGAGATCATCGAAGCCATAGCCAGGGTGCGGGACAGTCGAGGCCACACGCCCAAAGAAGTCAAGGAATTTTTACTGGACAAACTCAAGTTTAATGACAACTCGGCCAACGACTATTCAGATGCGCACTATGTGGCTCGATTGATGAAGTCACTCACGGAAGCAATAATTGCACGACCCCAACATCAACTCGATGCCGGCGACATGGACTTGGATCTGGAAGATGAAATGCATGAATTGAAACAACTTGAACATCAGTTCCTGGAGGAAATCGATCGGTATCGTCGAATGGATGAATGGACCAGTTCCTTCCAGAATTTATATTCCCGAACCGCACTGGAATGTCAATCTCGACTCGCTGCCGCTGGAATCGGTCGGTTTTCACCTTTGCATTTCTTGCAGTACACCCGACCGGGCAATTACGACATGCTTCGCGAAACAGCTTACAATGTCCTAGTGACGCCCAGCATTTTTGAAGACCCCGCAATTCTTCGTTACGTGTTGTATTGCATGGTAGCTGATTCTTCGCCATGGTTGCGACAGAGTCTTCAGCGAGCGTTCGGCAAAGTGTTGGCCAAACGAGCTATTGGCCACAAAAGCAGTTCATCCCAGCCCGTGGTGGCAGGATTGGTGATCGAAGATACCGCCGCGGCGGATACGAGGCAGCAAGAATTGGCAAGACGACAAACCATGGAGGGCGCCATGGCTGCGTTGAAGAAGGAATTGGGGGATAACCAAGCCCTCAAGTCGGCCCTATGGACTGCTGTTTGCTACGACCACATCACTCTAGAGGATTTGCAGACGTTACTGGACTTTTGCAGACTGCTCTACGAGCCTATCAATGAAATGAAAGTTTCTCTTCGGCTTCCACGTTACTGGCGGGTAGAGAACATGGGGAAAGTAAGTTTCCGTGGTGGCATATGGTCCGAGCTTGAGCTAACACCACTGATTTAGGGCCAGCTCAAGTTTTCAGAGACCCGAAAAGTCAGGTCCAAGGCAGTGCCTAAATGGCAACCTCCTCTACCTCCCACGCGCCCTGAACTACCACCGCCGAGACCAAGTAATGCAGGTGGTCTGAAGTTGACTTTCAAGATGGGTGCCAACCAGTCTTCACATGCCACGCCAACACCACCTCCTCCTGCACCTCCACCAACGTTGCCCACTCCTACTGCTGGCCCTGGCCGTGTTGTCCTCAAGTTCTCAAAGAAGGGTTGAATGGTTGCAGTTGCACTTGCTGACAAAGGTGAGCCTATCGTCATTTGGTTTGTTGGAGAAGACCTGCTCTGACAGGACGGAATCGACGAGGACTGGATTCGATTGAATTTGTAGCATAACGTCCGGCAGCGTGACAGATTGGGCAAACACACATAGATGATACCCAAACAGCGTTCATAAATTAAGAGCGATCATATGAACCTTTTTTTTTTTTTTCTTAAACTTTTCCCTTCATCGTCGGTCGTCGCTCATGCGCTCCAGAGCCTCGAGCATAACCACCGAGTTACCTCGAATGACCACCATACCTAGTCTTTCTCTTTCACCGCCTGCTTTCTCTTCTACGGCTTCGTCGAGGACAATGTTCAGGAAAACCTATTCGTTCGCCGTTAGTCCTTCCCATACCAGGCCACTGAGTTTCGCGACCAAAACGGACATCGTATCCTCTCAGAACGCCAATCACTTTCCGATTTCCGTTCAGTTGGACAAAGAGGCGCTTCTCCATGTACTAAGCAGAAGAAGGGTTAGCTTGAGAGTTGTGCGGTTTCGGGGAGGACTGCACCGTTGAGAAGCAAGAAGACAGGGCAGACGTACTTTCTTGAGTTCGGGTTGCGCCTGAGGCATGGTTGCGGTTTGAGGGCAGAGACGAGATATTCGGTAGCGTTGATGTGAGAGAAAGGAGGGAAAGGAGAGAAGTTCGAGGGAGTAAGTTCCTCCTCAAGGCTCGGTGTAAGGAATACGCAGCCACGTCGATATCGTGTTCCTCGCATGGACCAATATCACATCACATTGCAGGGCCAAGCGAAGATGGAGGAATTTGCGCCAAGAACCCACAAGGAGCTTACCAGCCAAATCCGGACCAGGCAAACGCCCAGCGTTTGACATATAAAAAGGTCGTTGTCGGTGCTTACTAAGCTGCTAGCAAATCTGGATCCACAATTGGACTAGACATTCAATTTTGCTAATCAGGACTTTGGTCGAAGCGCAGATGTGTGATACGCTACTCCAGACAAAAGGTATGGACAAAGTCGATGCAATTCTGACATCACCTTGATGATGTCGAAAGTTCTTGTGAAGAGTACTAGTCAACGATTCGAGCAAGTCTTGTGGCCAGAAACTTATTCCAATGACTCCAAGCTCGGAACAGCACTCCGCAGACGTTGAAGGTTCGCTCATCACCAGATATATAGGTAACCTTGTCTGCAAGGATGACGAGTAATGACATACCAGCTGAAACCATCCCCTTCCCTATAACATTTTCTGATAGTCTGTCTGCATTACACCATGACTGGATCCATAATTCCTCTAAAATGTTATTGCAATAACTATTCGTGGGGCAAGAAAGGGAGGGCATCTCTTGTGGCCCGACTTTGTGAAAAACGAAATCCAGACTTTAAAATTGACGACAAAGAATATGCAGAGATGTGGATGGGGACATATCCAACTCTCCCATCTTACGACGCCCGAACTTCATGGCCACTTCAAGATGTCCTCAATGAGAATTCTGAAAAGCTAATCGGGAAACATGCGCTCGACAAATTCGGTTCAGACCTGCCATTCCTTCCAAAGATTCTGTCCATCGCCAAAGCTTTGCCTCTTCAAATTCATCCAAACATCAAGCTAGCAGAAGAGCTACACAATGAAAATCCCGAGAAGTTCACGGATCCCAATCACAAGCCGGAAATAGCAGTGGCTCTGAGCAAATTCGAGGCATTTGTAGGTTTCAAACCGCTGGACGAAATCAAAGATCTGCTGGCTCTCGAGCCATTAGAGCAATTTCTACCGTCGCCTTCGAAAACAAAAGCAAAATCGGATCCGCATTTCAGTGACGCGACGCTAAGGCACGTCATCAAAGCGATGCTGAATGCATCGGAACAACAAACAAGGACCGTTTTGAACAAACTCCATACAATCAGTCCCCAGAAATTCGCCAATCAGGCGTATATTCTCAAACTATTGCCTCGCCTCGAGGATCAGTACTCCCAAGATGACAGCGGTATCCTCGTTGCTCTCATCTGTATGAACTATCTGATCCTGGAACCAGGAGACTCCATCTTTGTCCCTGCTGATGGCATTCACGCTTACCTGTCTGGAGATATTGTTGAATGTATGGCGCGATCAAACAATGTCCTCAACACGGGTTTTTGTCCGAGACTGGACCGAGATTCAGTCGATTTGTTTGTCCAAAGCCTGACATTTGAGCAACACGACAAGCAAAGCCCAGTTCTGAAGCCGGAAAAGAGTGACAAAAGCTTGGACGGCAAGACTGTTGTGTTGCGACCACCGCTGAGTGAGTTCAACATGCTTGTCACCGAGATGAAAAGTGGGGATGTGGAACGAGTAAAGGCTATCGATGGGCCGAGTGTCATTGTGATCATGAAGGGAAGTGGTCAGCTAGTGGGAGACGGTGAAGAATTTGAGATCGGTGAAGGGTCAGTATACTTTATTCGCCAAGGTGTGGAAATCGAAGTGGTTGCCCGAGAGCCGCTTGCAGCGTATCGCGCATTTGCGGATTGAAACGGTGATATTAGGGCGAGGCTTACTAGTTCAAAGTAAAGTTACCCATGATCGCAATTGTTTCGGAATACTCGAATATCATAGACAAGAGTCGGGAATTCTGTTGTTGCAAATATCCACGTCTAGAGCATTTTGATGGCAATGCGCCCACGGGTGCAACTTGAGATGTATTGAATGCTCCATCTTTTACCAACTGAGTGGACAACGAGAATCCCCATATAACTTGTCAACGCCGTTGACCTCGTTGCCACCCTGTTTTCCATAAACTGTCGCTGTACTCCTGGTAGAACAACAATAGGCAGGTTCCTTGGTGTGATGGGTTGTTCACTGGTCTGACCATTTAGAAAGGCAAACTTTGTTTGACACAATGACATGGAGTACGGGGCTGAGTGTCTGGTGTCTAGCAAATGGGAGGACTTTTGCAGTCGAGGACGTTCCGTCACGGATCCAAGATTCTGGAGAGCTACAGTGGCTCGATTACGAAAGGCTTCCAAGTGCCATGTGCTGGGTGGGCATATTGGGCCGAAGATTCGAAAGTGGAAACCACAACATTGGTGCCATAGGTTATAGCCCATTGCTCGAAATGTGGATCCAGCGGAATCTCTGAGCCTGGACTCCAGAATACATAAATCGTCATCTAGTATATCCAGATGACGTCGCCAAATTCAACCTCAAATCAGAAATACCGGTGCTGACGAGGATCCAGAATCGAATTACATATTGACTCGCTAGGATTTGGCTTCCAACTGGCGGCCGGAAGATTCGAAAGGACAGGAATTCCGCATCAACCCCGTATTATATCACGTTCCTCAAGATCCCGTGATAGTTCTAGCTAGAGTCTTCTTTCAATTCATGGACCGTAGCAGAGAAATGCTGGAGTTCAACAAACGATATGAGCATGTCGTCCACCGATTCCAAACGCCAAAATGAAAAGGTGCGTGGCTTTCCCTTCAACTTGGTCGGCATTGTAGGCGCTGGTTCCATGGGCAGCATGATGGCTCTCGGACTTTCGGAAACTGGCGTGGACATCGCGATCTGGGATATCTCGCCCAACAATGTAAAGCAAGCGCTTTCCAAGAAGGCAAATACAGAGTCAAGTGCAGAGGCAAGCACAAGGAATGGCGAGGTCTATGGATTCACGGAGATATCGGACTTCGCAGAGTCCCTTTCAAAGGAGCCAAACAAAGTCTTGATATTCTCAATTACGCATGGCCAACCTGCAGACCAAGTCTTGGACCAGTTGGAAAAGTATTTGAAACCAGGGGATATTATTCTCGATGGCGGAAATGAACATTACCGCAACACGGAACGACGACAACGGGCATTGTTTCAGAGAGGCGTCTCTTGGATTGGAATGGGGGTATCCGGAGGTTATCAGTCTGCCAGGAAGGGACCGAGTCTATCTCCAGGGGGAGACCAGAAAGCAATCGACAAAGTCCTTCCTCTTCTGAAGCAATTTGCCGCAAAAGCAGAGACGCTGGGCCACGTTGGGGGAGCGCCATGCATAGAGTACATCGGACCTCATGGCTCGGGCCATTTTGTGAAGATGCTGCACAATGGGATTGAAAACGGAATGCTCTCGTCTCTCTGCGAGGCCTGGGGAATGATGAAGAGCGGTTTGGACATGACGTATGAGGACATTGGAAACGCCCTTGACCAGTGGGACCGAAAAGGGGAGCTCAGGTCAAACTTTTTGCTGCAAATAGGGTCCGAGATCTGCCACAGGAAAAAGACGCTAGACGGCGATGGGCACGGCGAAGGCAAGGGACGAGAGGGGTATGTGCTGGACGACGTCTTGGACAAGGTGGTCCAGGACGACGACAACAGTGAGGGCACCGGCTTCTGGTCCGTCATGGAGGCTGCTGCACGACATGTGGCTGCGCCGACCATTGCGGCAGGCCAGTTCTTTCGAGTGGCCAGTGGGAATAGAGCAGAACGCTTGGAGGTTGCAAAGCCGCTACAAACTCCTACGCCTTCCAAAGCCAATTCTGACATCATACAAAACCGGGACGATTGCGTGGAAGATATCCGCCGAGCAGTCTACGCATCGTTTTTGTGTGCGTTCTGTCAGGGTTTGGAGATCATTAGTAGGGCATCCCACGACGAAGGCTGGGACGTGAGCCTTTCTACTTGCATTCGCATCTGGCGCGGTGGTTGCATCATACAGTCAAACCATATTGCCGACATTCTCGAGGCAGATCTTGGGGCTACAGATGAAAAGGCCGTGATGAACGTGAAGCTTCTCAAACAAGTTTCCGCAGCCTTACGCGACAACTACGGGCCGCTGAAACGCACCGTTGCCAGAGCCACAGAATGGAACGCCCACATACCAAGCTTGTCGGCCTCTCTGGAATATATCAAGTACTGTGGAGGGACATCGCTCCCCACTCGATTCATGGAAGCTCAGATGGATTTCTTTGGGGCACACGCCTTTGATCGCCCTGGTGTGAAGGACGAAGATCCCGGAAAGCCGAGTAAGGGCGCATGCCATTATGAATGGAGACCAGCTTGAACATATATCCCAGGCATGGGCCTTCAACGAGTCTAGCATTGCCACGATCAACTACGGGCAACGGCGTGTAGCATCCCCTTGGTCCAGCACCTGACGTCGACGAGGCTGAAGGCCGTATCGTGCTCGGAGACAACATGGCGAAGGGAGAGTAACCACATCCAATGTTCGAAGTCAGACCCATGATGTTCAGTAGTATGTACAACGCCGGCCATTCCCTCCGAATCAATTTGACTCTTTTCTTTCTTTCTCGTTCCCCGCTGCCGATTAGCTAACTAGATCCTGAACTCGGCTTCCCTTCTCTCTAGCCTCACTCTCATCAGAGCACACGCCAACCTGCACATCAACTCGGGCTTTCTGCCCACCTCTTCCCATAAAACTTGCACGTCATTTCCTAGACCAATATTTTCGGCCGTTTTCAAGCTCCTCGGATCAACAAACGGTGCCAGGCAGGGCCACACATGCTGCGCTGTATCGAAGAAGATGTCCACCCCCACATCGCCAACGCCTTTGATGGTTTTGAGTTGCGAACGGATCTGCTTGGGATCTTCTGAGGTACGTTGGAGAATGGTATTAAGGTCACCGTCTGCGGAAATATTAGAATTGGGATATATGAATGTCAGAGCCTGCATTGACTTCAAAGTCTCACTTACCATACTCCTCTTCAATCGTATCGGCTAGCTCTCCCATCATAGCTGCTGTCCTTTCCCTTTCGCACGCTCTATCAGCTGCCATCTTAATCTAAGGTAGGGAGAGGTGCATCTCAGAACTTACCTATAGTGTGTGTACCCACCCTCAGTAAGCACGTCGGTCCTGTCTTCCCACGTACTCTTCTTCAAGACATGAATTTTATGGTACTCGGCCTTGATCACTAGATCTGTGGTCTTGGACGCTAAGTGATGAGAGATTCTGGTGGCGGATAATATAGCGTTCAACAACAGTGCTAGGACTGTTTCCGGCATGGCCTTGTCTGGCTGCTCGAGGATGGTGTCATGGAGTGGAAGATCACCATACTCCTGAATTAGTTTCTCGATTATCTGCTTTACTCCTCTGGGCATCTTCTGGTTGCCATCTAGTTTTGAGCTGTCACCACTGATTTTGGTGGCCGTCTTCTTTTGAGATTTGTGTTCGGTCTTTTTCTGCTGCTCGTCCTGCCCAGTAGCCTTCGTTTCTAATGCTTTACTGTGGGATCTCTTGTCACCCACTTGTGGCTCACGGTGACTCTTAGGCCTGGAGCCCTGCGACTTTTGCTGAGAACGAGTCAACACCATACTGAGTTTTATTTGTATTTAACCTTTTTCTGCGGCCTATGTTGATCCTGAGTACGATGCCGACGCTTAGGAAGGTATGTTTTGTTGACGTGCAAGAGATGATATCATGGGGGGTTATGACGACAGGGTCTTGCCCAACCCCTGTCGCGAGAAGTACATACTATGTAAGGACGTCGTGCTTCAAGTCAAAGGGACTGCTGTCCCCGGAGCCATGTTCCGGTGATGCACCACTTGGCAAAATCTGGGCGCGCTTTGAAATCGTGTTCCGTATTCGATCTAAAGATAATAAGAAGTTTAGGTCTTCTATACGAAGCACTTCAAAGTTCAATGTTGAGTGTTCTGGCGCATGCAACCGCCAGAGGCCCATCGTAGAGGAGAGAGATCAGAGGTCGAATCAATAGGAATTTACGCCTTACCCCTCAATATGCATGAGAGGATGCTTCGGGATGCTGTCCCAGCAGGATCATGAGATTCGTTGCTCCTCAGTGTGTGATTGGTGGGCACGCCCAGGTTATATATCAACGGTCCGACAAATTCGTTTGAATTCAGCCTTTTTGTCACAGGCATACATGGAGGAAACACCGGGTACTTTCAATGTTATACAAGAGAGTTCTATGTCACAATTTAAGGTTGATTTCTTTCAAATCAATGTTCAAGCCTCCTGCTGCTCTCTCCTCGGCCCCTATATCCATGTACACTATTCCCTGGTGCATACATTGAATAGCAGTTCTCGAACAGCTGGCTATCGCACTGATTCCGTTATGGTGCTCTATCACTAGAACATGGATCCGGAGTTTTTTCGGCTACCTTTCCAGTAGATGGCAGGCTTTGTATGGTCAAATTCCTAATTACGTCGGTGTGTACTATATCGGGTGTAATGCGCTTGGCCCACGAAGTTTTGATCAGCCACTCACAAATCCTTGCTGAGGTGGCATTCGGATATCTTATCCGCTCCCGCGAATTGACACACGTTAGCCCCTTAACCTCACCAGCCTGACGTTGAACACTCCAACTATTTGATGCCAGTGACGTCGTACAATGTCCTCTTCGCTCCGCCGCAACCAGCTTGTCGATGGGAAAACCTCTTCCCCCGCTGATCTTTTGACAAAGACAGCTATGCTCTTGCGCCGATGTGCAGGAATTTCTCCTTCGCCTATTCGGAGACACCGTGGAAAACGCTCATGGACATGGCTCTCCCACCTGGAATTGCAAATCTCATCAGCACTTGGCCCATTTTCAGGGTATCTGTTGGCCCGACACATTCCTGATCCTGTGCCGAAGTTCTACGTCACCTTACCGCTGACGCCCTGAGGACGTCAAGCCACTCCACGTCTCCTCAGAGACACAAAGCCTCTGTGGGCAGTATTGGACGAATTCTTCCTTCTTTCCAGCCCTTTGTGTGCAAAACATTACCATTGCCAGTTCATGAATCAAGCAGTCATAAACCCTAACATGCATGCTCGGACTCACAAGATCACCGTTGTCGGCTCTGGTAACTGGTACGGACAATATCCTATTTCCTCATGGCTCCTGAGGAATGCTGACCATTGCACCACCAGGGGGACTGCTGTTTCCAAGATAGTGGCTGAAAATGCGAAATCCCACTCCAACATTTTCGAACCTACTGTCAACATGTGGATTTTCGAGGAAGAAGTTACCATCCCAGAAGACTCTAAGCATCGCAAAACCTTGGGTAGCCACCCAATGAAGCTGACCGACATAATCAATTCGGTCCACGAGAACGTCAAGTACCTTCCGGGAATTGCCTTACCAAGTAACCTTGTCGCCAATGCCTCTATTCAGGACGCCGTCAAGGGCGCGACTATCTTGATCTTCAACCTCCCGCACCAGTTCATGGTGAAAACATGTCAGCAAATTCAGGGTCATAACCTTCCCTATGCCCGAGGTATCTCCTGCGTGAAGGGGGTCGAAATAACGAAAGACACCGTTTCTCTCTTCTCCGAGATCATTACTGAAACTCTAGGCATATACTGTGGAGCATTATCAGGAGCCAATTTGGCCCCTGAGGTAGCAGCCGAGAAATGGTGCGAGACAACAATTGGATATGACGTGCCTCCAATGGATGTACAACAAGGCGGCCCTGAATCTCCCGCCAACATCTCGAAAGTGAACGAGCAAAGAGAAGCCCACACGAAGCCGTCTTCAGTCGAGGTCCAGCCTGTTCCCGAGGAATATGTCCCGGTTGATGAAAATTTGTTACAGAAACTTTTTCACCGGCCTTACTTCAATGTCCATATCGTCCCAGACGTCGCCGGTGTAGCCCTTTCGGGGGCCTTGAAAAATATTGTCACCCTCGCCGCTGGTTTCGTCGCTGGTCGCGACTGGGGTGACAATGCAAAAGCGGCGATCATGCGAATAGGACTACTCGAAATGATGAAATTTAGCGAGCTGTTCTTCCCGGATAGCACCTATCCCCAGACTATTACTCAAGAAAGCGCCGGCGTTTCTGATCTCATTGCGTCTTGCTGCTCCGGGAGGAATTACCGTTCTGCAGTGAAGGCAGCGCAAACGGGAAAAACAATAGATGAGATAGAACAGACAGAGATGAATGGCCAGAAGCTTCAAGGGGCATCGACGGCGAGGCAAGTGCATTCCTTCTTAGAAAAGCAAGGAAAAGCGACTGATTTTCCTCTCTTCACTGCCGTATACGGTAGGTGGCGCTTTCATCTTTCTCTGCCGGTGAGACCAGCATATTGACGTTAAGTTAGAAATCCTCGAGTCAAAATCCAGCATCAGCGATCTTCCCCGCCTCGTGCAGCAGAAATAAGATGTACATATCTAGCAGTCAGCACCTGACTTTGTGGACTCTGCTTCTGCTTCTCAAACTCTGAGAAGAAGGATCTGTGTCCAATGTGGAGGAGAAGGCTGTAGTTGTAAGTGCTGCGACCGGAGCTTAGTCTATGTGGAGCGGCCTCATTTAGACTGGACATGACTTGTGTCCGTCAGCAAACAAACAATAGTATCCCTGGAAATGGAATTTCTCTATTAGATAGTACACTTTACAATGGCAGCACAATGCCAGAAGAGACCTAATGCGGTAGGATTAGAGCGTTGTGAAAATGTACGGATAATTTTCCCGACTCTGTGTGGGAAATACAAATCCACCTTCAAGCCTGCCCGATTGTCCCCATTCTCCTCTTGACTTGTCATGAAATTACATCATCTTAATTTTTCTCTTGAGACAATAGAAGCCTCGACCATCGGCATTGTAAGAAAAAGTCATCCAGCTTCAGATCGTTGGGTTTTATACACCACCATGGTTGCTCCATCATACCGTGATCTCTTGAAAAGACTCGCTGCAGTTACCATACCCTCAGCAGCAGGGGTAGCTCTTTATTCTAATTGGCCATCCTCCCATCGAAACGTTCCACCATTCAGGCTGGCCAGTATTTCCGGTGAAGACCAGATTGTGCCTCCTACATTCGGCCCTGGAATTTCTCGTGAGGATCAACTGAGGAGATTGAGGAGTGATGGCAGTCATAAATCCAACGGCGAGAACTCCCCTCGTTTCGCATCAATTCCCATAGATTCGACGACTCCTGTACAGAAGTCTGGAAAGCCGGCTACAAATGATGAGGAATCAGACCCAGAAGATGTGCCGAAACAGAGTGTGAACGAGTTTGATATACTTGTTATTGGTGCTGGAGCTACAGGCTCTGGCATTGCCCTTGACGCAGCTAGCAGAGGATTAATGGTTGCGTTGGTGGATCGAGACGACTTTGCAGGAGCGACCAGCAGTAAGAGCACCAAACTCGTACATGGAGGAGTTCGATATCTCGAGAAGGCAGTTTGGCAGCTTGATTATACCCAGTCAGTATAAGATAAGTACCCGTTTCCCCTTCTCTTGCTTCGGAGATGAGAACAAAGAGAGGGTGGCCAATATACGTGAGTTCAAGCATTTCTAACCAAGATCCTCCATAGGTATAACTTAGTCCAAGAAGCACTGCATGAACGGGCTACATTTCTGCACATCGCACCGCATTTGACAACATGGTTACCCGTCATGCTACCCATTGATCGATGGTGGAAGTTACCGTAAGCAAGGCGTGGTTTCTTGTTTGATATATCGCAATGACTGACTATCAAAAATCTTCAGGTATTATGGGGCCGGCATCAAAATGTACGATGTCCTTGCAGGGTCGCAGAACGCGCCGCGCTCGTATTTCTTGAACAAAGGGAAGGCATTGGAGGCGTTTCCTATGATCCAGCCAGAAAAGCTAGTCGGTGCACTCGTTTACTATGGTCGGGAGCCCTGCACATAATATTCATACACGCCACCGACTAACCAACTTCGAGACGGGTCACATAATGATTCTCGTACCAATATTTCCTTGGGGGTGACCGCCGCAGCATATGGCGCCACAGTAGCAAACTATGTTGAGGTGGCCGATTTGGTGAAAGATGACCACGGAAAATTAATCGGCGCAGGTGCGAGGGATCTCATTGCTCGCAAGAATGGTGAACCATCTGAAAGATTTCTCATCAAAGCAAAAGTACGATGCATGAAGCTTCAAACCCAGGCGTGGAGACCAAGTCATTGGGGCTAACAAACAATAATGACAGGCCATTGTGAATGCGACCGGACCCTTCTCAGATGCAATCCGGAAAATGGACGATAAAAACAGTGAGGATATCGTCTCACCCAGTGCGGGCACTCATGTGATATTGCCCGACTACTATAGTCCTGACCGCATGGTACGGATTTACCACTACTACCTCCTGCGGGTTTGTAATGGATAAGTAGCTGATTCCGGCAGGGACTCATCGATCCAGAGACGCCGGATGGCCGAGTGCTATTCTTTTTGCCCTGGCTGGGTAATACCATCGCCGGAACCACGGAGTCGAGCTGTACCGTATCGCAAAATCCCGACCCCTCGGAAAAAGAAATCCAGTGGATACTCTCCCAAATACAAGAATATCTCTCAGACACGGTCAAGGTACGGAGGGGAGATGTCCTGGCCGCTTGGTCAGGTATTCGACCTCTCGTGAGAGACTTACGTGCCAAAGATACCCAGTCTCTAGCACGAAGTCATTCGATCTTGGTTTCTAATTCAGGCTTGGTCACTTGCGCCGGTGGAAAATGGACCACCTATCGCCAAATGGCGCAGGAAACCGTCGATGAAGTGATTAAGCAGTTCCATCTAACGCCACGAGGCCTACCGAAGAAACCACAGATAAGTGGCTCGCAGGGTATTCAAGATGATGCACACTTGGATGGAACATGTCAGACTCGCAGACTACAGCTTATAGGCTCCCATGGTTTCTCCCAGATGCTCTTCATCTCCCTTATCCAGCATTTCGACATCGAAACTGACGTTGCGAAACACCTCGCCGAGTCATACGGTGATCGGTCGTGGACCGTGGCGGCCCTCTGCTCTCCCACCCAAGAATTGTTTCCAGTTCGTGGCATACGCCTCTCGCGACTTTATCCCTTTGTCGACGGTGAGGTCCGCTACGCCGTCCGCTATGAATCCGCACAAACAGCGATAGACATCCTCGCCCGCCGCACAAGGCTCTCCTTTCTCAACGCACAGGCCGCTCTAGGCGCTCTTCCTTTGGTTATTGACATCATGGCTGAGGAACTGGGCTGGTCTCGGGCGCGAAAAGACCTTGAGTGGGCAGATTGTGTCTCCTTGTTGGGCTCTTTTGGGTTACCGCATAGTAAACTTGGGTCTTCCCGTCAAGATGTGGTCAGGAGTGAGGCTCCGTCCGTACCTCACGAATTCGATCTGTACGCACGCCACGGTAAGAATGTCATAGTCTTTCCCTGGACCACGAAGTGTACTGATGAGTCATCCGGACGATACAGACCAGCCAGCTCCCACGTTGAAAACCGAGATCGAGTCATCAAATGCGATGCTCGGTCGAGACTCACCCAGGCCGAGCGGGGAATGGCCCTGAGTTTTGGAAAGCAGTGTCCCACAAGTTCCCTACTGCTTCATGTTAGTTAATCTCCTTCCTATTGGTGGTGGAATCTGGGATCGGTCATTTACATACCATAATTACTGCGGTGACTGTGATAGATGTGTCTCCAGGGGAGAAGACGCACATCACTGTGCGTCGTAACTGAATATGTGCACTTTGGCCTAGTGCCCGGGTAATCAATCCTTGATGACAACTACTCCTTGGCAAGACGTACCAATCGCGCATGATGATCTCAAGCGTCGGGCAACGAACCCTGACTTTGGTAGGCGGGATTTACTTCCGCCCTCGTCCCCATATATAGACGTCATGTTTCAATGCTGGTACTTCCAATCTGAAGAGGTTGGGTAACTTCCCTTGGCTCCTAAGGAAGATGATAGTACAGTCTGATCATGTCGATCCTCAGATTCATACCTTCATCAGGAAGGATGTCGACCCCATAACGGGGACTGGAATAATGTTCTGCCAGCTCCAGATGTCATACAATGAAATCAGAATGACACAACACCTTGACATTTCCAATTTCGTGTGACGCAAATGGGACGTTGATGTTCAGCCCAAACGAAAGACGTATACATAAATTTGGGCTCTTTCCCTCTCCCCCTCCCCCTCTTCGCAACTTTGCACAACACCTTATTTCAAGCATAACACAAAATACAAGAATACAAGAACAGCGACCATGACGGACAACCCAAATCCAGGAAACTTTGCCAATCGCCCCAAGGAAGAAGTACAGGAGATCGCCTCAAAGGGTGGTCAGGCTAGCCATGAGGGCGGATTCGCCAGTATGGATCCTGCCAAACAGGTAAGAAGTCCGAACACGTTTGCACTGCTAAATAATGAAACATTTTGCTAATGCCACGATCATAATAGAGAGAGATAGCATCTGAAGGGGGCAAGGCTTCTAGTGGGTCTTTCGAGAAAGGAAGCGAGGCTGCAAGAGAGGCTGGTAGAAAAGGGGGCTCGGCATAAAGATTTCCCATACTACAGCCAGAATGCACACGTTGGTCCCGTATAAAATGATGTCTGTCCGCTTAGTCAGAGTTCTGCCGGTCTTTTCTAAGAAGACCGACTGATCTGAGTTGTGTAAACTTCGGGAGATATTGGTTAATTGAACTACATCTTCATCTTCGATACTGGAGGAATCATTTTCGATCCCACCATCAAAGACCATCAAGTACGACTTGCACGAGTCGACAAAACCGTTCCAACCCGTCTTTTGAGCCTTGTCCACACTATCTACATTCAGCAGTGTCCTCGCTTTCGGGGATAAGGAAAGCAAAGACACGTTCAACATATCAGAATTCGTTTTTTCTTACAGATCATGTTTCTCAGCCCACTCTATGTATTTTTCACGTCGTCTTTCTTTTGCCCAATTGACACATGTAAATCGACGACGGATGACAGCTTTGGGTCCATATTCGCTCGGATTAAATAGCATTTCGATCTCTTGTATTGTCTTTTGTCGTCTCCTGGACTTTCCACTCAATTCCATGCTAGCCAGCAATTCTCAGCCAACATCATTCCCAAGTGAATGCGCTGCTGTCCAAAACATTTGGACATTGGCTTTGGCCTCAGATGTTAGAACCACCCATCCTTCCATATACGCATTCAACATGGAGGAACTCTGAACGGCCAGCGCCTGCCATGAGAGTATATCGCATGGAAACTCCATTGAATGCTTCAAATGTCTGCAAACACTGGCGTATGCAGCTAGAGGAATGCAATACTCATGGCCCGCATCCGGAACCGTTCCAAGGACAGAACCAGGCATAGTCACATTCCGCCCAGCTCCTTCATCACGATAATATTGGAAGAGAAGATCTTCCTGCATATAGTAAAAGTTCGGCTCAAGGGGAACTCGAGAGTCTGTCTCATCCTAAAGTTGCTTGCTCAAGCCGAGGTGGACACCATAATATTTCCTGCTAATTCGCAGCATGAAGCGATTTGGCTTGATCTTCGCAATTTTCAACGCGTTGGCGAAATCCCAGACAAGTTTGCCGTTGACTTCACTTAGTTCTTCGGCGTTGGGCTGCAAGCTTGGAGGGGGCTGAATATGAGCAAAGAAGACGTGATTGACATTTTGAATATTGTTTTCTTTCAGAAGTGTTGCAATTTCGTAAGGTGACTGAGAAAGTCTACGATAATATGCTTAGCATTCGCCGGTAGACCTCCTTCAATTTAGGGCAGGTGTCGACTGAGGCAGTATATCTTCGGCCAACGTTCAGGAGACTGAACAAGGATGCGAAGCATATATGAGCCAAAAATGCCATCTGCATCGATAATGATTGCTGTCAAGCCTGTATCCAAAAGCCAGAGAGAGACCGTGGAAGATGTGACGAGAGAAGATAGTTTATGTCGACGTCTATGTTGACATGGTCGCGGCTGCACGGATCGAGGATTCGATATGTACTGTGTTATGAACGTCCCATCCTTACCTTCAAATCGTACCCTTTATATCAAATACAGAGAGACACAACGTAAAACCGAATAGTACACTGTATCTGTCGGATGGTGTACCTATATCAACTTCGGAGCACTGGTGTCCTTTTGAATCCGCAATACAAGCCATGAAACCTTCGCGGAGAGACTGAGACACACCATCTTTGATTTCTGGCCATGCAGAATATTCAACGCTTGACGTGTTTTCCTAAAGGGTAATGTCGGATTTCAATGTGCCCCACAACCAGATTCGAGTGCTTCGAAACGATCGTTTTAGATATCATCGTGTGTACGATGCTGCAATTCACATGACTCGTTTGAAGAGAGAGCTTTCTATAGTTTTGATATTATTCATCCAGTCAAAATTATGCAGCACACGCATGCGTGTGTGTGCATACTGTGAATAGCTGATTAATATCATTGGTCTGCATACTCTTTGCATCATGCGGTCGAGCTCCGGGTCAACACCAGCTTCGCGATGGCTTGGCCTCCGGAAACATCAGATCTCCCTATCTGTTGTTGCGCGGAATCGCCATGAACACTCCGTATCGGGGTTGACTCCATCTGCATACCGAACCCTTCAACCCGCGGGTCCAGCAAATGCTTCTTGAATGGGTGATCTTGGCCACCTGCTGCCTCAATCGCTGCTTCTAGCCTTTCTCTCCACTGTCTCGCATCCTCATCGCGTTTGGACGACCTATAACACCTGATAAGATACGACATCGCCAGAAAAGCGTCTGGATGATTTGGTCTGCCGGTGCTTTTGTGTCCATCAAGCACCTCGTTCAGCATCTTCTCGGCTTGGTCGAACTTCTTGGCGCTGGTCAATGTGTGCGCCAGATATAACTTGCCAAACAAGGTGCCAATATGTGTGGGTCCCAGGTTGATCGTCGCGATTTTGATTCCTTTGGTCATCATGTATTCTGCTTCTATGACCTTGCCTTGGGCAGCTTTTACGCGAGCGAGATTACACGTGGCCCAGAGCGTGTAGGTATGTTCTGGGCCTAGCCTCAGCTTTCGAGTGTCCATGACATGCACTTCGAGGTCATGCGCGAGCCCAAGGTCGCTTCCGGGGCCATTAGCGTACATGAAGCGGTCTAGGTAGGTCATAGCTAAGTTGTCCATCGCAACAAGCGTCTCTAGATGCGAAGCCCCGTAGACACCTTTCAGGCCGTGAACGGCCTTCGTGTGTAGCTCGATAGCTTCGTCGTAGCGACATTGCTTGGTAAGAACACGCCCGAGATTGCCTTGAGCGATTAGCGTATCTGGGTGACCGCTTCCCTGACGTCGTTCGAGGCCAGCGGTGGCCTCTTCGTGGAGGAGCAGCGCAATCGAGAACTTGCCCTGGAGCCAATGGCTGACACCGAGCGCATCCATGACCTTCAGAGTCTTCGCGTCGTCATGGCCCCTGGTTTGTCGACAGAGCTCCAGGACTTTTGCTTGAAGCGCTGCTGCCTCATCGCCTTGGCCAAGCTGCCAAAGCGTGCCTGAGAGAAGCAGAGTTACATCAATGCTGGAGTTGTGTTTTTGGCCAAGGTATTGTAGAACGAACGATCTGACTGTTTCTTGCAATGTTTTGGTTTCTAGCCAACGGCCGGCCTGTGTGTAGACGAGACTGAATTTCACAAGCTGCAAAGCTGTATCTCGGTCAAGATATGCTTGTAGGGACGGAACAGGTCTCTTGTACCAGGCTCGCGATGCCCGATTTAGTTCCAGCGATTTCTCAATGGAGATTTTGAATTTTTGCACTTGATCAACATGAGGACAGATCTCGGCCTTGAGATTCTCGGCAGATTCATCAGTGCCCAGAGGTGGAAGCAAGACACATTGGGCCAGCAAGGTCGCCGCTGCATGGCAGTAGATTGCTTGCTCGCCCGTACTCATCCCAGGCCTTTCACGTACCCATGTATGCACGAGCGGGTGCATTGAATAGCACCTCGTGTCTCGACTGTGGAACACGAGAGACAATGTCGTCAGTTGAGTCAAAGCAGCCCGAAGGCGGTGCTCATCGAGCCCCTTTGCGTCCTTGGACGACCGCAATACGGGGGGGATTGCGGATTTGGTGCCGATCCGGGTTAGGAAACCGTGTATGAGGACTGGCATGGTTCTGAGTTGCTCAACCCAGTCTCGGCGCCAACCTTTGGCTCTCCGGAGTTTCTCTTCTCTCTGCGTTCTCTCGTGGTGGTCTCGCTCGAGCCTGGCATTGGCTGCCCCCTTGAAAATCATTGTCTCAGAGATGCCGTCACGATAGAGGAAGGCAAACGTGGGGGGTATTATTCTGTACACCAACTTTTGTTATTCTGTACACCGGAAAACCTGCTTATTCTGTACACCATGCCTCAACTCTCCTTATTCTGTACACCACCACCTCTCTCTCGCCTTATTCTGTACACTTAACGCTCTCATCCTGTTATTCTGTACACCGCGCTAACAGAGCTTGTTGCCGTTGGCCCGGCGATGGCGAGAAAACACTAGTAAGTGGCGTAGCTGTGGAGGGGTGACGCGTTAAACTCTCCCCGTTATAGGTGGTTGCGAAGCAATAAACACATTTGATTCCCTTTTCCTTGGTAGATAAGTACCGTGCATTTTGAGCTTCTCTGTATACTTTGTAAATTATTGTGGCCTACACAGCCGGATTTGTGTAGAGATCCCCTGCACGGTCGATACCTCGTGCTGACTAAGGTAACAAACCAGCGCCCATAGGCTTGGGAGGACCGCTCATAAGCCGGAGGGGGAAACCGCCCATGAACCGGGGGGAAACCGCCCATAAGCCGGGGGGCAACTGCCCCGCTTATGGGCGGTTCCCACCCAAGCCTATGGGCGCTGGTTTGTTACCTTAGTCAGCACGAGGTATCGACCGTGCAGAGGATACCATCGTTAACCATCATTTCTGCATTCTATATAGGCAGACTTAGGTGTTGTGACATCACGTATCTTCGAACTGCGCAGATAACCGGAAAAATAAAAATCCGGACCAATCAAAAGCGGTGTACAGAATAACAAAATGTGGTGTACAGAATAACATTACCCGGCAAACGTCTTGAGCAAGTCCAGGGCATCACGTGATTGCGCAGTTTTCTTCGCCTCGAGGCCTGCGTACATGATCTCATAGGAGGCATATGCTTTGAGGTGTTCGTCCTCGTCCATCGCGATGGATTTCCGCGATCTGCGCACACGTTGCCAGCTGCCCTCGTAATAGGTCAGATAGTTGCTAAGCGTCGCAAGCTGTTTCATGATTGCGTAGCCGGCATGCCGTAGTGGAAGTGGTAGAAAGCCCAGCGACTTTGCAATTGGAGAGGCAAGCTTCTGGGTTGTTACGGTCCACGGTCTTGGTTCTTCCGCGGTCGTCAGTAAGAGTGAATTGGCGTCTTCTTCAATTAGCTCCTTGAACTGGAAGTACCGGCATCCCACTGTACCCAATGTGCGATGCACAGGATTGCGGGTTGTAACAAGAATCATCCCAGAAGCTCCTTCAGGAATGTAATCTTCGAGTTCCTCTAGGTCTGCGTCATGGTCCGCACCATCAATTATGAGCAGCCATGGCCGCTCTGAGGAGGCGAGCCAAGCTTTAGCTGCGCGTTCGTTCGGGTCTCTCTTTCCCTCCTTCGCGATGGCGGAATAGGTTTGTCTCACTCGGTCAGGCGAGCTCGCGTCAATCCAGAACACGGCCCATAGCCTGCCAGGGGTCAGTAGTTGGAATCAGCCAAAACGATGATCAGACCTGTTCTGATTTTCTTGGGCGAACTTGCAGCAGAATTCCGTTTTCCCGGAGCCACCTAAACCATATATACAAAAGCGCTTTTGCGAGCCTCGACCTGTACCTGAGGTGGCCCCAAAGAAAAAGGATCGGAGATCATCCAGGGCCTCTCTCCGCCCGGTATATATGCTGGTGACGGCTCGGGGCAGTGAAAAGTGTTCATTCAAAGTCGCTAGCGGCCTAATATTTTCCGCTGCCTCAACGGTCCTGGAGATCTAGTCATCTTAGTGACAGCACGTCGAGATGAGAATCTTGACTTGCCGTGTTGGCTTGGGAATCCCAAAAGTCCTTCCGCATTTGTTGAATTTGTTGGTCGAGGTAATCCAGACCTGCGACGATTTCGTTCGAAAAGTCGCCAATGGACGAGCTTGTTCTTCGTTGCGCTTGACAAGTCGTGGCACTATCAATCTGTAAGAGAAGCAGAGTACTAACGGCATGGTCGGCCTTACAGATTGATGGCATTCAACATCAAGTCCGCAGATTTCAAGGCTTGGTCGAGCCGTGTTTCAATTTTCAGAAATTCACGTTCTTTGCCCTTCTTACGAATGAAGAGCTTCAGTCGGGCCATTTTCAATGAGGTTTGTTGCGTAAGGCTGCTCGTAGGACTATCAAGCTCTTTGTGGTGATCTTCGAGACCATGAGGCCGGATCTCTGTGCTTCCATCGGGCCGTCCCAACAGCCGGCAAATCAAGTTGTTGAGCTCCGAAACGATTGATAGGCAATCGCTAAGATACTCCCCAGTGTATTGCCACAGACCATTTATCGTCGTCTGGTCTTTGTCCGCAGGCCTTGGTTGCGAGTCCCACTCTGCTTCGAATGTTGCCTTTATCGTGCCCGCCACTTTTTGGATTGTCGTCACCCTGTGCAATAAGTGCTGGATATCATCTTCGATACTCTTGAAACCCCGCACCACATCGTTAAGATACCGCGCCAGGTTAATGCAGGCGTCTATTGTCCCCAAAGCTCCCGTGACAATTGAGAACGGGTCTGCCATTCCGGAGTCCACAAAGAGGAAAGAAACCACAAAGTGCGGGCCGTTGCGTTCAAAAGCTTATGCCTTCAAAACTTAAGCGAGGTGCAAGAAAGCTTGAATCTCGACATGAGGGTTGTCGGCTCAAATATGCCGGGCGTTACAATAGCAGGCCCCTTACGCCACGGGGAAGCGGCTGCCGTGGAGCCGCTGGCAGCCTGATAAGTGTGGGTTGGCTTTCAGATCTGCTCTCATCCGTCTTCAGTGCTTTCTTTCCTAATCATTGTTTTCTCCATTAATTACCGCCTCCCAGATGACCACAATTCACGGCTTGCTCGAAACGATCAGCCGAGTCGGCCTTTTTCAAGGCTTTATATTATTGTCATGCCTGTTGTTAGTGTTCGGATGCCTTCAGGCTGCATTAAGATACAGGGTTGGTCTAAGAACCGCTGGGACAAGAGAGCAGGCTTATTGTTGACAGAAAGAGACTAAATTTGGCGTCGACAATGGCTGCCTTCCAGTTGAGGTCAAGGCACCATACTACTTGCCTTTGTCCCTTGACATGGTGTATCGCGGTTTCAAGGCGAACTCAGAACAGCGATTGCTGTCCCTGTTCTCCGAATTCTACGACAACCTCGGACCGAACATTGAGCAGACCCTGCTTGGAGCAACCGGGTTCGTTACCATGGATCCTGTCAACGTAGAAGCGATTTTATCTTCACGGTTCAACGGTACGGCCCTTCTCCTTCCAGTGATCTGGCGTGCTTACGTGGCCGTGAAGATATTGGATTTGGGCCCCGGCGTAACTCATTCTGGGCTTTCTTGGGCGATGGGATCTTTACCCGAGATGGAGTTCCCTGGAAGCATTCCCGCGAGCTTTTGCGACGACAGTTCGTCCGGATGCAGTACCAGAGTCTCGAGGCGTTCAACGAGCACGTTGACAATCTCGTCGAAGCCATAAGGCGAGCCCCGGATATCATCGACCTGCAGCCGATTTTCTTCAGGTATACTCTGGACACTAAGACCGCTCTGATCTTCAACCAAGGGACGTGACTTGTTCTCCGAGGGCTTCGGCTATGCAGCGAATGTGACAGCAATGCGTGCTCGTCTGGGTGATTTCTACTGGCTTCACACGCCGAGACAATTTGTCAAGGCATGTAAAGACGTCAAGATGTACGCTGACGGCTACATTGCTCAAGCATTGTCCGATTCTAAAACAGGCCCAAACCAGACTCGGCCAGATACGCAACAGAACTTAGCGTTCATCATGGATCTTTTCGATGAATTGAAAGATCCCGAGAAGGTTCGAGATCAGCTAATCAATGTGCTTCTAGCAGGTCGCGATACTACCGCATGCCTGATGACGTGGGCTGTCCGGCTGCTGGTCCGTCACCCACACGCTCTCAAGCGTTTACAAGCAGAGATTGCCGAGGTCGTGGGAGATCAAGTTTACATGAGCCGTGCACATATCAGAAAGATGACATATCTGCAACACGTGCTCGACGAGACGCTCAGGTTATACCCTTCGGTCCCCATTAACCTTCGCTTCGCTAAGAAGGCGACTGTCATGCCCCGAGGTGGAGGTCCGGATGGCAACGCTCCTGTCCACATCAGGAAGGGCATGTCCCTTACATACTCGCCCTACCACATGCACCGTCGAAAAGACCTGTGGGGCAATGACGCACTCGAATTCAAACCGGAGCGCTGGGCTGATCCTGGGCTTACAGAGGCCAAGTGGATAAAATGGGGTTATCTGCCCTTTAACGGTGGTCCGAGAGTGTGCCTTGGGAAGGACATGGCACTAATGGAGGCCTCATACGGACTGGCTCGGGTCATTCAAGCGTTCCCGAACCTGGCCTTACCCCCAGGTACCAAGATGGAACCACCAGGAACTGAGAAGCAGGCCCTGACGCTGGTGCTTGCTAGCGGCGATGGATGCAAGGTAATCAAATAGGGCCCCCAAGTACGTTCTAGAGGAAAGGGATATTCTATACTCCTAGCTTGCCAAACTCTACGGTCTCGTGCCATCCAATTTAGTATCATGATCATTTCATCAAAGATAGGGTTCTGCACAGCTCTTGATGGATTCATGTTATATGGAACCGGCCCATCCGTCCAGCCAACGAAAAGAAAGCCGTCATACAATGCGCAGCTCTTATGAGTCTCTCCTGATTGGCCCTGATTTCCTCCTCCAACTATCAAGGCATGAGACACGCACACGGCCAGCAGGCAAAAAGTAATGCAGTCTTAACGAGGGGAGCTGGCTAAGCCTGAGCATACCTCTGACTCCCAATTTCAGAATGCGTGGCATTGTCACTTTGCTACAATTCTCGATGCTTGGCCGATTACGTGGTCTGGGCCAATATCAGATCTTTTGTAGGCAACCTCACAACATGGCAGCTGGTGGTGTCTTTCAGCCGACCGGACATCAAAATCAAGAGAGTCCTCGATCTTGGGTCTGGCACAGAAAACTGGGTAGAAAGCCTTCGCATTCAAATTTCGGTCGAATTGGCTAGGATTCTAACGTGTTGAAGGGCCAAGGAAGTTCGAAATCAGGTGGAAATTCGGAAGGATAATTTCGTACGAGAGCCTTGCCGCTGATCGTGAGTGCAGCGAGATCGTCAACCCGCCAAGCTGACATGTTTCGGGGCAGTGCCGTCTCCGACTCCATGTCCGACACATCCGCATTTCGTCCGTTCTTGGGTTACCAGAGAACCGTCCAGGTTTTTCTTCTTTCAAGCACCAAGCATAAGCCAAAGTCTATTTTCAGGAACAACTGGTGAGGACCTTTTTCTTGGTATGAACAAAACATCGTAAGCCAACTGACAAATATTCACGCCGGGCATGATTTCATCAAGGCTTGGCCATAACTGAATATTGAAATTGAGTGTCACCGTACTGAAGATGGTCAAGTATAAAGTGTAGGAGGGCCTGGTCAGGTTCTTTTCTATTGCTACCTCGATCTTGTTAGCAGGAGCTTCACATTTCCCAAACGACTACCTTTCGCATTCCAAACCATGTCTCATCTCCAGTACTTCGACTACGAAGGGTTTGGACAACGAGTTAGAAAGGACACCCACTATAGCCAGGCAGTCCGAATTGGCAACAAACTTGAAATCTCTGGTCAAGGTATCTGAAAACTCGAACTCCTGGATTCAACATCTGGGGAATTAACATTTGGATAAACAGGCGGATGGGATCGCATTACCGAACAAATCCCTAGCGATCTAGGCAAGCAGATTGATCAAGCATTTGCCAACGTCGAGCATACCTTGCGACAAGCTGGCGGGAAGGGTTGGGAGCAGGTGTACAAAGTCCGCGCCTTCTGCGTGGATATGCCCATCGAAGAGGAAATGGCTGGGCATGTCATTCGCAATCTTCGGCAATATTGTCCGAATCATCAACCACTTTTGACTGCTGTCGGTGTTCCGGCTCTGGCATTTCCGGCCATGCGCATTGAGATTGAAGTTGAAGCACACCTGGGTTTTTGAAAGGGTTGATTTGCGGATATCGAGCGTCTAGGGAAACTGCCGAGATGAACAAGCTGAATGCACTGGGGAACATGCAGAGGATTTCCCGCCATCCTCTCCGAAGGCCTTGATAGCAATATACTTATGTTAAGAGATCAGCACAATTTTGAAAACGGTTTTCAGCCCAAAGACATATCGTGCTTCGTTTACAACAAATTCGAAAATGCGAAACATGGAGTCCACACGATGCGAAGGAACGACGCGGCCATGCCCGGTAAGTTAGATTACAGCACGGTTACCTGATCCCCCCTTTCTTTACTTCGTACACTAAACTCAATCCATTTACATGTGGACCCGTTAGTCGTGGGGCTAACGGCTTAACCCCAGGCATTCGGGCTATATTCAAAGCAACACAACATAGCTTTAGTACCGCATAAAAGGGCCCGAATGAACTGGCCAAGAAATTTGCAGAATACAGATTCTTTCTCAAACATCAATCCCCAGACCCTCTGAGGAGAGAAACCAGAATGCCTGAAGGTTCCCGAAAATATCACACCAAGACGCGAAACGGGTGTGGGAATTGTAAAAGGAGGCGCGTAAGAGTATGTCATTTCGCCATTTCATCTTCCAAGACCAGTAGCCACCGTTATATGGAAGGTATGGCGTGCATTCTCGACCATGAGCTGACTTGCGTATACGAACCACTAGTGCGATCTCCAGGCACCGATATGCCATCACTGTAAAAGACGTGGCGAACAGTGTGACTTTCAGCACCTAGACGATCCGCAAGGATTCGTTGAGATCTCGCAACGACCTCGGTGAGTTCGGATTTCTAAGCCACAAGATCTTACTCTGAGGTGGTGACGAGAGCTAAATAAACTGGGTTTTCAGGCATGAAGCGACAGATCCCTCTCTCGAACCTATCTCATCCAATGACAGTCTTTCGCTCCTGCAAGAACCTGCTTTTGGGTTTCAACACGGGGAATTGATGCGACACTTCGTCCGCTCCACCTCCACCACGCTGGCTTTCTTCGTTGACACCAAATGGTCATGGGACGAAGAAGTACCCTTGCAAGCAGATACTAATTTGTTCCTGCTCCATGGGGTATTGGCCGTTTCAGCCTTACATATTTGTTCCCTACAACCTGCAAATCCGGGCGAATACCATGTGATGGCATGTAAGCATTACAGTCGAGCCACGGGTCTTTTCCAATCGGCTGTGAGAAACATCAACAAAGATAACAGCACGGCGATCCTCGCGTTCTCTCTCTTGGTAGCGATCTTCCAACTCAATGTATCTCGCACTTACAACACACCGGCCTCCAGCGAGGTATTTGACCCGTTCAACGCTGTCTTTGCTCTACGAGGAGCTTGGTCTTTGATGGGCATGCTACACCCATTTCTTATGCAGGCCCGAGTTGGCAATCTTCTAAGACAACAGCGCCTCAATTTCATCGATGTGCCGCTGGATGAGAAACACGCCCATACACTGGATGGGCTTGCAGTTTTGAATCGGTCATCGAACAGTCCCATCCCCACCAAAATGGCCTGTGGCCAGGCCATTGGCATACTGCGAAAATGGTACAGCATCGTAGCTGGACGACCAGCCACTTGGTTCCACGTGGTATTCTGGCCCTCGGCAGTACCAGACGAATACGTCACCTTGCTGCAGCAGAAGAGCCCATTTAGCATTAATCACATTCATACACTGGTGCATTGGGATGCATCACAGTACGCCGAGATGGTTTCTAGATGGATGGGGTAAACGTGCTGCTCAGTCTGTTGCCGAGTTGTTGGATCCCGAATGGAAAGACGCGATCGCATTGCGATTGAAAGATCTTGACTCTTGAAGGAGAAAAGGGAGAAGGGCCACTTCACAGCTGAAGGGTGAGGGCGATATAGGAATGAAGTCGTCATGCCCGGTGGAGCTGATGAAGACCCAGAGATCCTTTCCTTTCACTGCCGTTCCGGTTCTTAGTGGACCTTCCCTCCCTCCCCTTTTGGGTTTAGTCTACGAGGCTCAACCTCCCTGAATATGTCTGTTGTTAGTATTAGTTTTCTGGCGGAAGAGAATCGACAGGATTAATCTCCGATCCCATGAAAAGGCTTTTCCCGTGCTGTCGCTTTCCCCCCGGGCTCGTTACGATGTACAGGGCTATGATTTGCCTGTCGTCTCAACTTAGCGGGGGCTGAGGATCTGTCGCCTGGATCAATCAACCTGAGGGCACATCTTCCGTGGAGCCTGTCTATATGATCACCAATCTCGCTCTGGGAATGGTGTTGCCTCCTTCAGTCGGTGTCTCTCATATCATTTCTCTCTTTCGCCATTCTTTCAATATTTCCCTTTCTGTTCGTCAACAATGCACTCTCCTATTCTCTCAATCTTTGCAGCTTGGTCTGCTTGCGTCTTCGGACATATTCTTTCCTCCGAGCCCGCCGTCCATCATATTGCCTCCCTAGACAGTTTCCAGGTCGAGAACCTAGCGGTGCGAATGAGCGGCCAAGTTCTCGCTCTCACCGCATTCTCATCCACTTCTGTATACTCGTTTGACCTCGCGGAATTATTCGAAAACCGGTTTCCTGTCGCCCAGTTCCCTGATGTCTCCGTTCCTATGGCGCTTCCGGGCTGAAACCAGACGTCTTCTATGTCGATACGGGCACTTTTTCATCCGGACACGAAACCCGTTCCGGGATTCTCCCGTGTTTAGGAAGTAGACATGAGAGATTTCTTGAAGTTTCCGAATGGAACCATCGCGACGTCCGACAAGATGTCATAAAGTGGCACAGCTCGACGATGCGATTGGTCGGGCTCGTGTGGAAAGAGAGAACACACAGGTACTTACAGCAGATTCGTTCGCGGGTTTGATTTAGAAGGCTGGCATCGCCAAGAGAGTCAACAAGGCCATTGAGGACTCGACAATAAAAACAAGTTCGACTTCAGTGGGGATCGGCGGGTCCAAACCCCGTGGAGGATACCTCCATTACACAAACTTTGACCAAATTCATTTTACCGAACTCCCATCTTTCAGAACGGTGCTAAGTCAGGCCGAGCCAACGTGATCGCCAATGTCACCAAAGGCAACGATCTGATTCTCGACCAGTAAGGATGTGCATACGTCTGCCAGCAAGTCAACGTTCTCAGCCCTGTTGAGCTCGACGGGATCCCCCTCTCATTGAAGTCACCCTGAACAGCAATTCCAGCGACCTTCTTAGGCCGACTGCCGCGGTTTGAAGACGAATGGCTTCGGACAGGACCAGTTTGTATGTTACGACAAATGGTGGACAGGTGGTAACTACGGGAGAAATGGGTGTGCAGGGCCTCTCTCTCGTGTCGACGTAGGAGATGCTTCGCAGCTAGGACTGAAGCTTTAGCTTAATTTTGACAATACGACGTACCTAGAAGGCATGATATAGCGGCGAATCCGTCCAACAAATAAATCCTTGTATGCTCCACTGATGGGTTTTGTGGCTCCAAGAATTGTGCTGTTTCGGGGTCTTCCACCTTCAGATATTGAATGAAGGGCTCTTCAGCCCCCCAGCGAATCGCATAATGTAACACAAATTGCCGCCGATCCACAGCGAACTGCCCATGCTAGATGATTAAATCCGGGGCACCTATCCCAGTGACTTTGTCAGCCACTCCGGTGCTGTTTAAATGAGTGAATTTTGCGATGATTGATGACATATGTAGTAGAAAGAAGCACTGCTTAGGGTGTGATTAAGTGCTAAATAGACAGAACGTTAAAGCGATCCATAATGCGAAAACTCTCCAGGGATAGAACCGTAACACCCTCTCTCAAAAGCTTCAACTTGACTTGATGGAGATTGACGAATGCCTGGCCAGAACATAAGCATAGAGGGGCGGGGAAATTCGTTGACCCGACCAGGCTACGAGGCTGAATTTAGAAATTTATCTGTCTGACAAGGATTTCCTCTGTTCCAAAGCGAGGCCAAGGGAGTCAGAAAATGTCATATTTTTACCTGCAACCAACTTTCCTTCCGAATTTCTGCATCCTTTAATGATATTGCCCACAGCCACCGATTGACCGCGTCCATATCGCACAGACACTAACCCAGGATCGAGAAGGTACTCTTTCATAATGACGTCGCTCTTCACAGCTCGGCGCAAACCCAAGCGCATTGCACGCAACGAGCCCGAACGTGAAGATGAAGCCGAAGATGGTACGTTCATTCCCCTCTACAATATCTGCACCACGGACTTGCAAGCAATTCGCTCTGACTCGATCTTGCTCTTCTAGTGTGAGGAACCCCCCACTGATAAAGAGATGTAGACTCCGGGCCTGTCGTGAGACGGCCGACAACCAATGCCCCGAAAACGAAGTCGAAGTTACGAGTTTCATTCAACCCAGACCAGGACGATGTGTCCGGTGGGGCGGCAAGAACGGGGTTAAAAGAAGGGACAAGCGCGTCGGTAAAATCGTCCAAAACAAGCCTATCGAGCGCAGCACAGAATATCATCAGTCGGACATCTACGAGAGATCGGGAAGAAATCGAAGGTCAAGATCATGACAGACCGAAATACAATAAAGCATATCTTGAGGAACTGAGGAACTCCACGCCGTCCACGCCGCGCGATCTCTCGTCTCGTGAAAGCCCGTCACGGAATCTCATCAACCTAGGCTCAAATACCGCGCTCGACATCGAAAGCAAATTCGACAAGGCCGCCATCTCAGGAACCTCGTCTTCACGAATACCCACGGCTGCTGAGATTCGCGAAAAGAAAGACCGGCGTGCACGTCTCGCCAAAGAGCAAGCCGCAAACTCTTCAGATGCAGGTGCCGACTTCCTCCCGTTAGAAGACTACGATTCAGACGGAGAATTCAAGCCACGCCGCATGCAAGTCGGCTCATATATCCCGTCCGCACGAGAAAAGGACACCAGACTGATACCAGACGACGAAGACATGGCAGAAGGCTTTGACGAATTCGTCGAGGATTCAGGCCGAGTGACGCTCTCGCGCAAAGGGCAGCGAGAACAGACGTTGAAGGAGCGCGAAGCCATCCGGACAATGATCGAAGAGGCGGAAGGATACACGGATTCGTCAGGAGATAATTCGGCCTCAGAGTCCGACTACGAGCGACACCAACACTACGAATCGACACAGACGCATCACGGCATGGACGGGTTGGCCTCGCACGCTGTGCATACGCGACAAGCAAACCGTCCCCGCCAACCACGGGAGACAACACCGATCCCTAAACTCAACGTGGGTCTTACGCGGCTCCGTGATATGGTGTCGCAGCTGGAATTCGAACGGACCCAGCTCAAGAAGCGTCGCGCCGACATCGAGCGTGAGAGGCGCGATATTAGGGAGAACCAGGCTCATATTCAATCGGGTCTGGAGGAGGCCGGTAGGGAACTAGAACGTGTCACTAAGGAGCATTGGGGAAATGGTGCACCTGGCACAGATACTACTACCGCCGCTGGGGGAATATCTGATACAAATGGTCATATGAGAGGATTAGAGTCATTTGGTAATACCCCCGAAAATTCAGTTTAAAGCACTTTACGCAACCATCATGAACACAACCAGGATTCCGTTCACATGGACTACATCCTCAAACTTTGTTCCTTCCCAAGTGGGTTGGTTTTCCATTTTATTTCATTTCAGCTACATTCATTCTCACCTCTCTTCCATTCTGCTCCGCTCTGCTTTTCTCTTGGATTTTTTTTTTTTTTTTGCTTTTTGGTCTTCTCGCTCGCTTTGATCGTGATCCTAACCGAATGATCACTATGCTTGCACATGCACATGCTGCACTTCCACTCCCATGTCCAGGTGGCAGCCAGAGAGGAATACCCTGCTTGAATGGTTCTCAATGGGGGTTCCATCTCGATGGTCTCTAAAAATGTTTGCGTTGCTGGTCTCCAAACTCCCGTCCCACCATGCCATCTAAAGCCCATGTCGAACAATGTAAGAGCCGATTGCAAAATCCAAGAAAAGCATTTGGTCGATGGTTGCATTATTGCCACCGTAGAAGCAAAGGGATCGTGGTATTTGTGCAGGATCCCCCCAGTCTCCCCCACCATCATTTTCACTGTCCATGTCCATGTCCATTAATCATTTCCGACCCTCAATTCAATCCACAGTCATAATGAGACCTCTTGATCACCGTTGTCGAAGATCTCTTCTGAGATCCGTTCAAATTACCAATCGCCCGCCCATCGTAAACCCTCGAAATCAGGCAGCATTAGAATAGTGCAACCCAGTTGCCGACATGTCGCGAGCGCGCGCGGATCATGGTTGACTTCTGTAAGTTCGCGCGCAGAACGCCTGCTCTGGAACGATCCAGGGGTCATGCACAGGACGTGGTCACATGACCATCTAGAGGGCAGAAAATACGAAGAGCTAGGAAACAGTCAGCATCCACCTGTAACAGTGGGATGATAACGCGAGGCAACTTACATTGTTTGTCGCGGCAATGGCAATGCTATCTTCGAATGGATGCCAACTCATGTGAAGAATCTTCTTGTTGAAATCGATTTGATCAGCATCGGTCTCCTTTCTCATGCGACTTCCTTGACCAGTGCCTCCTGCAGGACTTCCGGCTCTTGAGCTCCCTTTCTTGCCTCCATTAGGACTGGTGGGGTTGATAGGAGTCGGCACTCCCACTTTCTTAGCTTTGAAGGCTGATTTGTCTGCTTGTAAAACGACTTCCGTCTCTTGCTCGGGGTCTGATGGATAGATCATGAAATTGTTGTTGTAACTGCCGGTCATCACGTTACTCCCATCTCCACTGAAAACCACTTCGAATTTGTCGAAGATGCTGTCATTTTCATATGTATCACACAATCGGGGTCGGAGGTGTTCATGGATTGGTATCGTTTTGACGGGTTGTCTCTCCATGTTCACGTCCCAGATCTTGACGGTCAAGTAGTCTCTGGAAAGGATGTATCTACCATCGTGTGAGAAGCGGACATCGGAAATTGAGGAGATGATTTCAGAGAAAAAGGATCGGGAAGAAGGATCTTCCTCTTGCTCAAATTCTAATTCCCGTCAGCGGTCAACATCTCAAAATAGAGCCCCCGGGAGACATACGTTTCGCATGTTGATCGCACAATGCGCTCTCGCGCATGTCAGCCAACTTGATGGTCCCCTTAGAACTGGCATACATGAACCAATTGCAACTGTGAGGATGAAATTCGGCAGCCGTGATGACTTCGGTGAGTTCTTCCATGTTGGCGGGCTTGATGTCCACAATGTTGAAACTCTGGTCTTGGATATTGAGATTCCACAGGTTGATTCGGAGATCGTCACTGCTGATGAAGGTTTCGCCATCACTGTTGACGGAGATGCTGTTGATGTGGTAGGCATGAGCGTTGGCATAAGTTCGTCGAGGAACGGCTGCGACGACCGTATCGTGATGAGTCATTCTCGGAAGTTTAAGTTGTGAAGCATCCTTAAAGCGAATGTGATTTGGACGTGGCGCCCCTCCACCGCCAGGGCCGGCCGGGGTCAGTTCATGCGAAAGATTGTTCTCGGCGACCACCTTGAGAGACTTTTCAAAGACTTTCCATAGTTTGATGGTCTTATCGTTTGTAGAGAGAAGGTAATGGGAGGCATTTTGGCGCCGGCACCACTTGATCTTGTTAATTTTTTCTTCTATCTCGAGCGATTTGAGGTAGTCAAATTCGGGTTCATGAGACTGAAACTCAGTATGGAATTTATATTCGCAAGTCTTTTTCTGTGCAAGACGTCAGTACAGGCAGGCAAGCAGGGAGGGGGGTGAAGTACTAACAGTCTCATTGCGTTCAAATAATACTACACGGCCGCCTTTGTCTCCAGTGGCTAGATAGTTGCCGGTGTGATCGAATTCGACGGTGGAAATGATGTCGGCCTCAGTGATGTCTTCAACGTCCCCCTTGTCTCCAAAACATTGCGTGAACTTCCATGTAGGAGTTCCAGGTTCGACTTCCACCATCTTTCATGACACAGTGGTGCGCAGGAAATCCACCTTGTCCACGATGCACGCACCAATAACACCCAAGGATCAATCAAGAAATTACCTTGACGGGTGGCATGGAGTGGCCGCACTCGAGTTCTTGGTCGCAGGTCGGTGATGGGAGGTGGACGGAGAATGCCAGTAGTGACAGGACTGGTTTTGGTGCGTGAATCGATCAGGTTGAGATGGGGGGCGCTTTTGTCAGCGTCGCGGGCCAGGCAGCACAGCGATGATGGAGGATCTGATCAGACACAGAGAATTTGATAGAAGCAGTCTCGTGACGGACGAGAGAGATGGAGAACTAGATGAAGGATATGGGTTGTCAGCAGGGGGGATGGAATGTCCCGTGGTGGTTGTGGGAAAAGCAGCTAGAAGTCGGTAGCAGTTTAGGCGCAGGCGATGTGGTGTAATGGCGGCAATGGTTGTAAGTGCGGGTACGGTAGTGGGTGAGGCATTCATAGCTATTACGGCGGAGTGTTGGCAGCGCGACGCAGGAAGCCACGTGAGGTTACGTCCTTATGCCAAGACTTCCACTCGGCTTGCGTCTTGGCGACAGAGCCTCTTCCACCTCGGCACCACCTCCGGACCCCTCTGGTACCTAGGGTATGGCATCCCGTACATGCACACGCACTCTCCACTGGCAAACCATCCAATCGTTGCAGGTCTCTCACTCGTTTGGCCCCCTTTGCTCGGGCCAAAGGGTGAACTCCCATTTTCAACATTAAAGTCTTTTGCTTAGCTGCCGAGAGCCGTCTTCTACATGTCACGCATCTTATCAAAATCACAGTCGCAACAGCATCGATGAAACGATGAGATACCTGCCATTCAAGCTAGAGCCTGGTCATTTAGCCACGCCTCTCAAAACCCGAGCACAACTTCTCAGCACCATTCGGCAGAGAAGTCGGAAACCTCGAGAACTCGGATTCAGGAAAGTGAGCAGCAACTCTCCTGAACGATTCAGAAGTTGGAAGATTGGACCGGATGATCCATTGGATTCGGGTTTCAGGTTCATAAGAAAACACCTGGTCCGCCCGCCGACCTCACGACAGCTGAACGAATCACCTGGGCCACGACTGAGGAAAATATCCAGCGCTTCATCTCCTCCACCATTACCGCCTGAGGAAGGAGGAACACAATTTGGATCAAATAGGTCCAATGACCGGGCCAGTATCCCGTCCCACCGTCCAGAAACCCTCATCCAAGCGGGAAAGTTACTTGACCACGGCAGGCCCGTGGTCTCGCCCATCCTGGCCCGGGATGCCTGCCGGTGCTCCAAATGTATCGACCCATCTGATCGACAGCGTCAGTTCTCCTACGCCAACATTCCGACCAACATCTCATTCCGGGACATTACTCACGTCCCGGGCAAGAACGACACTCTGGTCCGATGGCTCCACGACGCTGAGCCGCATGAACCAGGAGACCCGAGCATCTTCACCGAAGCGACCATCGCGAATTTGAAAAACGAATTCCGCAATCGGACCCGTTGGGCTGTGTACGATCGGCCGCAAAAGCTGTGGGACGCAGAATCGTTCCGGCGGGAAACCACCCGTATCGAATTCAACGACTACATGAACGACCGGCCCTCGCTTGCCGCGGCCGTACACCTTCTCTGGCGCGACGGCTTAGTCTTCATCGATGGAGTGCCGGAATCCGAATCCTCCGTCGCCGCCATAGTCAATCGCATCGGTCCCTTAATGCAGACTTTCTACGGCCCAACCTGGGACGTCCGCTCTGTCCCCAACGCCAAAAATGTTGCCTACACCTCCAAATACCTCGGTTTCCACATGGATCTGCTGTACATGCGCGATCCGCCGGGCTTTCAATTCCTCCATTACGTCCACAACTCCAGCGAAGGAGGGGAGTCACGGTTCGCCGACACCTTCAGGGCCGTGGACACTTTGTACACGGAGAACAAGGCGCACGTGCACACACTGACGCATAACGAGGTGCGCTACGAATACGACAACGACGGCTTCTTCTACTCGGACTCCAAGCCCACGATCCTACGACGGTCAAAGTTGAACTTGCCCAGCCGCAATCCGATAGGAGCTGTGCACCCGACGCTGATGCGCGAAGTGGGCCACGTCTTCTGGTCGCCGCCGTTCGTGGGCAATCTGTCACCACACCTGGGCCATGAACAGCTCGTCAAATTCGTCACAGCCAGCAAGGCATTCGCCGATATTCTGGAGCGGCCCGAGAATGTCGTCGAGGAGAAGATGGACAGCGGCACCTGCGTCATCTTTGACAACTTGCGCATCGTGCATGCGAGAAACGCATTCGACCTCAACTCCGGCCGCCGCTGGTTGCGGGGCGCGTACCTCAACCGCCAGGATTTCATCAGCAAAGCTGTATCGCTGATGCCGGACATGCCAGTCGTTCGGAATGTGCCGGTCGATCCTCCCCAGGAATACAGCAATCAGCCCTTCAATGAAGGAGGTCAGTCGACACCGTATCAGGTGTTTCACGTCGATTGAGCGAAACCATCTCATTGGAACATTGGGGATATCATTTGGATTTCCGACTCACTATGGAAGAACTTCGTATGCTTGTCATTCCACTTCCTGTGCATAGCGTTGAGTCGAGTCAAGTGAGGTCAATTGGTAAAACGTCATATCATACATATTCTCATCAATGCCATTTAGAACCGTCCTTCAAAATCGTATTTCTTTTTCGGGGGATTATTTCTGTCTTCATCTCGCTCCTTGACGCCGAAAAAATTAAAATTTCACAGCTCGGACAAGAAATGCCCCCCTTTCACGCTGGTGTCGGAGCTGGCTGTGCGTCCGGCTTAGGCACGGCCGCTGAATATGGCTTGAAGAAGTCTGGGTCTGCTTCAAGTTCCTCTCGGACCTGAACGGAGAAGGACTGTGAGTCACGGTATAGGAAAAGGAGCCTCGAGCTGGGAACTTACGATATCTAATCCACCGACCAGTTCGCCGTTGGTATAAAGTTGGGGGAAAGTAGGCCAGTCGGAGAAGGCCTTCAGGCCTTCGCGAACATCGTTGTCGGCCAGGATATTGAAGAAGCTAATTTGAGGAGTCCGGTCAGTATGTTCGTCCGTGAATGGGGATTCGAAATACAATAGACAGGTTCCATACCCGTATTTGACTTGATTCTCTCGCAAGATGCTAACCAGCTGTCGGCTGAAACCACATTGAGGGGCGCTGGGTGTTCCCTTCATGAAGAGCATGACCGGTCTAGTTGTCTCGTGTATGAGCACTGAGATCTCTATTGCAGGTGTGTGTTTCTGACTTACGCCGCCTTAACTAGCTTCGCCAGTCTCTCATTCAACTCCTCCCTCGAGTCAAGTCCGGATGAATATGCTGGTGCGGCCTGAGGATCCGAAGGCTTTGGTGCATAACCGCTCAAATCCTTGCTGGCCGTCGGTGCATCGCCATTCGTTTGCGTATGTGATTGCGGCGCGGCTTCAAGAGGTGGTGGAATCCCTGTTTTGCCAGCACCACTACCGGTTCCAGCATATTTCTCTACCACGGCGCGAACCTTAGCCGCGTCACTGCCGCTCACTGTCTCAAGTGTCTTGCCATCTTTCTGGAGGACGAGGAAAGGTACCGCAGTCACATCGTATGACTCCGACACGTCGGGAAGGTCCTCGGCGTTGATAGAAAGGAACGAAATGTCCGCATTGGCAGGGTAAGTGGAGGCAAGGGTTGTGAGGATGGTGTTCATCTGAGCGCACGGAGCAGCCCAGGGAGTATGGAAATACAGAACAAAGAGAGTGGAAGAGGGGGCATTCTTGATGGTCTGATCGAAGCCGGTTTCGGACTTGACTTCTGTGAGGATCGCCATGGTGAGTTTCAGTTGGAGCAGAGGGTGAATTAGTAGAATGGTATGAGGGACAGACGAGACAGAATTTTTCGATAGCGCAAAAGAGGTCAAGCGATGCTGAGAAAGTTGAGCAATGGTGAAATGTCTTCTTTGGCTGTTTTAGTTTGAAGCACGAGTAGCTCCGTCATTGCTGCGCGGGAGTGTTTTTTTGAATTGTTCCGATGACGCGATCAATACTATCATTCTACAGGTTCCTCACAAATAACAATCACAGCAGCATCCGCCGTATATGCCACAAACATCTCCGACTGTTTAGCATTTGTCTACAAGGCTCCCGCCATCGCGAACTCGGCCATGAACGCTGCAATGAGTCCCAGAATGATGTGGGGGCTGTGTACAAAAATATCAATGCAGAATTGTCCCATGTAGTAACGCGGCCACAATAAAGGCTGCTGTTCAACGCATCGCAATATCAGACGCGTGTATAACTCAGCTTCTTAGAAGAGATTTTGCTGTGTGAAAGACCCTGGGAATCCAATTCCTTGGGAGGGTTACGCATCTGTCTTCTTCTAGCGGCCGCGAAAGAGATACACAATCTTTGTCGAAGCGACAGCTGTTCCCTCGCAAAGTTTCCCAAAGTTCACCACTTCCCGGTGCTAACGAGTGGTCGAAACAGTCCATGAAGGCCATATGGCCGTGCTGGCTTGGATGTCGCATCGCAAGTATCGAAGCCTCCCGGATCAATGCATCCCTCGTCCAGTCAGCAACAGCCACACCAACGCCTCTCCAAGAAGCGGAATCAACTTACGATACTGCTGAACTTTTGTTTGGATCTCTTCAGCTAGGTTCAATCCCTCTTGTTTCGCTCCTAAATCTACCAGCTAGCTCTGCAGATAAGTAAGTTACGCACGGTGAATTCCTTGAAATGTCGAAGCATCCAGGTACTGCGTCCGGATCGGCCACTTACAACACATTTTGCTAACGATGGATAGCCTCTGGTTGATTCGCACTCTTTAGCTTTAATCATCGTCGAATGCGGGCTTCTTGCAAGAACATTGATTGCAGAGTCGCGTTACTCATCCTTAAGCAGACCAAAGAATGACCTCGCTATTCCTACACCTAAGGAGGTCGAGATACAAGATACAGACGCGCCCAAAAACTGGACTGCCTTGAATGATTCCGTTAACCACTCGTGGCCAAAGAACCACGATGACTTCACCCCGTGGGGGATAAAATATGCCCACTGTCCAAGAAACATCAAATCCAACAAAGTGTCGAGTGGCAGATGCACGGCCTGAGGCACACACTGGACTGATTCTCGACTATGTGATTGTTGCACGGCTCGAGTCTTAGACTGCAGCATGACATGCAACCGCTTCAAAGGTTCATATTGGCTAAGAGTGGATTGCCTTGCATTCACCTGGAGAATTGCCCGCGATCCCCTCAGCATATCATCTTAGTGTGGCGATGGTCAAAATCCGGCACCTTGCTTTGGTGTCTTGCAGAATGGTTTTCTGGATCGGCATTCGTATTCCCAGTCTACTTCCTCGGTCTGGAATTTCTCTTTGGCTGCGAAAAATTAAGTGCAGGACCTTATCCATTCGCGAACCTCGAATGTCAAACTCACCTCAATTCTAGTCATGAATGTCTTTTTAGATCTTCTCTTTGGCCTATTTTGCACGGATTTTGGTACGTGAAATGCTCTTTTCCCAAAGCATCTCTCGGCGCCATTGCCGCTGCCGTTTGAACTCTCTCACGTTCACGGCCACCCCGAACGATTGTGACCATTGTGGTCATCAGAAGTGTCGGCAATGCGACATCTGCATAGGACAACCCTCAGCACCCTCGAAGATGGAGTTCGATTGTGAGACTGCTCTCTCTCTATCTGGGTCCGCACACTGTGTGGCGAGACCCAACACCTCCGACAACGCTTTCAGTCAAATCTTACGATCAGTGAGACTCGAAAACATCGATTGAGAATGATGGATACTCTGCCAACATAAATGAACCTCATCATCCCGCTCAGCCCCAGGAAAGGCCATCTGATCCATTCATACGGCATGGAAATGTCTCTTTCTTTCCGATAGTTAGCGAGGGAAAAGAGTTCAGAGTACTATCTGACTCTGGCGCATGCGTCAACATAGCTGATGCGGCCAGATTTCGGCAATTTGTCCGTCGAAAACTGGTTGGGCCCAAAGAGTTCTGATCAAAATGAAGTGTTCAATGCTGCACACAACTGTATTGTCACTGGAGGGTACAGTCACTCTTGATTGCTCATTTCTGGACGATGCCACCAGAAAGATTCCAATAACATTTTACGCGACCTCCCAAGCTTACATCAGACATAACATTCATCCTCGGCATTTGGCTTCTAGAGAAATTCAAGATCTTTACAGCCAATTCCCACAGACTACGAGAAAGAATTCATGGACCACCCGAAACCAAATCTCACCGTTATGCGCGCCGGCCAGCCAGCTCAGCAGTTCCGTCTTTGTCTCAATGGTATTCCTTCCCTAGCATGGGTAGATACCGGATCAGAGCTCGATATGGTATCTCTGGACTTCGTCAAGTGCCACAACCTTCCAATGCCTAAGTTGGACAAGTCTGGTAGCACCAAAATCATTAAGCTAGCTGATTGGCCGACATCGCACACTTCTGGTGGGAACACCGAGCATTAAAGTTCCTCTTGATAATATGCCAGGTCGAAACAATCGAGACAATCGAGACGACAAGCCAAATCCATGGACTGTGACTAGGCAAACCTCTAACGAATAGAAGATAGATCTGGAGATGATAAAGGAGCAAAACCCCAACGGTCCAAGGACAAAAGCGCCTATGACTGAGGAAATTCCCAGGGAACGGCTTGAGAGGAAGATTGCAGACGCCAAAACAAACACGATAATGCATTTACACTCGGAATAGACTCGAGTATACTCGAGATCCATCTTCGGGACCTTGAGCGACAGCACGCTGAACATCAACCTGCATACCACGCCAAAAAGGAAAATGCCAACTTTTACCCTGAGGGCAGCTCCGCAACAATAACAGCACCCAGCTCAGAGCAATGCTAGCACAGATCTGAACTTGAATACTCCAGAGGAAGGTGTTGAGGTGTCCGATCCAGCAACAACCACGACAGCTTCAGTCTATCGAAATGCCAAATCTGTCGTCGAGAGTTTGGCGGAAAACTGAACAAGAGTAGGCGGCGTCTCATATTAGCCCGCTCCGAGCTCACGAGCCTAAACACGAGCTTGGTATCAGAGGCCAATTAACTATTTCTTCGCGAATAAAGAGCATACATATGTGATATTCGTCACTTACGACAACTTTCCCTCGTTCCGGTTCGCTCAGGAGTCATCCATTCCCCTTCGTCTTCCCTTCAGGTTGAAAACGGCTACTCATACCATAATATATATGTCTCCTTTGATGCGCCAGTATCCTTTAGTTAACTGGCTATCTTATTATATTCCAAGGCCAATGACCCACGAAACGGCGGAGATACTCGCCGCCGACTGTTGAAAGAACTCATCTATGGCCTGGGATCCAGGCTCCGAACAGTCATAAATGTGCCAGAACAACGGCAAATCCATCTGATTCGCTCGCTTGCACCGCTTCAACACATATTTGGTTGCGGCATGCACATCATTGGCCCCCGTGTAGTCTTCAAAATGCGAGTTGAGAGGCGAAACAGCGATCTGTCGTTCAAACGCAGCCGCGTTAGTAAGGACGAGCAAGATGATGGTTTTGGCGAAATAGGACGATCGCGAGATCCCCTTCAGGAATGAGAACCGATCGCGAAGTTCATTCGTCCGCCCTTTTCCGTCGTCGAGGTAGCGGTCATAGCAGGTCAGATCGATCGCAAAGAGACAGAATTGGATGTCTGCGAAGAGAGGGAATATCTTGGTTGTGCATTGTTCGCGGATTTCAATCACACGGACCGTCGTGGTGTTCATGACCAGTTCCGTCTCTTTCATTGTGTCGATGACCTCAGGGGCGCGGATGATATCCATGTTGGTGGGCACGTAATCGGGCTGGCAGATTCTCTCAATGGCGTTAAGGAAACTAGTAATTGAGAATCATCAGAGCAATGTAAATTTGGGTGGGTGGGCGAGCGGTAGTTAAACTTACTATGCGGTCTGTCCATGTTGTTGCATCACTGAAAAGGCTTGGATGACATGCCAGTTATGCCATATATGCTTGACGGCAAGGGTAATCTCAACAGGGACTCTCCATGCTGGACCTCCGGACTCTGCAAACTCGCGGATAAGCTGAGCATGGTCTCTGCTCCCTTGACTGACGAGGCCGGCACCAGTTTCTTTCTCATAGTCCAGAACAGCAACCAGCGCTTTGACCACGAGCGATGTGATGGTCTGTCGGTAATATTCGACTTCGGTGTCGGAGAAGGGATGACCATAACGGTGCCGCAGCTGTTTGACAATGGCCGATCTGCCATGTTTGTCTCCGACGGCGAGAATTTTGATTTCTTTGCTCAGTCTCCGAGCATCTTTCTTCAGCTTGGAGTCGATCTTGGCCGAATCTCTGGAGTTGCTCTTGAGCTGAAAGACTGGAGTGTCGGACAAGGCCCTTCGTCCGCCTTTTGCTTCGGTACGGCTTTCAGTGGGGCTTACAGCACGCCTGAGCATGGAGCGGAAACTGTTCTGATAGATCTTGTGTTTGAGGAGGAGTCCGTCGAAGTCAAAGGTCTTGGAGAATTGAGTATCGACTGATGTCCGGGCTCGAGACGTGGCGAACGACGCAGAGTCCCGGAAGACGATAAGAGAGGTGGCATCATCCCGGGCTCGGCTGAAGACATCTCGGCTCTCGTCTCTCTCAAGCAGTCGTTTTTGTTCGTTGGGGGTTCGACTGCTCCGGTAAGTCCTGAAACGTGTTCGGTGGGTAAATCGAGCTTACCATTTGAAGGCCGTCAGGCAAAGATTGAGAGCGTTGATTTGATGATCAAGGCGGTTGAGACAGTCTTTGGTGGCTTGATCCTCAAGGAGATAAAGGACTTTGCTCCCGACTCCCAACTCTTCGTCATTATCCCAATCAAATTTAGAGATTTGGTTGTCGATGTATTCGACCAGTAATCGGCAATGACTGACGGCATCTTCGAGGTCAACCGTCAACTGATGGTGTTGGGACTCGCCAGGTAGACATTCCGTAGCCCAAGTTTGGACCTGAAAGAGCGCCATACGCACAGTCCGAAGATGACCGGTGAGGAGAGTGATGTTCAACTCTGCCTCCTTGTACTTTTGCCGGAGGCTGGTCAAGGTCTGTACCGATTTTCCCACAATAGAAATAATAGAGCCCACGCCAGCAACCAGGCCGACTGTGCCGCAAACAGGATCCATGGATTAAGCGCCGGTAAGAGTATTCACGCAAAGTGAGCTTTAGTATTTTCTGTGGAAGTGCTTGAGGTTGAAAAGGCGTCTACTTATCTCATCAGCTTTGTCGAGGCTGATGTCGCTTGTCGGCCCCAGTGGCCCCCCAGTGATGCAGACAGGAAAGCACATAGTTGATCAGCTCCCAGTGCTCATGCTCAAGTTCACATCTCACAGCCTCCTTATTAGACCAAAAGAACCCCCTCAAGCGCGCGTTATCTCGCGTCAAACCCCAGAAAGGTCGAGCTGGGCGGCCCCGGGCAGCCTTAGTCGGGCGTCAATTGGTGCTTCTTCCCTGGAAGGGATACTGCTTCTAGTGTCCCGCGTGGCTTCGGGCATGGAACCGAAATGGAATACTGCATATACCACATGGCAGAGTGTTCTTCGGCGGTGTTTAGACGATAACGCGGTCTCATTGATCTCGCTTGTGGAGGCTGGTGGTCGTCCGGGATGCTGCTTCTGAAGTGAAGCATGTTCCGAAATATGGAGGAACCGACCAATCTCGAAGAGTAATGGAGAATGAACCTCAGGGGCAATCGATAGGGTGGAGACGCTAAAATACTGTATCAAGAAAAGACGGCGTTCGCCAAGGGGCCGCTGAGTGTACAGCACATGATCATCCTGAAACACTTCGACAGGGAACCATCTCCTCTAATTCATGCAGGTTTTTTTGTTCGCATTCAAAATCTCCAAGACTCATGTGTTAGCACCTATTCGGGCTGTTCTTCAAGCTGCCGATCAATTGCAGAGATTGAGTCGGCTCCGACATTTCCCACCCTGTCTTCCTTCCGGGAGGCTCAAGGCTGTTCAGGAGTCTCTCCCGAAGAGCTCCGTAATGATGCATCGTGCAGCCATGTCAAACAGGTTTGACCTTTTGATCTTCCATGTCCTTGTTTAAAAAGGACAACGGCCCCGCTGGCAAAAGTTTCGAATGAATATGCAGTATGCTCAAGCAGAAGAGGGCGTGGGTTACATTTACTAAATATTGTCCCACAGAAGGCATTCCATTGGGGCCTATAACCATCGATGGCACAATATAATTGCAGATTGAAAAACTTTGGAAGATGGAAGAGCTTTGGAGCGGCACGATATACCTCTCTAGGCCAAATTCACCCCAAGTACACTTCCAACAAAGCAAAGAGGTATTCATCTCCATCGTAAAAAATTTACGTGAAATATTCCAGACTGCCGCCAATTGAAGGCCAAGAGGCTGTCCTCGCATAGCACGACCTGCGCAAGGCCGCTCGCCCAATCTGCATTGCCTACTTCCCCATGTGTATTGTAGCGCCATGAGATAGTGCCTTCAGGACCAGGGCATAGGTTTCGCCAAACCTCCCTTGTGATATGAAACCATTTCAGGCATCGAACGGCTCAGACCGGGGCTAGTCAGTCTGGCACACTCTAATTTGCCAACTTCATTCACTCAGCCTTACCGGCCCACAATTGAGATGACTGAACAATGCTGAACCTTCCATCTCAGCATTAACATTTGACAGTCGAAGGGAGACTTCAACAGGTTAATGGCTAGCAACGTCATTTACTCGAAGGACTCATCTAACCAGGTAAGAAGCGCGATAAGGCACGGCTCATTCCAAATCACAGTCATGGTCTACCATGTACAGAGCTGGCCATAGGTTCTGAAAAGACTCGCATTGCTAATTGAGCCGCGTGAACATCATGGGAGCGCCACCGTGAAGAGATTCTATGCTTACTACTATGACGTCGATTCCAAGTCAGCTCGGCACATCGAATACCATCCTAGAATTCTCAATTGGGTGGTCCATTCGGGGGGGTGCCTAAAATTCAACGTATAAAATTTTGCAGCGCCCAGATCATTAAACTCTGAGGTATCAGTCTCCAATCTCCTTCATCTACAGCAACATTGCTGGTCTCATATTCTTACATGTTGAAGAGGAAAACCTTTCAACACTGTAAACAATAGGTCCAGTCACCAATATACTCGGTGGAATACCCGACGCAATGAACTCGCTCCAAATCTCCACAAACCAGGCACTGAGCCCACAGACACAACATACACAGAACCTGAATACCCGGATGATGAGTACACCGACACCGACGAAGCGCAATCGAACCCAGGCGAGATTCAAGTTGCTGCTGCGTCGAGCCGTAATCGTGACGGACCGCACGAAACAGACGTCGACAATGTCGTAACGGATTTCTTCCAGAGACATCCGCCACCCTCCTCCAGCAGGGCGACAGGTCAAGTTCATCCACCAGTCATCATACTGCAGAGACATTCCAGGCTCGAAATTCCGTGATTTCCTCATGCATATGCTCCGGTTTTCGAAGGATGCGATATCGGTCATGCGACGTGGTTTGATTTCCTTGATGGACTGGGCAGAGCCATCAAGGTCTGTTCCACCACCTTATTGTACCTTTACATTCCTCCTAGCATCGTATGATCGTACTCGCCAACCTTCCACGTGGCAAACCTGGCAGTTGGACTTGCAGCCACGGGGGTCACCGTCGCAACAGGTCCCATAATAATCGCACATGCTGTTGCCTGGACAATTCACGTCAGCATCAAAACCACACGACGAGGGTATATTCGATACCAATAAGTAAAGCATGCCCCTTTCCACCCAGACCGCCGCCTCCGTATCTTCCCTCGGCCTTCCAACATCCAGCTAACCCGTACTCTATCAGACCCAATAAATTTCTCGATACCATAAACGAGAAACTCCTCAACCCCTGCGGCGTCTACCGCATGGTCTTCGTATACAACCCTACTGATCCCAAGGGATGGTAGACGTCGACCTCGAGCACTCCGCCCATACCGCGGTAGCCAAAAGGGCACTGGACGGCGGCCACAAACTCGGTGGACCTAGCAGCGTCGTGCACAATGGTTTTGGAGCTGGCCGAATGCGCACCGCTATATGCCCGGAACTCGACGCGCTTCCTGAATCTGAAAAGTGGAAGCAAGGCAAGACGGATTTTCTGCGAGAATACCTCCGATCGACGATCGCGGGCGAAATTTGTAAGTCACGTCTACATCAATGCGACTCAAACTTTTGGTGGCGGACCGATATATCGATGCCGAGACTCTGATATGTATGTAAGAAACCCCACTCAAAGTTGCACATGATGCCCGACGAGCAATTTGCCTCACGATACAGCGACCCCGACCACTCAGCCAGCAACAGAAACTCTCTCAATCCAATCAGCGGAGGTCACATTAACCCATCCCACAATCCGTCAACGACTGGGTGTCCGACGCGAGCGGAGAGCCGTAAAAGAAGGGGAGAAGGTGAAATCGTGGGCATGGACCAGAAACATGAGCCTATTGCTGTCGCGAGGAGGATGTCGTTTACATGATGGTTATCAAGTTGCCGGCAGAAGAGGAAACGCGAGAGACGCAGGAGATTCATGGCGGCGGTCAAGCAGAAATGAAGAATCAAAAATCCAAAGAATTTATTCAATGAGAAGCGGTGACTGGTGTGTATCCCGTAACGGTATCAGGTGGCGTGATTACGTTCTGTTCCTCGGAGGCAGTGTCCATCAAGTTTCTGCCTGCCCATTACGTCCAAACGCTTTGTCCGCCAGAAGATTCCGGGAATTGAAATCTTTTGTACCAAGCAATGCAAAGAACTCTTTCCACATATCACATACGGGACACGGAGTTTTCAAGGTGTATCAGGTTCGAGCCCTTGTGAAAAATAACCGGTCGGGTGGGCAGATACAAGGGGTTCCAAGCAAATTAAAAAAAAACCTATCAGAGACGCGTCCGAAGGAGTGGAAGATCTCTCTGGGCGAAGGAATCATTCCTGTGAAGGCTGTGACATACTTTTCCGTATATAGAGTCTCTCCAGTCTGGCATAGTTGCAGAATATGTTTTATACGTCCAAGTGCTTCCACAGCGATCGAAGGGAGCCTGTATTTGTAGCCTGTACATCTCAAGAATCTCAGATGACGGGTTAACGACTACTCTCGCCTGTCCACCGAGGATGCACCTTCCTGCCCTGGACATTGGCCACAGGGCCAACGTATCTGCGACGTGCCACGAAGACAAAATGTATCCCGGAGCCGATTAAGGTAGCAGTGAAAAGTACCGAGGCCCAATTAAAGGTAGACGGTACGACGGGATTGTATGTGGGCCAGAAGGCCCAGAAGAAAACCCAAAAAGCGTAACAAACAGCCGCCATGTTAATAGGTATACCAAGTTTACCCAAAGGGAACCTTGCCGGTGGCAGCGTTTCCGGATAAGCAATTCTACGCCACAGCAAGCAACCAATGCTGAGACAATAGCACTGGAGAAGGGCCACGGCGACCAGGGACGTCATGGCGTAGAAGGCGACCGGACTTCCAATATAGATAAAGCTTAGACAGAAACTCACGCTGCTGGTAACGATGATCGCGTTCCGGGGAATATGGCGCTTTTGGTCGACCCGTGAAATCCAGTTCGAGAAGGGGAAGCCTTGGTCACGAGCGAAGGCCCAAATATCTCGAGTGACCGCCGCGAGGTACGTCATGTTCGAGCAGACCAGAAGAAAGAGAATAAAGGTGAGCAGGACTGTGAGCCATGCGTTGGACATGGACTGTCGGAGGACGTAAATGATCGGGTATAAAGTAGGGTCGGCGAGAGCGTCGTCGAGAACGGGGATATGGTAGGCCACGGTCAGAAAAGCCGGGAACGTCAGACAGAAGTTGACGATCCAGATGCTGATCATCGTCTTCGGTACCGCTTTCGAGGCGTCCCTCACCTCCTCGGACATATGTGCGGCCTAGAGCCGATTCAGAAGAAAATACCCTGAAAAGAGAGGGTGATGGCCTTACCGTGTCAATTCCAATTTGACTAAAGGTCCCGGTCTGCTGTCCCACGAGCACTGCTAATCCCGCACTAGGCCAACCACTGGAAAATGTAAACTCGGTCCAAACTTGCTTGGATGAGGCTCGTGGCGCATTGACCCAGATCGGAATGATAAATGCAAGGTAGACCAGAACATGAAGAGTGAAAACCGCATTCTGCCAGAGATGGAGAAACTTGTGCCCGTACACATTTCCCACGTAAGCAATACCCACGGCACCCATGGCAAGCAGGGTCGTGTGCCACTGGGGGAATGTGTAGTCGACGTCGTGGAGGGAAATGAGAATCTGAACGAGAGTGCCAACGAGGAATACACCTTGGGCGTTTCCGGCTTGCCAGGCCATGGTGGAGGTCCAGCTAGGGCAGCGTTACCTCCAAGGCCTAGCAAAGGAGGAGGGATAGTACATACCCTGTGAGGTAACTCAGACCCCTTTGAAGACTGTCAGGAGCGAACTCGCTCACCCAGTGATATTGGGCTCCGGCGATGGGTGCCATACTGGCCATCTCAGCCATGCTCAGGTAAATGGGGGCGAATCCAACAAAATTCCAGAGCGCCGAATAGACCAACGCGGGGAGACCTCCATTTGTGAGGGCTACAGTAAGATTGAAGACCGTAAATTCCCAGGCGGCTGTCGCGACAGCAACAAATGAGGCCATGGAGAGGATTCGAAAGTGTCGGACCAGTTGTTGATCTTTTCCCATTCGCCGCATGTTGACCGCATCAGCGGAGGTAGACTTGAACCCATCGCCAAGCTCGTTCGACTCGGTGTCGATATCGGCGCCCGCAACCTCGACGTTGGGCTCTTCCTTCTGCGGTTGTGCTCTCATTTCCATCACATCCCCAGAGTGGCCTGGAGGCAGAGTTCGGATTTGAGACGCCATGATGTAAAAGCGTTAATGCGGGAAAATGGACGACGAAGTCAAGGTAAATGAGAAGGAAAGAGCGAGAGGCGTAGGGGAGAGACAAAATACTTGCAGCCGATTACAACGGTAATAGGGCCTTGCATGGGACCCCTCCGATTACTGCGAAGTATGACAGGAATGATGGCGGATACCTTGTACAGTCTTAAGCCGTAGACGCAGCGGAAGCGCTAAAAGATTCCGCGGGTCCGGCCGTCCTCTGTATGCAGGCGCAAAAAGGAGAGGGTTAACCCAGATGTCCACCCCACGTATGCGCCTTGGCTATATGAAGTACCTCTCAGCATGGGGGAGGGTCTGAAGATGTTAAATCTTGTGCTGGCTCTAATTGACACCAAGTGGGGCCTTGCCGAGCTAATTTGGTACTGTACATGGGGGAACTGCAGATCATGATTCCTTTTGCTCAGAAATGCCCTCAAACTCGGCCAGAGATTGTGATGCAGGAAGACAACGCTCCGGGTTATGCTCATCGGCACACTTAAAGAGTCGATACGTTTACTGGCGTTTCTCTCCTGATTTGAATAAATGCAATGGAAATATCGTTGGCCCTGGTTCAAAATAAAAAAAAAAAGACTGCATTCATAGCGCTCCGAAACACAAGATAGGCTTGGAAAGATGCCTGTCGCAATCTCCTACAGTCTCAAATCCAAAAATAGATAGAAGAGATAATGCGCATTGAAGGAGGTAACGAATATCAAGAAAGAAGGGCTTCAAAACGTAGTTACAGAGGATGCAGAAAGATCTGAGAGCTATTTCGGTATTCCTTTGTCCCAGACGTCTCAAGAGATGCCATCAATGACGAGTAGTTCAAAGGCGTCGATGAAGAAGAAGAGCTGATGCAGGAAGAGGAGGGAAGGATGATCAGGAGAATCAACCGGCAAAATTTTGTTATGAGGTTTGCTTCTGCCAGCCACGGCAAGGAGCTAAACAAATAGCGCCGACACTAGATTTGAATGCACACCTCCGTACAGCTTCCTCGAATTCTCCATGGGAGAGTACTCCTGTAGCGGACAGCGAGGACAGACAATAAACGTCAGGTCAACATTGGTGTATCCCCCCTGACCAAGTTGAACGTTAGAGGTGGTGTGATCTTACCCTTGCTGTGCCAAACACCCAATCAACTCTATCACGTTTGGTCATGACCCTTGGCGTGCCTTATAGACACGATGGCAGCGAAGTAGGATTATCCAAATTTTTCCAAACACATCTCCTTAAGTATGACTCGAGATCGTGGTCTATGGCTCAGCACGGCAACCGCATTGTTCTTCAGCTGGGCATTTCTGTCGTTCGGTGTGCGAGTGTGGGTGAAGCTGGGAAGGAAACAGAGTTGGGGTCACTCTGATACTGGTGTGGTGGTTGCTTTTGTACGCTCCCTATAACTGGGGGCAAGAGATTGTTCAACCTGTTGACTGGTCCTTAGCTCTTCGCGATGTTGCACATCGCGGCCACTTTCTGGGCCATAAATCATGGCTATGGACTCCCTCTGCGCGAAATCGAGGAGGCGCACGTGGGCATTGTAGAGAAGGTATGGCATTCGAAACAAGATACATATCTTGCTAATAATACGACCACTCTCAGGCGCTCTTCGCCAGCCAACTCTCCTATGTCGGATCCCTAGGACTGACGAGAATGTCCACTGCATTCTTCATTGAACATCTGACCCGCTATCGCGTCCAAGTCCGATTATCATACATTCTCGCTGCAGTGTCAGGAGTATGGACGACAGCCTCGATCCTCGTCATTGCTTTGCGCCCGGACATTGCGCATCCTTGGGCCACATTAGATGGTGCAGAGGTCCTGGTAGGTTTCATCCCGCTTCTCTGGTGCTCAATCTACCTCAACCTAATTCTCCACAGTACGTCAGATGGATTGCGGTTGAAACTACTGGGCTCGCCGTTGAGGTCGTGCTATGGATGCTGTCCGTCTCTCTTGTCTGGGGTCTCCAGATGAAGATTCAGAAGCGAGTCTTGATCCTCGTCGCCTTTGGCTGCCGCCTCTTGTATATCCCCCTCCTTCTCCTCAGACGGCGTCACCCCACTAACGTCGTTTGTTTAGACTCATTCCTGTTGTTGCCATCCGTCTCCGCTACCTGTCCCCGGACGAAAACCATGATCCAACCTTCACAAGTATCCTGGCCCACATCTTGACCGAAGGCGCACTGGAATACGCCCTAATCTCTACCTCCATCACCTCTCTCAAGCCTTTCCTGAAACCTTTCCACACGGGTGCTATCGTGAACACCGTTGGCGGTAGCGGTTCCGGACTATACTCCGGATCACATTCGGCAACACAAGGCATCTATATGCTTAGCTCCATTGCGAGAGACAAGAAAGGCAATGGCCAGACAACAACGGCCACTGTTCATTCTGGAAATAGCGATAGTGGTCCACCACCTCGATCCAAACTTTACGTTGGTAACATAAGCGAAGGAACGACGACGGTTTCGTCTCAGCCTGACCCACACCGAGACGACACGGAGTCAGCGGGAAGTAACAGTTCAGGACAAATGATAATACGAACGACGAAGGAATGGGCTGTTCGGTATGAAAATCGGGTATAGGGGAGGTACAAACGAAACTGCTTCGGCGCCGCCGTCAGGAAACCAAGTTCGAGCAGCAGAGACCAAAATTTCCAGCAAAGGGAGGACAGAGTGGGAAGAGACTGTATTTGTTAAATCCCACTATTACTGTTGTCATCGTGGTACTTGGGGTATTCCGCACCGACGACTTATACCTTCTGACTTGCCACCTCGGATTAGTTGTTGTCGAGTAGGCCCGCATCTCCGGTGAGATGGCGGACACAGTGCCGCAGACAATGGACTCAACCACAAACCAAAGCACGTCTCGATCCCCTTGGATATGTTGCAGAGAGAGATGGCGGCTTGGACGATCTGGAATTGGATTTCGATGCCCATATTCGATGAGGCATAGGGTGGTTTGAGGCTGAATCGAGCATGGTGTTGGGTGTGACACTTGCAGGCTGGGATGAGAACCTCGCTCGCATATGCACGTTTTGCAGCGGCTTGAGTTGTCTGGATGCGCTCAATCATCTCGGTTGATCGAGATTCAACATCGGCATCAGGCGTGCAAGATTTCTCGTCCTGGATTCGTGCTCGGAGAATCCGATAATCGTTTGCGTAGCATTTCTGATGAAGCTGGCGGGATTGGCTAACTTTGTCTCAGAGAAGTTATACTTGAATTGACCGCGTAACACTGTCAACCACTCCTTACAGTCGACTCCAACCACGAAGAGTTGTCGGGAGGTCTTGTACCATGGCCTTTGCCTGATTAGGGGGACCAACAGCAGCGGTCAGAAGCAATCTTGTTTTGTTTTGGGAGATATCCTACTGCAATTTGAGGCAGTCAAGCAATCCCCATTCCTGATTCGCCCTTTAGGAACCGTTTGCATAATTTGTACAGCGTTCCATACTGTTCGAGTGCAGCAGCAAGTATAGGCGCTGCCTTCCAGTGCCAAACCTACCACCTCTACCATACGAGGTACCACAGACTCGAGAATCAAAATTAACGAGAAATGACTGAAAGACTGTCTCAGGAAGGAACTGAAGAGGAGGCGCACGTACTGTAACCTCCGATAAGCATCCTTTCTCCAGAGGGCATTCCCACAAGTGCCTACGATATTACGGAATAGTGGGGTTAGGCTTATCTGTGCATCCGTCTGGAACAACCTTCCTCTCTCAGCCTCATTCTTCCTTTAACCAATTCAGACGGGATAACAGAATCACCAAGGGCTCCGTTCCCTCAACTACGTCAGCAAGCTGTGGTTTTCCATATATGGACCGCCTGGAGAAAGGAACGATTCTTCTATATCAAAAAAAAGGGAGACTGCTTGCATGATCAAAAAATGCAGTCGCATGGCACCAGATCTACCAACAACAGCGTCCTCCTCCCACCATATTGATGAAATTCTTCAAGAGGAACAATACTCTAGCCGCGTCTTTTACTACCGACTATTGAAACTTTTCAGGGATACGCTGAAGGCCGATGGGTGTCGACATTGTTTCACCGGCCAAGCCCAAAAATACTGCGGAACAAAATCTGGGTCGGTTATATATGTGAGCTCAAAGATTAGACCCCAAATGCCAATGTTTCAATGCTCAACTCTCCGATTCTCCAGATTTGTTACCAGACGCTCAAAACCGCCACGACGAAATCGATGTATCGGCCTTCGTCTCCTTGTAGAGAGATGATGCAGTACTATCAGAAGAGAAGAATAATGAATCCACAACCCCCAAAGATACCAACAGTCACCTCGCCAACTTGTCAACTATATTGTCCACATGATGGATTTACTTCCAACTTTACGACATTGTTGCTATGCAGAATATCTTGCCATACCCGAAGGCAGCCAGTCAAGGATTCAGATTGAGTACGAACCATCTCCGGCTGCCCGTCCATTATGTACTTCAAATCCATGATAAATTCAATACGATCGGCGATGGCTTTGGCAAACAGCCAGGGCGAAGCAAACTGGCAAAGATATCTTCGCTTGCAATCTCTTGCGAAGAAGATGCTCGGTGAAGCCGGCAGTGTCTCCAAAAACCTGTCCCACACAAATGGGACTAAGCCAGAGAGCTAGCACACTCTTTCTTTGCCCCCGGCTTCTGAGTTTCATGATTCTGGACTGGGAACTTCACTGCCAACAAAATCAAAGTATACCGCTTCTGTGGGATCACGTACCTCTTTTTATCCACTCACTCGACGGCAGGCCGTGGCGTAGCAGCTCGTGCTCTACCTACTCCAACCGACATCAAACAGGACTGTCCCTTTCATATGTGATATCGGCGGTCAGACATTGAGCCATGTCAAAGTTGAATTGACAGGAAGTTTTTGCATTGCCTTTCCTGCGGTGTAGATTTTCATCTGCCGCAAAGTTATCCAGACTGGTTGAAGGGGGAGCGCAGTATGTCGAAAGCCATGGATGAGGCACAAAATCGGCTCATGCTTTCAGCTGCAAAAGTATCCGTTATTCAATATATGGAAGATCAACGTTGTCAGATTGGTTCTCGAACAAGGTTTGTAGTGCAGTGTGATTTCATCAGTCACGTCGGACGTCATATGGAGGAGATCCCACTGATCGCTCTCCCACGAGAGACGGGTTCAGACGATGATTTGATGGAGAAAGGTGACTTGTCGCGCTCGATCACTGAGCAGACTGAAAAACGTCGCAAGCTATACCCTCTACCCAAAGATGGGGACACTGGAAGCGAGTAGGAACTCTGGACACACAGGACCGAGTATGAGTTATACAAATTGAGAAAGCGGCCGAAGAAGAACCCATACCGGGAACCCAGTGATGCTATGATCAAGAGGGAGTTAGTGATCGTGGACGAGGGTGGGACAATTATTGTCGAACCGAAGCCGAAGCTCAGGCAAATGGAACTCCATTTATCGATACCAAGAGAAATTGGGAACATGCGGAGATGGAACGAATCTGAATTGAGCAAAGACCAAAATGTGGAAGGTCAAGCGTCTGTATCCAAGGGAAAGCAGACTGCCAAAAGCTGAAGAGACAGCCAGTAATGGAAGGACACTGACCCTCAAGAAAGCACAGGGCGGAAAACGTTACAAAAAGCGCTTAAGTTAGTATTCAAATCACTCAAAGCCTTGGAAGCCCAGAGGAGACGTCTGGGGATGACTGTAACACCCAAATATCACGCAACGAATCCCCAGCCACCGCAGAAGTGGCTGGAAAGGGGCTGGGTGCCGAAAATGGGTAAAGGAGCGAACGGATCGGTACATTGCCATTCCATACCCTACCTTGTGTACTCGCAGCGATTTGTGATCCCTCTCCCTATACCCCTCGTAACGGGTCCTTACCCTTCGTTGGTATCGTTGTTACAATGACCGCAACGACGAGCCACCTACTCGATTGATTATCGAGCCATTTCTGGAACTGCCCCCAAAAGCGACGATATCCAGATGCCAAACAGTCAGTGAGTGTACATTTGTCAAACTGGGAAACAACTTGAGATGTATTGAATTCTCTGTCTACCTCACAACCGGTCCTGCCAGGTTGCTGGTATAAATACACGCTTGGTTGACCTCTTCTCCTATTCCTACCCCTAAATCCTGCATAGGGGTGATAACTCCTTTTTCAATAAAGGGGCACTTGCTACTATTCAGCCGTTCAATGAGACCTTGTTCGACAACATTGATTGTTGTTGAGTGCTCTGGAATTGAAAAGGGTGCTCTGACCCTGTTTCAGCCTCGTGGCCTTGTGGGCAGCGATTTTCATTGGATCGCGCTGCCTTCCCCATTCGGTTGTAAAAGGGAGACGACCGATTACTGACTACGTCAGGAGAGTTACTTCTCTTCTCAACCTGCTTCTCTCGCGTTTTCTTAAGGAACTGCATCCTTGATCTTCGCTCTTCCACTCTGGCGATTCAATATTGCTGTACAATTTCTCGCTGATGTCATGGGATCTGCGATCATCGAGCCTCGCGAAGCCGGCGCCAAGGTTGGGATCGGCTACGTGAGACCCAAATTCTGGTGATTGTTCCACTAGAAGTTCCTATGCTCTCTATTACGCCATCTCTCAAGAAACTATGTACATGTCCATTTCTATCTTTTACCTCCTCGTGACTACTCCACCGTCCTTGCCCGCCATTAACCCAGTCCCTCAAGACCTCCCACCCAAAAACCAAGGTGAGCTCGGATCCCGAATACAATACCTCCCATTAGCTCCAGCGTTCTCTCCGTCGATGATGGCACAGTCCTTGATGTTTCATTTTCTGTTGGCGAATCATATGCCCGCTTACTCTCAAACACCCGCATCAGGCAATGGCAGCCTGTACTTTTGGTTTTTCCATCTTCCAACCCAGCCGCAAGCAACGAGATCACCACACGGCCGAATGGCCAGACCAGACCGCCCAGCATTTGATGGCGTCCCCAAGATAATGGTCCCTTTCCCTGGCAACCAGACACGTACACACCAGCTCCTGACGTCATATCCAGGACAAAACCCGATACGCATGGCGTGGATCGACCAGCCAGCTGGAGTCGGATATTCCTCCAGCCCTCTGGCGTGCGCAATGAAGAAGACGTTGTAGCGCAGTTCCAGGATTTCCAGACCCGATTTATCGACGCCTTCGACATATATAGTAGGAAATATACTCTACAGGCGAGTGTTATGCGGGCATGTGCATCCTGTATATCGGTGGACGCGACTCTCGACGAAGAATGATTCGACATACTTCAATGCCAAAGGGATCCAAATCAACAACCCTGCTATAAATGATTACAATGTTCTCATGAAGGCACGTCCCCTCACAGACGCCCTATCTGCATGTCTCCACCCACACACACACGCCATTGCCATTGTTTATTGCATCAACCCATGCTACGCATGCTTCAACCCCTGGCACCTAGCAGAACACCCTGTCCATGGCCATGGAACGTACTTGGCCTCTTCAACGCGCCGGGACCAAACAACAACTTCAACCGAACCGATGTGAAGCGAGCGGTTCACGTCCGATCCCCTTACCGACTACACGCTGCGCTGCGTGGCAAATCCGATCTTCCACAGCTTCGGCTTGAATGGCGGTAACTGCTCACCGGGGTCCTCGCAAGATCCGTGCCCACGCGCCATCAATACGACGTAGAATGTGATCATCGCACATGGCAGCTTCGACATGTCATTCCTGACCAATGGCAGGCTATTAACGATCTAGAACATGACGTGGGGCAGGATACAAGGGTTCCAGACGGCGCCAAAGCAGTGCTTTCTCGTCCCGTATTTGTTCCTGTATGCACCGTCGACCGAGGGCACCTCGATGCATCAAACCAGCGTGTACGGTGGTGCCGGCGTATATGGGACCATTCATGCGGAGTGCGGGTTGACATTCATCGAGGTCTTGGGTACAGGATAGGTAAATATACGTCTAAAGGTGGTCCTAAATATTGAGTCTAAGTCTAAGCCTGAGCCTGAGTTTGACTCTTCGTGTAAATGTGGCGTGGTGGTGGTGGCAAACTAACCAACACTCCCTTCGCCGCGCCAGGGATTCCACAATATACACCATCTGCTGCATACCGGTTGCGCGAGTACATGTTCGGATGCATTGAAATGGGCAATGCGACATCGGCCAGAGGCGTGCTTACGATAGCATAAGTATAAAAGTCAGCCAGATCGCTGTGGTTATTCCGCAGAACTTTGTAGCTCTGTGTATGTCATCATCGGCATATTACGCATAGTACGCCGCGGCTATTTGGCTGTCCACATATGCAGTCGAGATGATCATAACAGAGTGTCCGAACTTTCATGCCGTTGCGAATGCCATGCTCTTGATTCCTGGGAGGGTCTTGAATCAATCCCAAGACGGCTTTTCTCGTGCGAGGTGTTTCGCTGGTTCGGATTTGGTGCCATGCCGCAATGGTGCTTCAATTCGAATCATGCAAGCCTGAATGGATATCGAAGTCGGACGATTGAAGTCTGATATCAGCCACGTGATACCGTTTGCGGCACCTTGATCTGACCCTGGCGGAGGACGCTCACAAAAACCGAAATCAACCAAATCCTATTTCACCGTCTCCATTCGCCACGACCTCTCATGTAAGCCTCAATTGACCTCCAGACCTCTTCCACTGTCTCTCTATCCCTCCACCTCCTAGCTGCCCTTGCCTCTTGATCAACTGCAGCGCCATGAGCTCTCTCGTCCCACCTCTCAACCGCAAAAGTCTTAACACTGCTTCCCCACCCCTTGACCTCGGTAGGGATCGGAAGACCTTTCTCACCGATATAAATTCCTAGGACGTGGCCGAACAATTCCTGAGGTTCTCTCCATTTGTATCCTCTGAACTGCCAGATCTGACCTGTGGTGAACACGGCAACGACTCGGGACCAATAGTCCGGCTTGAATTGTTCCGGAGAATCGACGAGGATAAATCGATACGGTTTCTCACTTAGAGATGGCAGTGTGCGCGTGATGTGGAGAAGATTTGCTGTCGTCTGGGTCGATAATGTAGGGTGATCGGGAGGAACGAAAAGGCCAGTGTCGAGAAAAGTCTTGATATTCGACATTCGGAGAAGTGATGATGCTGAAGGAGAGAGAAGAATAATAGGATCTGAACGTTTGGAAGAGACGGCTGGTGCAAGAGGTTTGGATGAATTGGCCGCGGGTCGAGCTGCAAGCTGAGCGGTTTTGGAAGGCTGTCCCGGTCTCGTTGATGATGGAACACCTTTTCGTCGTCCCAAGAAGGTTTCTGCATGCTTGCGCACATGGGAAAAATCCTGTTTCTTCCTATTAGCGGCCAGAGAAAAAGTCGCCGTAGCGAAGTATGCCCACCGTTGGCTTGATGCCTCGTAATACGGAATTGTGATCGCCTATTCTGCGTTCGCCATTGTAAATCGCTTGCAGTCTTGCGTCGATCACCTTTACGGGTCTCCCACCAGCAGTTTGAGTGACGCCAACACCAGAGCCAGAAACAGGAGGCACGGCAGCGCCGCCAGCTACATCCGCTGCTCGGTTGGCAGCATCTCCCGTCGTGGCTGGGCCTTCAATAGGTTTGATGTATTCCGACTCTTCCGATGCGCCCTCCAACCAGGTGATCAAATCTAAACGCTCGACGAAGATCAAATTGCGCACTTTTTGTCCTTCTGGGAGTTGTTTGTCGAGCTCAGCCGCAAGGGCAATGTATTCCGGAACCGTGACATCTTTTTGCAGCCAGGCAAAAAATATACTGCGCAGGTCAACTTGCACAGTGTCCGGATTTGTCGACGTGAATCGGGTCGTGGTATCTAGAGGAAGGCAGAACGGAGTGGGATGAGTAAAGTAGAGGTGTGTCGCTTCGACGAAAGAGTCGGTTTGATTTGCCTCCGCTGTCAGTGGATCAGCGGTTTTGGTGAGCACGGGTGGCTTCGAGGCAGCGATGGAAAGTCGAAGCAGCTGCAGTGCGTCAGGAGCAGTCATTATCGTCACCGTTGCAGAGATAGGGGGAGTCTGCTCCTCCTCCTCCTCCTCTCTATGGCATCTCCGTCAGCGATGTCGCAGGGGGGATTGTTCGCGTTGTCTAGTCGAAGTTAAGACATTTCGGGGGAAACTTGACAGGGGTATGACCTAAAGGATTATTATTTTTCCGGAACCGGGCCCACTCGAATACTACTTTTCGCATGCCTGGGACCCCTTTCAGCCTCACATTCTAATCAACTACGTCTCCTTTTATGTATGCACTACGACTCAAGGACGACCTTATCGGGGTCGCCGGAGATGCTTTGTCAAGGAAATCGTATACGCTGCGCCGACTCATGTTACATGCCCATGAGAGCTGACCTATTGGCCTCTGCGACCATGCCTGGTCAGCGTGGCATCGATAATCCCCCCGATCATCTCGCTTCACATCAACTCTAACAATTTGAAGCTGAGATTTCAGACTTTGCATTAAAGGGGGTCAGAATAGAGAGAGCCCTATCATGGCGTAGCATACTCTTCTAGCATCGTTTTCTCCTCCCAAAGAAGGCATCGAATTGACCCGCATACCACTGCCAAATTGACCGCTGTCTCACAGAAAGGGTTTTTCATCGAAGGGAGTGGCAAAGACGACAGACACTGCAGTATCTTCGAGATCATATCATCACTCCTCTTGTTTTCCCAATGTAGCTATTCACACCGCCCCATTGTCCTCCAGGCTCTTCATACTCTATCCAACTTGCATCCGTTCCGCTTTCCGAATGAACATCCAGTCCCATGTCTGGCGCTCTCCCCCAATCCACAATGTGTTTGCCTTCCTCCACAGGGGTATCTTTCCAATGCAAATGCAAATGCAGAATGGAGAGCACGCCACTAGATATGCCGATTGATAAAGAATTTCAACCCCCCATTGCGACCACGCTATGCAGAACCTGTACACCATAGTATGCAGAAAATGTGGTAGTACACCACCACCAATAAGAGCCATTCAAGTTTGCAGATTGTACGGTGGCAAGGCTTTCCGACGAACCCCGTCAATAACATCTGACTTGGGATAGCAGCAGAGAAAATGGTGAGTGTTGTACGCCAAGTCCACAGAGTGGACCCCGATTTTCGTATATTCATGACATTGAAATGTGCATTTCGTAGAGAGAATCGACAAGTTTGGCCTTAGCCAAAGTGACGAGAAGAGGGAGTGGGATAATCGTCATCTGTAGAGGTGTCTCATGTCCGCGTGTTAGATCGACTGACTGTTCGGTCAGGAGCAGGAGACATTGCGCGATTCGAGCCGATCAAGTCGATTTCATGGTCCCGAAGTACTGTTGCGTTCCTTGGGTCTCGAAGGAATTTGGGAACCGAATCCTGAAGAGTTGATCAGGCAAGGTGTTCTCTTCGAGTTATGTCGAGGGTGGACTTACGCTGGCCATCAGCTTAAAAACGGCGGCTTGTGCGAGTTCGAATAATTCCACCACTTCCTCGAGACTTTCTTTCATCGACTCGTCATCGATATTGGTTCTAATCATCCGGCTATCAAGACGGTTGCGCAGAGAGTGGTCGATGTTGAGTTCTGAAGGAGCTCCGGAAGCCAGAAAAGAATTGTAAAGGCCTAGGCATCGTTAGCGCAGTTCGAATTTAGAGGAAGAAGGGGGGGGCTGGGGCGGTATTCACCGTAGGCCGCAGCCAGTGTCTCCCGAATGGCTTCAGTTCTGTTGAGCTTCCCGTCTTTCTCCAGGTTGCGATAGGTCTTTGTGAAATCAGAAACATCGAAATAAAACTGTAAATTCTCTTCGCAGAGCGATTGCCGCAAGAATTCTTTGAACAGTAATCTGAGAGCCGCATCCTGCAAAATCACATTCAATCGGCTGACATTGGAATCTCTGGTGAGCCGGGCCGCCTTGTCCTTTGTATCGCGACTATCTTCACTGTCGACACTCGGTGGTCTTGCTATCCAGCCGCATACTCGTTGGCCTCTTTCGGTGATGGCGTAGATTGCATGTTTGGTGGGTTGGAAATAAGTCGCCATCGGGTTGAGTCGAATGTAAGCTCTGTCCTCCACAACCGGGGCCATCAGTTGCCACTTGACGAATAACTCTGCCATCTCATACGTTTCTCGGCGATCGATGGTGGTGCAACAGTCCAGTAACCAGTCAGAAGCCGCTTTGCCCGTGAAGGTATTGTTGACGGTCTTGTCCAATACCCGTCGTTCTTTGGCCATCTTGACACCCACAAGACCGGTGGCATATTCCGACACCGAGTCTGAATCGGATAATGACGTGGAACTCTTCAAATTCGGTCCTTCGGAACCCATAAACCTGCGAAAGATGATCTCAACCGTGGGTCGATCCTGAACCAGCTTGTCCGTCGTTGGGTCTCGTTCTAAGGAGACCATTTGCATCTGACTCCGCTTGAGAAGGGGTTCGATATGACGAGCATTGATTCCGTTCCGGCTACAAAATCGATGCAGAATTGCCAAACCTTTGGGCGTTAGTTGCCAGACGGCGCCTTTGGTGACAAAGGTGGTGGCATTTTTGTTTTCGGCTGACTCAATCAACCGAGCGTCTACAAATCTTTGACAAACGGAACGAGCCATTTCTTTGGCCATGGAGAATGTAGTTGTCGTGGTTGTGACGACCCATCGTGTAGGGTTTTTGGGGTCGGGTATGCGATTCGACTGAGAGAATTTCAGGGAGCCGAGATTGGTGATGGCCTCTTCCGAGAGAAAGGTCTCCTCCACTCTCGAAAACCGGACTCGATGGGGCGTGAGCGGTAAACTCGTGATGAGGGTAGAGAACAAGTCTTTGAAGTCTCGGGTAAAGGGCCGTTCATCATCGGTCATGCGCAAGATTTTGGAAGATGTCTGGTGCATTTTCCCATGGTTCCGATCCTGGGTCGTCATTGGAGGGACGGTAGTACTATTTCTTGACTCTTGAGGAGGTAGCGGAACTCCGCTGGCTCTTCGCAATTGCGTCGCCGTTTGTAATTCGGGAGATGTGGGCGAACGAGGAAGACTTGGTCGCACCGGACCGGAAGATGTAGACTGTTTAGACAGACTTCCTGATGATGTAGCAGAGCGCAGACTTGGCGTAGAAGTTGTTCCGATAGCAGCTAAATTGGCAAAAGCGTTGGAAGTCTTTTCTCTTGCCAGGGATGCGAGGGAGCGTCTGCTTTTACTCTGAGTGATACTGGTGGAACTGGTGTGGTGGTGGTGAGGTGGACGAGAAGACTCCAGACGAGGTGAGTTTGAAGTAGAAGACAGATATGGGTTGGAATTGGACAAGGTAACTTGAGCAGCAGGGAGGTCGTGAGCCGGCGAAGTCATGGAGTCGTCAACAGGCACATCTTTTGCTTCGGGCATGGAGGAGACTGGAAATCACGCGGGTAAAGATGCTCAGGACTATGGACGGGTTCCGCACAGGACTGGCATCGCAAGAGGGATCAGGACTGGCGGTCGACAAGTCAGTGGCAGTAACACGAACGGGGCGCCAACCCACAACCCACGAAGAGCCGGGATGGCCTCACCCACGAGACCACGAGGGTGTGGAGCAAAACGCAAAGCCGCAGCGAAGCAGGACCCTGGTCTGTCGGGCCCTGGCAGGGGTGTGAGAAAGTGGGTATAAGGTGCAAATTCGAGAAGAATTCGTTCCGGCCACTCTCGAGTCGACTGGCCGTTTAAGCCCAGGAGTTGCTGACAGGGTTCACCAAGCAGGCAAAGCAGATAGAGTTAGGCGCAGTCTTTGGCGAGAAAGCCGGAGGCCTTGGAGGAGGGTTGAAATGGCAGTGATCTTCCACCGCTACGGTCTCAAACTTCGCTCGAGTGGGCGATATGTGGGAACTTGTTAAGTCGGTAGATTGCTAGATTGTGCGGATCATTTGCTCGTCGGACCGTTTCGTACAAAGGGAGGTCTTCCGGCAACAAGAAGCGGTACGGGGGGTATCGTAAGAATTATGAAGCAGATAAAAAGGGGGGTTTTCGGTGGATGATCGATGAGATGAGCCCGTCCCAGTAAAGGCAGAGAGTAGCGGATGAGAGCGTAGAGAAATGAAATCTGAGGTGGCAAGGATGATGACGACCAATATTGTAATGAGGGATTGAGGGCCGAGGCGCGGACAGGCCACAGATTTGGTCGTGAGGGGGGGAATTGGTTGATCGCGATAAGACAACGGTCAACGGCTGCAAGACGTTTCAATTAGATCCATGAAGAAAAATGGGTGGCCATGCAGTTATTATTATTATCGAGATGATGAAAGATAGCATGTGGTTAAAGGTGCAGTGCCAACGAACGATGGTCCAAGCAGCCCACGAGCCTGACAGATGTAGAGGCTGGCGCAGGCGCAGGGCAGAGGTGACAGAATAGGCGGGTGGGCAGTCCTCTCTGGGCGGGCACCCTGCTCTGTCGCTGCACCCAACCGACCTCTGACTTTCCCTCTGTATCTAAAGTCCATCCAAACTCCATTATGCCAGAGCCTGGCACCAACCACCCAACTCCACTTCGTTACAACGGCTCCTTTGGGGTTTTGTTTCCATGCCCGTAGTCTCGGCGCAGGAAAGCATCTACAACTGGATCTCCAGTGTATCTCTGAATATTGTCCTGTAGCCTGTACGCATATGGGCCTCGCCTGGAAGTTAGTTCACTTCAAGCTTGCATTAGCTGCTGGCATTTTCCCTGTTCCAGACGCACAGCACTGGCAGGACTCATCTTGCCGCCGAACCTCCATAGTAACCTAAAGTCTTACCTTGGAAAAAAATAACCCATTCTCAATATGGGCGTTGTGGGGGGAGTTTGGCATTTCCAACTTTTCAATGGGGAGGTCTGTCGACCGATTGTGGAGCCCTTCAACTATTGCCCAGTAAGTAGGACAGGTGACCTTTGCCCAACGCGGAGTTGCCAGCATTACTAGGCTGTCCGGATATGGTTGTTGAGCCACCAGAGCCAATTCCCGATTCAGCAGAACAGAATCAGGCATACCAGTGCATACATTGAATTTACAGGAACCGCAAATTCGTCAATAATGAAGCAATGGCCTAAAAGCTGGCCGAAACAGGCGATGGAAGTTAACCATGAGACCGTGAGAACGGTTCAACTAAAGGTCATTGCAGTCTTGGTGAATCCGTGATCCACCAAAAGTTGATGCTGATCAGCTCGCGAACCTGTCTCCGTAGAAAGAAAAATTTCCAACTTTGTTGCCTCGACAGTGGAGTCTTCGGAATTGCACCAAGTAGGATCCGGTCATGCTGCGAATAGAGACTGATCAAAGAAGACTGAGAGTGGACATTTTGCATTTTTATTACTCGACGAAAGAAAAAGACGATCCTGATCAGCATGGGCTAGTCCATATCCTCGATTCGATTATGCTTAGCTCTCGCTGGGATTGCCCTGCACAATAGGCTCCCCGATCCACTCTCCTATGCTCGACTAGAGCCCGGCACAGTTTTCTGCAAAGCCCTCTGTTTGGGGACTTTTGGAGCTGGCGGGGCTAAAAATCGTGATACGTTGATAACTCGGCTTCACTAGTGGGATCCGTGCCATTTTTCAAGAGACAGGCAACAGGATCCTCCGGACCATCGCGACTCGCAGACTTTGTCCATGTCAAATCATGCGCGCCGGAAACCTTTTTTGTTTCGGAAGTCCGGACAAGTGACGTGAGAAGCGAGGCCCCCGGACAGACAAAAACCAAACTGCACTCGGGTTGTTGTTCACTGGGCAACGAGCAGGAGGGAAAAAGAGATGCGATACCGATACGAGAAAGAGTGGTGCTATGTAATGGACTCGGCGACGGGAGCTGGGGAACCAATGTGGCAAGATGATGGAATATTCGTGTTCGATTCTTCCTGGCGCATGGCCGTTCAAACAAATGTCAAGTGGGCATGTCTAAGCTTTCCAGAAATTCCTCCGACTCGAAGAGTTGTATCTGCAGGGGCAGGAAGTGGCAAGGAAGAGGCTGGCGGCCACTCTCCGGTGCCGAGCGTGCGAGAATAAAGGGGGGACGTAAGGCTTTCGAAGGACGACCCAAAGGTGTGACGAATTGTATGGGCCCTGGGGGCGAATTGGTTCAGGCGGAAACCTGGAGTTCTGGAGACACCAGAAAGAAGAGAGAAATAATATCGAATCAAGTGGGGAGACTTCCACATCCACGGATTCGTCAGGCTCGACCTGAAACGAACTAAAAGGAAAGAGGCTTTTCTGCGCAAACCAATGACCGCAATAAAAGGGGGGCCAAAAACAGCATCCCCAGTGACGAACCCGGACGGCCAGCCAGCTAACAACTGAAGCGACATTGTAGTGGACAACTGAGGAGCAAGGGAGCGAGGGACAAGGACCAAGGGGCTAGCTCGTAGTCTACCAACAGGGAGGCCACGTGGAAAATTAAAGTCGAGCCAATTTTCAGGGGATGGATGGGCGCTAGAGACTGTTTCGGCATTCACCTAACTTGCTCCGTACTGTATACCTCCTCCCTGTCGGCTGACCTGTGATTTGTCCCCTAATCAAACACATTATCAACGGGGCCTCATTTCCTTTCTATCAGGTAACTTGCCCCAGCCCTGGAACCGGGTGGCTGTTCCAGGTGCCTTCGAGAAACATTCCAGGCCCATAATGGAAGCATGTTTAATTTCTGAAATTGTCCGGATCCACCGCGCCTGATACCACCAACTGTGCTGAGGGGGCCGGCAGCCTGATGAGGTGCAACGTCACACTGGCAAGTGGCAATTTGGGAGTGCACAGCCATACTGAAATCTCCAGGCGACAAGCATCAGGTTCAACCGAGCCAAAAGGTCCGGGCCTGAGGAGATGAAATGGGAGAAATAAATCATTTGTGCTTGTCGAACGGTGCGGTGGTCGTACAACGGCTAATCTTGTCCGTAATACTAAATGTTGGGTACGAGTGTTTTCTTGTTCCCTGTTCCTTGCTTTGCTGCGTCAGTGTTCTTCTCCCCTTCTCCATGCTCTCAAGTCCTTTTAGTCATGCTAATAGCCACCCTCTTCATACACTAGCAGCCCTACTCAGCCCATCTTGTCATTGGCCAAGGTGCCGCTTTCGGCGCTAGCGGGCAAATCCGCAAGGACTCCATCTCGGTGTAAATTTCTCCATTCTTCCATTGTGGGCGATTCGCCCATTGCGCCGTCAGCCCATTTTCCTCAAGAAAGAGGAGACAAAAGGCAAAAGACGTTTGATGGGCTTTGTTACGGAATCACCAATCACTCGAAGAGCCTCAAACCCAGCATTGCTCCAGCCACTAGTCTGTTACTGGTAACAACGCTGAAGACTGTTGGTCAACCTCAGCTTCAACTTTGTCAACCCCGCTCCATGCTATCGAGTCATACCATTGTAACCGGCAAGTCGGCATCGTATCTTGATCCTTCTCAAGTTCATTGTCTTTGCTGGTTCGTTGAAACTATCCTCCGCAAACGAATACGATCTTCCAACTACAGCGCTCTTGTTTCTACACCACTGCTAACTTCCGGTTCCAGTCTTGGATTCCATTCCTGCACCCATCCCACAGCATCCAACACGGCAACCTTGCTGTCCACGCCTCTTCACCTCGCTTCCTGCTCTGGTCTCACGGTCGTTCCAAACATGACTCGTCGGCATCCACGATCTAGCGCCTTCCCTGTCGCACGTGCGAAAACCCCTCCCCAAACCAGCATTGTGGCTGCCACGAGGCATTTTTCTTGCTCGTCAATGCCTGTCACTCCTTAGTTGCATCCTATCTTCGTGTCTTACCCGCCAAGTCTGAATTTTCTTGCTTCATAACCCTGGCACGGGTCAATTCTTTTCCTCAGTAGTACCTTCTCAAGGCGCCATCTTTCGCTAAAGTGGAACAGGTGACAGCACACAACGATTCAAGAGGTGGGGAATTGCTCAATAGGATTCAACAAACACGAAAGCGCTTGTGCACGGTCTCGATTCCACTCTTGGCCAAATCAACATGCATGAACCTCGTTCACCATACCACTCAACTGATTTGAATTCTGTCGGTTTGAAGCGGTGAACTTGTCAGTGTACTGCTGGGGGCGTCCATCGTGCGTCGTACCCGCTGGTGTTTTGTCTTCTGAAAATGCTTGAACTCGGAACAGATCCATCTTGAACATTCAACTAGTGGCAATTCATTTCCTTTGGTCATTAAGTCTCCAAGGACAGCTTGCGTCTCGAAAACACACGCCTCTCTGTGGTGGAAACTTTTACACAAATACACCTGGGAACACCGACAACAGTTTGATTTGGATCATTGAATTTGCAACCGCTGTTGTGGGAGCTTCCAACAATATTGAAATGCTTGCTTCCAAATCAGATTACAGCTATGGGATCCGAGGGAATGTTTCACCGCTGGCCTGTGCTTCGTATTCAAAGAGGACATGTGCTCAGACCCTTTAGTTGCTCTTCCAGATGTGACAAAGCGCAAGCACACTGGCCAACTAGAGTATAAGGGACATCATCCAGCAAAACCGAGTTGGTGATGAATCAAATCGACAACCGATAATCGACGAGAGAGCTAATACGCTTTCTACCTCGCTTATTAGGCGGAGTTTCAACCCACACTAGCAATGGGACTTGATTCTTCACCGACATAACTGGCTCCTGAAATTTTCCTGTCAGGCCCTTTTCCCGAGAATTAAAGCCTCCGGGCAAGATCCTATCTAGGTACGAATTCTGCAAATCCTACAGAGGAATATCACCACGTGTAACTACCAGATGAAACCAGGATTTGTATTTCCCTGACGCAATTACAATCTGGGCGGGAGTTTTGACAGTCAGCGTTAGCCGATTCCTCTGAAACGTCAGCTCCCTTCAGATCAATGCACCCATTTGTCACTCCGAGACAGGACCGTGACGGGAATGGGGCGCCACGTGCCAACTGGTGGAGTGGAAAAGTCAAACGAATCATTTGTGCTGAGACTGGAATGTTCCCCGTGCTTCTATCACAGAGGGACCAACGGTCCTAAAGTGAGACTTTTCAGGTTCCGTTCTTCCTGGTTCAATATCATGGCAAAGATGAACGACTCACGCTCCATCGTTTTTCCGAGAAGATGCTCCCAGCACCTTACTTCGAGGAAGAGAATTGAAGCCTCGGTCGAAAAGTCATGACCTCATCGCTGAAGTTGCAGCCCATCTAGAGAAGCTTGTCTGAACCCACAGATTCCAAGATCCGGCTACCTGCGTTTCTTCTCGCAAAGCCGGCTCTTCCAATGAAATCTGATTTGAAGCAATGGTCGCCAGTGTCCAACGCTCGATGGAGATCGTGACATGTCATCAACAGGCCTTAACAACGTGAGCTGAGCGTCGACTCGGTCCAGCTCGATTCTCACACTGCTGTACTCTGAGCGCCACTCGACTCTCCACCCTGAACTCTTTGGCGCAAATGAATATACTATCTACCATCAAGCCTGCCTAGGCTGTCCCCCAATCCTCGCCTTCTGACTACGTGCTTGATATCTAATGTCTGGCAAGGTGTGAATAACCGAAATTGGATTTACGATGCGGATGGCAACTCATTTCCTTTTCATTTCGACTCATGACCATTTCCCGTTTTCGCTCTAATTAACCTTTATTGTCAATGAAGAATTATGATTTTTATATATTTTGTGGGTCTTCCGGTGATTAGAGTGAGCATACGTAAATTGTGGACCCATCAGGCGGCGGAAGCTCCCTGGATGTGCCTACCACTCGACAGGATCAGTCTTGACGTCGCCGCGATTTGTCCTGGGGACAGGCGCGGCTTCGACCTTGACGGGACCCTTGCGCCATTTCTTCAGATAGCCACTGCCATCTAGCCAAGGGGTATCGAGTGTCCGTTTGGCCTCAAACCGGGCGATCTTGCCCTCCATCTGCATGGTCAGGCCAATATCATCTAGGCCTTCGACGAGGCAGTGCTTGCGGAATTCTTCGACGTCGAAGCGCGCGAGCTCCTTGCCCTCAGCGTCTCGAATTACCTGCGCCGGCAGATCGACTTCAATCTCCCGACCGGCGCGGGCCTCATCAGCAATCTTCTCCAGAGCTACCTGGTCGGGCATGACCAGGGGCAGCATGCCGTTCTTGAACGTGTTGTTGAAGAAGATGTCTGCGTAGCTCGGTGCGATGACGCATTTGATGCCAAAGTCTAGCAATGCCCATGGGGCGTGCTCGCGCGAGCTACCGCAGCCGAAGTTCGGTCCAGTAACGACCAGGATCTTCGAGTGACGGTAGGGTTCTTGGTTTAGGATGAAAGATCGGTTCTCACTGCCATCCTCGTTGTAGCGGAGGGGATGGAAGAGCGCAGAACCGAGGCCGGTGCGTTTGATCGTTTTGAGGAACTGTTTAGGGATGATGGCGTCCGTGTCAACATTGGCTTTTTCCAAAGGCGCCGCGATGCCCTTGAGCACCGTGAACTGGGGAAGGCCACCTGATACACCGGCAGCAGAGTCACCGCCGTGGTTAACCGCGGGAGCCGTATCGCTGGGAATGTCAAGGATGCGGTCGAGTTCCTCTTCGGAGTCGACTTCAGCAACCTCCGGCGCCACATCGAGCTTCGGCGATGCTTTGGTGGGAGTGGCGTCATCCACGAGTTTGCGAACGTCAGCTAGTTTTCCGACGATGGCCGCTGCCGCTGCCATGACGGGAGACATGAGATGCGTTCGGCCTAACGCACCCTGTCGACCTTCGAAATTGCGGTTCGATGTGCTTGCACAGCGTTCTCTCGGTGAAAGTATGTCCGGGTTCATGCCAAGGCACATTGAGCATCCGGCCTCCCGCCATTCGAAGCCGGCGTCCATAAAGATTTTATCGAGTCCCTCGCGCTCGGCTTGGGCTTTGACATTGCCTGAACCAGGTACGACCATCGCCCTCTTGAGGTTCGGGGCGATTTTCTTGCCTTCCACGATCCTAGCGGCGGCGCGGAGGTCCTCGATCCGAGAATTGGTGCAGGATCCGATAAATACCTTGTCCAGCTCAATGTCTTCCATCCTGGTGCCGGGAGCCAGGCCCATGTATTCAAGAGCACGTTTGCAGCTGGCTTTTCTGTTGGCGTCCTCAAAGTTGTCCGGTCCGGGAACGACACCAGTGATAGGAACAACATCCTGAGGCGAAGTACCCCACGATACGGTGGGTGAGATGTCCTTTGCATCAACGAAAACCTCGACATCGTATTTGGCGCCCTCATCTGACTTTAAGCTTGACCAATAGTTCACGGCCTTCTTCCATTCATTGCTGTCGACCTTGGGTGCCAGTGGTCGTCCCTTCAAATATTCGAATGTAGTCTGGTCAGGAGCGATCATGCCTGCCCTGGCGCCGCCTTCAATGGACATATTGCAAATGGACATGCGCGCCTCCATGCTGAGACCGCGAATAGCTGAGCCGCAAAATTCGATGACCGCACCCGTCCCCCCGGCGGTGCCAATGACCCCAATGACATGAAGAATGATGTCTTTGCTGCTGACACCTGGAGCTAATCTGCCCTCGACTTGTATCCGCATGTTCTTGCTCTTCTTAGTGATTAAGCACTGGGTGGCCAGGACGTGCTCGACCTCACTGGTGCCGATACCAAACGCCAGTGCACCAAATGCACCGTGAGTGGATGTGTGGCTGTCACCGCACACGACGGTGGTGCCGGGCAGGGTAAAACCTTGCTCGGGTCCAATAACATGGACGATGCCCTGATTTTTGTCCCCCAGGCCGAAATAGGTCAGGCCGAAGTCTCTGACATTTTCCTCGAGAGTGACACATTGCAGTCGCGAGTCCTCTTCCTTGACAAACTCTGCGACGTTCTTGAAGTTTTTCCGTGGGGTGGTGGGCACGTTGTGATCGGTCGTGGCGAGAGTGCAGTCGGGTCGGCGAACTTTTCGCTTCGCATTCTTCAGACCTTCGAATGCTTGCGGAGAGGTGACTTCGTGGACAAGATGTCTGTCTTTTGGCTGGGTCAGTATTTGGGAATCAGAAGATCTCCTGGCAAGACAGTCACACACCGATATAGAGAAGAACTGTGCCGTCTGGTTGTTCATTGACAATGTGGTCTTGAAAGACCTTGTCGTATAAGGTCCTGGGCTTGGAATCTGCTGAAGGCATGTTGGACAGCGATCAATACTGCCCCGCGCAGGAATACTGACTGGATATGAAAGAGTAGAATGCAAAGATAGTGTCTACAAATCAAGGGGGGGGGGGGTTATAGGCAGAATTATCGCTTTGATCCGAGATCGGAGTGACCGCACCCAGGTGGCACGAAGTAAATTACTTCACGTGTATTCTAATTGGTCCATGGCTGCTGCATCCCCGCAAAATCCCATGCTTCATAATTCGGTTAATTGTATTCGTCCATCACTTCCCTTGGCACTACGTCCAGCCGTGTGCCTATTGGATGCTCGAACAAATGATCGCCCGTGCAGCTCTGGGTGCCTGAATGATGAGAAGGGAAAGATTGAAAAAGAAAGAGAATGGACAATGGCCCGCACACGGAGAGGACAACTCAGCGACGCGTCAGACTTATGGAAGACAAGAGAGAACTGACGAGGCCGCGGGAGATCCATCGAGACCGAAACACAAACTCAGCCTTGCAGAGAAGGTGATGCTGAACTCACGGCGATTCGATGTTGAATATTTGGCCTCTACAGAAACCTTTCCCGGTCCTTTGGACGCACGAAATTCCTCATTCGAGTGTACATCATCAAACCCCTGTGCCACGGTGGGCTCAGAATATCGGAATGTCCAACCGTCTCACGCTGTGACCTTGTTCGCTTCTTTCGTTTCCACGTCCCCACACTCTTATCTCCAAAGAATAAAAAAATATCTTCGGAAGATCAGAAATATACCCTTTGTTGGCACTGCTGAAGCTGGGAGTTGAATTTGACCTTCTTGTGATCGAGGTCTGCAGGAAGAAAATGAGCCTTGTATAGCGCAAGGGTGGTTGTTGGCTTTGCTGGATTCAAAGAAACCATCCGAATTTGGTCAAGACCAGGCACGAGGTATGTGGTGAAGGGGGCAGAGAATATAACGTCAATAGGCGAGACTTCAGTCGAAGAGGCCATTCGTACCAAACGGGAAACCTAGAACGATTCTCCCCCTTTCCCTCATCCATTTTCTAAGTTTCCAGCCTTGCTCTTCTATCACAGCAAGCGTAAAACTCGCAAAGTCGGCTGGATCTGTGCCTGGTACTGTGTATACTAAAGAAGTCTCATATCCAACACCACGCAGGCAAAGCGGCACAAAAAGTTCAGTCATGAGTAAAGCAAGACGCACCGCTGAAAACCTTGCAGAACTTCAAGTCACAGTTGCATGCCACCTTATCATCAACCAGCATGGAGAAACGAATTTTACAATGCACATACACATCGTGCAAGATCCGATCGGATCTCAGTTGCCTTTATGGACCGAATGCTTATGACTGAGCTCCGAGAGAAGAAAAGAGTGCGGGCAATCCTTGGAACAACAACATCTAGCCGTGGCTTACGCCCTCTTTTAGTGCAGCGCGGAATATCCCATTTACAAATCCAGCCCTGGACTGGCGGGAGCCTCAGTCCAAAGCTTCTCCAGCACGAGACCGTGTTATCAGCGCGAAGTAAGACGCGTCGAAGGAAACATCGGCTCGGAGACTTGAAGGAGGATTCGTTGAACACAATGAACCTCGTGCAACCGGCAGCACTCCAGACATCGTCAAATCCACAGTAATATGGGAGAAAAGTCTCCGCCATGGTCGAAGCGATGCAAATGCACGATCGCATGATCCGCCACCTGACATCGTCCAACCAAAGGTACGAAATCAAACAGAACGATGACGGCTTCATGATCTTCTTTCCCACAGCAACTTCTGCCGTGCAATTGGAACGAAGCCATTTAGCGCGGGGGCTACTTGGGCCTCATGATCAACCGAGCCGCGCGGTTCATCGAAGTCACGGAGGTAGGACAGATTGCGGCCTCGGAAAATTTCTTCCTCCAGTTGCAGAGTGAGCTAGAACAGTCCAAGGTTCAAAAACGAGAACGAAGAACGAGGATGACACAGATCACCATACGGGCGGAGCCACCAAAGTATCCTAGGACCCCAGAATCCCCTCAGCCTTGGGAGTCTCTGCTCCAAAACGGGCACGGCAGAGACTCACGCATCGACAATCCTCGATGCGGCCGCGGGGGGACCACGAGCCCAGGAACCGCAAGGAGCCGCAGAAGCTTTACTTCATCGTCCCCTACTCGCTAGAGGGGAAGGTCGATCCATTGGCATCCAATCGCGCATGTGGCACAAGTGAAAGGGAACGTTGGGACACGAAGTGGTAGTGGTAGTTGAGTCGAGGTCCCTGCTCCACGACATAAGTGAGAGAGAACACACCTTCAACCGGAAAACACACATCCTGCCTTCCAAGGATTACTGGTTTTCTGTCCGGCCACCTATTCAGGAGCTGGAGGGTGGGAATATCAACGCGCCCTCGACACTATGTATCGCTAGCTAACGGCAGGCACTGGGTAGGGAATGAGATGTCATTAAGGAGAGCCTGAGAAGGTATATGAGTTATGAATCTGAGTGGAAGCAGTGTACGATTTGTGACGCACACGTGTAGATCAATCAATGTAGCATTGGCATTGCGAAAATATATATTTCAAGGAATCGGAGCCAAACAAAACCATTCGAAACTGTACATTGTCCAGCTCAGACGTCAACCAGAGTGGCCAGTAATAACTAACAAATGGGAATAAAAGCATGAAGCTGGACTGGAAAGAGACACACGACGTTGTAATTCGTAAATTCAAATTGGTATGACTTTTGTAAGGCTTGATAAGTACCTAGCATGGCGTTCCCTCCCGGCTACGGCAACCCCTGGACCAAGTCTTGGCCTGATCAGCAAGGACGGGGCCTCTTTTCCTGTTTGTATTCCTGTTTCAGTACCATCGCGAACTCCTTTGTGCAAGCTCCCGACCTGACAAGAGGAGGGTTGGCGGAACTCAAGTTTCGGCCTCTTCTTGCTCAACGTCACAATTCGCCGTTCCGTTCGTCTCGGGCTTCGCCTCTCCATTGACGTCGATGAGACTAGTTTTTGCCGCACCACCTTCGGCCTCAAGCTTGATATACTCATCCCACTCAGGGAACAGTTCTTCATCCTGACCGGGCACGCCGAGCAAGCGACTGACTTTCCCTTTACCCTGTTTCTCGAGGCTCTCTTTCCACTCCACAACCAATTCTTGCACCTTCGACGGCTTGTATGTCTGGCTGAACAGGACTGCTTCACTGAGACGGCCTGTGCGTTTGAGCAGCTCGATTGCAGCGGAGATGTCTCCTGTCGACCACAAACTGGCGAATGCGACGTTGTTGCTGCCCATCTGCTCAGCTTGTTCGGCGAGTTTAGTTAGTCCTCCTTTGTTGCCGGAACTGGTGTATAGAAGGAGCAAGCTGCCCAAGTCTTTAGCGTTGAGGAAACATTCTTCTGCAAGTTTCACGTCCCAAGCTTCGAGAGCCTTGTCTGCCACTGCGGACCATTTGGCCTGCATGTCTGATTCGCGCGCAATCTCAAGGGCCACAGCAAGGTTATTCAGGCCCAGAGACAGCTCGAACCGGTGTTCTGGATCCGTCGCCACCTCGAGAGCAAGCTCTTTGTGGCCTTGTGCTTCGAGGAATCGAGCAATCTTGTTCATTTGGTCCGCTGGGATTTCAGCCAGGAGTTCTTGTGCAGCCTCAAGCTCGTTTCGCAAGACGAGGGTTTGATATGAGAGCAGCGCCGTGGAGAGTCGGTAGCTCACAACGCCGACATCTTTGTCGCAGAGGTAGACCCGCTCGTCTCTTTGGAGATACCGAAGGAGATACATGGGCTGATCGAATTGTGCGATATGCACGACTTGCTCACCGAGTAAATAGCTGAGGCGGGTACTCGTAGTAAAGAGGAACGCATCGCCGACCCATTCACCACTCTTCACGCATTCTTGGAGATCCGTCACGACCGAAAATGCAGCTTCGACACCATCTTCGTCTGCTTGGCCAGAATTGAGGCCATCAAGATATGCCTCTCGGTCAAAGCGAAGAACGTAGGCTGTGTCAGCACAAGCAAGAGCGACAAGTTCTCCCGATTCACTCCAATAGACCTGAGCAATGTCAGCGCGAGAAGTCCTGTAAAAGCCCCCTGGGGTGAAGCTTACTTCTCTGGGTTCGACCTCGATTCGGCGGACAAGATTGCCAGTCTCCCAATCGAACATGCCAATACCTCCTTGTCCCTTGACCCCAAGCAATACACCACCACAGAGACCCTCGGCCTGGAAGCCAACATCTAGACTTCCACTCTCTTTGAGCTTCTTGAAAAGTTTGACGCTGGTGCTAGATTCTCGGATGGCGTAGTCGGTAGGATTTTGGTGCGATGCCCTAGACTGAGATTAGCAGACTGTTCCTACCAGATCGACTTGGGCCATTTTTACCATGCGAAATCAAGTGCTGAACCGAACGCTTGATTTCTCCATGCGAGCGCGGTGTACTGATTTCTGTTAACAAAGGTCCCGAGCGGGCACCATCAGCATACTCACGATTATGAATTCGCCATCTCCGCAGACGCTGACGAATCTACCATTTGGCGAATGAGACAAGGCTGTCGGATAGCTGCGATTTATGTTAGCTTTTTACCTGGTTGACGAATTCTTAGACTCACATTTCTGTTGTTCCCATTTCTTTACTAGGAAGCGCAATAGGCGCGCCATCCTTGACGGTAGCATCTCCACCCTTCACGATTGCAGATACCACTTCATTATGGCGTGCCCACACCAATTTACCCGTACCGTCCATAGAAACGGCCGGTTCTTCTCTTCCCATTTTTACCACAACGGCGCCATCATCAAACCCCATGGCAACACCTTGTTTGCCTCTCTGATAGGAAACACACCAAGCCCTCTCCAAGCCGTAGCTCAGCGACTGTTCGAGTCGATAGGTATTGGCATGCCATATTTTGATGGTGCCGTCTTCGGAGCCAGATATTATGACCGGTAATTCAGGGTGATAGCAGGCAAAGCTGACATTGCTGGTATGTCCCTCTAACGTCGCAATTAGAGCTTTGGTGGTGTAATCCCAGACCTTCACGGTCTTATCATCGGATGTGCTCAGTAAATATGGTTTGTCGTTGTGTGGGTAGTAGTCAACGTGATTGACGCCTTTCTCGTGAGCCTCAATTGTCTGTTTGGCCGTGGCATTGTCGATGCTCCAGACTTTGATGGTTCGATCCAAACATGCCGACGCAAACACGTTGGTGTCCTTGGGGTTCTGGGAAGCCGGTCAGCATCAAGCCCGCCCAGGATTGCGTTCGTACATCACCCACGATGGAAAGTCCCATGACATAGTGTTGATGACCCACAAACTCCCGCACACATCGCCAATCTTTTTCCCAATCAAACATTCGGATTGTCATGTCATCTGAGGCAGTAAGGACGACACTGAGAACCGGATGCACGACAATTGCACGGATATAATCTGGATGCCTGTCCCAGTATGAGCTCCCTTCGAACAGCTATCCTGAACCTCCAGCCACTTACGCCTCGAATGATTTGACCTTTTCGCTTGTATTCCAGTTCACCACTCTCAATTGGAAGTCATCACTGCCACAAACTATCCAATTCTTCCTCTCAATAAATCTTCCGGCTCTTACAGGAACATCGGTGAGCTCGAAAGTTTTGATAATGGATTGCGTTTCGTAAGACCAGATGTGGGCATGTCCATTGTACAAAGTGGTGAGGATCTTGGGCAGTCAGTACCGGAGCAGCCTGCGCAAGGAAAAGCATTATATTACCCATGGTTCAGTACTGTTTGAATTGTTAGAGTGGTCTTCATGATTTCAGCAGAGAAATATGCAATTGGACACGTACCTGTGGAAATCAATGCCCTTCACTCGCTCCGAGCCTTTGGAAAGGTTAGATTATACCAGGAGGCCATACAGCAGACAAACATACGAGCAAAGAGCTGCCTCTTGACGTCCAAACGCATTGCGCCGGCTCCGAGTTGGCTCTATTTGGAGAATTGGAAAGTGCGCACACAATGATGTTCCGAATGACAAACTAAGGGGAATTATGCAAGGAACGACAAGGACTCGAGAGAACGGGGGCATAAAATTCCATGTCATCAATTCATGACACTTCGTGGACGTCGTGTGGTCATCGAACAGATACGGTCGTTGCTAGATGTGGTGTTGACAGATGTCCCCCCTGCGGCCGCAAGCCATGAACAAACTGTTTTTGGTGGAGAGCTCTTGCGTCCAGATTTTGCGCTAAGCACACCAGCCCTTTTTTCCCCAGCACTGAACAGCATTCCTTTGTGCGGTGCCTCTTCTGTTTCAAATTCATTTGGCTCTATGTAGCTGCCGTTTCCTTTCACTCTCTGTCTTCCTCCCCGGGTCTTGGACTACAGAACCCAGAATCGACTTTCGCCAGGGTCATTCTAGTTCTCTAGGCCCTTGAAGATCCTGCGAAATGCTAGCCGGGGCCTGATTCCTTCGCGTAAGTCAGTCTGAAGGAACAAACTCGAGCAGATTCTATTTCATGATCTCGTTTATACCTGTCGTTTGTTTCCCTCCAGCGCTCCAAATTCAAGCTGTTCGCTCCATTCACGACTGATCATGGCAGAACCTAAGCCAACCCTATATCACATGAATGTGAGTCCTCATGGGGCTGGTTATTATCCTGCTCGCGCTCGTTCTTACTCGCGATCTCAACGTATACTTTGGCTACTTGGAAGAGCTCGAAATCTCCTACAATCTCAGCCTACTCGAACGTCTGAACGGCAGAGCACCTCCAGAACTGAAAAAAAAAAAAAAAATCCCTTGGGGAATTCACTGCAATGGGAGACTGGTAACGGGAGGGTCATCGTGGAAACAGTCGTGATAGCAAAATATTTGATTGAAAAATACGATAAGACGGGCAAGTTCAAAGGAGATGGAAAAGGGAGCGATTGGATCCGGGATGATGAGCTGTACAATTTTTCGGCAGCTAATCTCAGTCCCAACGTTCACTTTGCGATTAGTATTCGACCAGTCGGTGAAACATTCGCCTTTCTTCATTCGCCCGTTGATCTCTGATGAACCAAAAACTGTACGACGCCTTTACTGGAAATACGCTTGGGTTTCAGCTACATGGAAGAGAAGCTTGGGGATCAGGATTATTTCATGGGATCTTCGCTAGCATATGACCTGATATCATTCTGAAGTGGCCAGTGGACTTGTGCACAAAGCGAGGATATGTCGACTTGAAAAATTGCCCGAAGCTGGAGAAGTGGTACACAAGATGCAACGAGCGGCCTGCACGGAAGAGGAGTCTGGAGAAAGGCAACGGCTATAGGCAGAAGTTACTGATTAGGCCGACTCTAGCTAGGGACAAGAAGGAGGCCTTGCTCGAAGCGTGCTCCGGACTCCACATGTGTCAGATTATTTTCGCCATTTGTCGCATGGGGTCCGCAATCTGGTGGGGAGATGAGCAAAGAGACCGTCTGCATAGGAAATAGGTTGTTAATGGCATCAGACCTAGGTTTCCTGTGCCGGCTTTCTTCTCGGGCGCTCTCTTCGGTTTCGGTTTCGTCCCTTTTAGTGTTCCCCGGCGTCAGCTTTGGGATTCGTGGGAGTCGGAGCACTCAGTATCTGGAGCGTACACTTTACCTGATCCTCGTTAGAGAGCCTCGCTGACGATTCCCACTCGCCCACAAACGGCTCGTAGACACAATTGCGAGCTCCACATTTCGCCTCGCCACGCGGTTTCCTGTGTGACATTTTGACTCGCAACTAGGTCGCTTGCTGAAGAAACCCTTCAGAACGGTGCCCCCAGTGAGTTCAGCGCGCTGCTTCCATGGCTCATTTGTACCCTTCTTGTCCTTTTCTCTTCCCTCTATCACAATTCTCATGTCAAGTAGATCTTTCTCTTCTGTCCTGTTATCTTTCTTTGTTTCTCAGAATCCGACAGTGTTTGTTCGCTATCTATCTACATCCCTAGTTAAGGTGTCAGAACAATGTCGACCAACTCGACAATTCGGGCTGCCCGTCGCAATTGTACTGAAGTCACGCCAGAATGCCCCGTCGAGTTTACCACATATGGCTATTATCCCAATCTTAGTGTTAACTCGTTCTTCATCGCACTTTTCGGCATATGTTGCATCGCTCAGTTGATCCTGGGCACGCGCCGACGGACATGGACGTACTTGGTAGCCGTGGCTATTGGCTGTTTTGGAGAGAGTATAGGCTATGCTGGGCGTATCGTGATGCATCACAACCCATGGAACGGTACAGGATTCAAGGTTCAAATCGTTTGCTTGGTGCTCGCCCCGAGTTTCCTGGCCGCCGGCATCTATGTGACACTGAAACACCTCGTCATCTACTGCGGAGAGGAGAACTCAAGGCTCAAACCCAGGCTCTACCCGTGGATCTTTATCGGATGTGACTTTGGGTCGATCGTGCTTCAGGCCATTGGGGGTGGTATTGCAGCGAGTGCCGGCGACAAAGGCAAGAACCCCAATCTGATCGACGTCGGCAATGGGATGATCGTAGCCGGCATTGCATTTCAGGTGGCCACCATGGGTGTCTGCGGCCTGCTGACGATCGACTATTTCATCCGTTTTCAACGGGCTAAGAAGGCGAAATCAACATCCCACTCTGAGAGCGAATATGAAAAGAATCTGGCCCTGCCCATGACTAGTCGCAATTTTCGAATATTCTGCTTCGCCATTGCACTGGCCTTTATCACAATTTTCATCCGTTGTATCTATCGGTATGTCTGAACCATGCTCCGTTCTTCGCGAGACGGTACATGTATACTCACGCAATCTGGCCAACAGACTTCCCGAGATGGCTGGCGGATGGGGCAACGCCCTCATGCGCAACGAGACCGAGTTTCTAATTCTCGATGGAATGTGAGGTGGCTCCCTGAACCAGGCAAACAACTTTTGGAGCATGCTGACTGGTAACATATACTGTAGGATGGTCGGTATTGCCTGCGTCGCCATGACCGTCGTTCATCCGGGCTACTTCTTTGAACCAATGAGGAAATTCAAACAATGAGGGTGTATTAGATTCATTTTAGCATGAGCGTGCGGGATTCAGGACAGAATCTGTTGAATGGTTATTTGTGATTGCCGACTCCTGGACCTATAGATTTCCTGATGTAGGATACCGCTGACGATTGAAAGGATCGGGCGAAGAAATGGAGAAATACCCAAGGAAGGGGACATTGTATCGCAATAAGGCACCCAGGCACCCAGGCAGGGAATGATACAGAGTAAGGGCAGGCATATTAGCGAATGTCTAGGCTCCAGTTTACTTCACCTGCACGATGACGTTGGAGGCTAATACCGAACAAAAATTGGGCCTGAATCGGGCGGAGATCGTTTTGTGGATCTGTCTGTTGATGCATATATATCTCGTTGGACGGTGTCCATGACGATGCTGTTGCTGATGCTCACTGCTGACGATGGCGATGGTAGAGGCAACGGCGAGGCTCTGGCATGCGGCCCGCGAGTTTCCGAACACGAACCGCCAAGCCGTCATGAGTTTATACGGACTCGGAGGTACGAATGCGTGAAAAGATCCCAAAACTGACACGGCCCTCGCCCTTGGGCCTAGTTTTTATCTTTATAATATGATCCGGCGCTCACAACCCGGCATCAAGCACAAGCAATGCCTTCCCGCCGGTCGCATACCAAGTCCCATCACGGTTGCAGACAATGCAAGGCCCGGAGAGTCAAGGTTAGTTTGCACCCTACTATTACTGCCTCTATTCTCCGTAATTAGGGGATTCCCCCCGGCCATCTCGGTTATTGGAGAGTTTCCGTTGGTCGAGCATCGTTCATTGCTCAGCCTTTCCATCGTCCTCCGGTCTTACTGGGCTCTGACTATGAATGGTGTACCTCAGTGCGATGAATCAAGCCCGCAATGCCTGCGCTGTGTCAAGCGACAAATCCCCTGTTCCTTTCTAGAAGACGGCTCTGAAATCTTTCCAAACCCGTCCGGAAACTCGTCCAACTACGATACGTCCACTCCCAAGAGCCTCGAGTACGCGCCGTCCGATCCAGACCAACCACGCCATGGAGGGCTGCCGAAATTTACGCCACAATCTAGCCTCGTGGCAGGCAAGGAGCCTTCGCGCGGTGCCAAACAGTTCGATCTCTTGGACCTAGAGCTGATCCAGCACTACTCGACTCGGACCTATATGACCATGTCGTCGAGGCTGGCCACCCATACGGTGTGGCGAGACACCATATTTGCAGAGGCCTTGCGCCATGACTATCTTCTGCACGGTCTGATGGCTACCTCGGCCCTTCATAAAGCCACATTGCAGCCCAAGACCTCTGAGGCCTACGCCGAGTATTCCAAAGTAGCATTGGCTCACCAGAATGCCGCTCTCGCCGGGTACATTCCAGCCGTCAGCAAGCCAAATCAAGATAACGGCATCGCCCTATTCTCCGTGTCTCTACTTCTTACCGTATGGGCCTTCGCATCCAAGCGCCTACCTGAAGGGTTGAATAGTGTCAAGCTTGAATTCAGCCACGGCGAAAATTCCCCCGGAATTACACTTCCGATGCATTCACCGACGGCTGATTTCATCGAGATCATAATGATTCTTCGAGGTATATATGCGGTGATTAGAGAGACCGACACCTGGCTTCAAGGCGATATTGAAGAACTGTTGCGCTATCCTCGGTCCGAAGACCTGCCTCCACATTCTGCTGATGTCACGGAAGCCTTCGACATACTCGCCCAAGCCTCCCAAGACCCTCGATTGACACCGCCTCGAGAAGATGAAGACGACGCAATCGTGCAAGCGCTGTGTCTCGAGCAATTAGAACAACTACGCGACATCTCTAGATGCCGATCTGTGGTCGAATGGGATGGCCATATTTTCTCGTGGCTGGTCATGTCTCCACCATCATTTATCCACTGTCTCAGACAAGGCAGACCCATGGCCCTGGCCATATTTGCACATTGGGCCGCCATGTTCCGTTGTATGGATCACCATTGGTGGGCAACCGGATGGGCATACAGCTTGGTGGTTGATGTGTCGGGCCTTCTTGACCCTATCTGGGCTCGTTACTTGGACTGGCCTAGAAGACAAGTTGGCCTCGTCTTTCAAGACGGCGCCGCTTTCGATGGCCGCAGACTAACATGAGACTCCTGATTTCGACCCGATATTTGAATTTTGTCCACGCGAAGAAGCAGCAGATTTCTAAGTCCGATGCCGGTAACCCGATATGACCTGAGGAGACGGTTCAGCCCAGATGCCACCGAGCATTTCGCCCCCAGAGAAGAGTGATCCCCAGCGCTCTTGCACCGAAATTCGGATTGGCTAAATCATCTCATGCACCTTTAGAGGCAAGATCAACTGGCTACTTGTGGAAGGAGGCAATCGGTAGCGGTCGCATGAAGTTCGGTTCTGACTTTTGACCTATCCACCAACCATGCTCCTCCCTTTCCGCCTGAAATCCTCAACAGATCATCTCTATTGTCGAGGACGATTTCTATCCTTATCGTCGAGATCCAAAGATACCAAATCAAACAATGCCCATCAATATTCACGTGCCGAATAAATCCCTGGGTGCGGCTTGTGGCCTCTGAAGCGAATCCCAGTTGAGTCCGCCTTTGTCACATAACAGCCCCAAAGACATCCTTTTCAGGGCGGATGAGAGCGATCGGGCCAACGTAAGCATGAAAAAAAAAATAATAATAAAAAAAAAAAAGGTCATGGACATGGGTGGCGTCACCCCTTCCCCCCGGGGTGCATCTTCCTCAAAGGAGGACGACAGGACTCAGATAGTCATACCGTAGACTCAGGAGCCGAAAAGTTGGTCATACTATTTCCTCGCCTAGCCTACGAAAGTCTCGCTCACTGCCGTCCGTCCAACCTTGCTTTGTTCTCGGCCTCGTTGAGTTGCTTGCGAGCCCAAAGTGACGATGAAGACGACGGACGCACCCTTCTGAATTGGCGTCAACTAGGGGACTTGCTACGATTGTGTCCGTTCAGGAAACTGTCAGTAGACGGTTCACGAGAAAGTTCAAGTCAGGCCAAAGCCCTGGAATGATTACTCTTCGCCGAGCAATATCCACCGGGTCACCTCGACGGCTATCTCAACCCCCTTTCTCAACAGAAACCCCTCCTCCTAAAACAGTAGGAGGAATACTTGGTTTCTGTCATCATTTCTCAACTGAATCACTGGACATGACGGGACCTCGGTTGACTCTAATACCAATTTACAGGCAGGCAGACATAGTAGTCAACACTGGTCCACGTCCCGCGTCTATGAGTAGCAATGAAGCCCGCCCTTCGATAAGCACCATTACCTCGCGGAGCGGTGGCAGCAGAGCCACAGCCATCACATTTTCATAATATTAGTCCAGTCCTTATGACAAGTCCCAAATTTGCCAGATTCGCGCAACAAGCAGCGTTCCGGAGCCTACCACGTTCCCAGGCTTCAAGAGTAGGATGTCACGTAACAAGTTGTGGTGGGCCCTGAGCGGTCAAAGGATAGAGATGGTGAATACAAACAGCAGCACGAATTTCCACAAAATCCTTATATCCATTTGGAAAGCAACAAAAGACGCTGACGAACAGTCTGACGAGGTTGCCCCCAGCTGCGACGGTAACATTGAGCGGGAGAAGAAGCCGATACGGTAGTATAGGAGGAATTAGCATCCACGTGAAGCAAATAAGCGTTCACGACAACCGATCAAAGATATCAGAAAATCATTTGGCAAAGTAGGGATTGAGGGGCAGCAGAGGTGGAGAGACGTCAGGTCTCACGAAGATATTGTACCGTTGCTGAGCACAACTTGAATAGGACAAGGACAAACAGCCTCCATTCCCGTCTGACTCTCAGTGTCGAGTAAATATTGGACAAAGAGCAAGAGAGGGATATCCCAAAGTCCTAATACCAGGCCCGTCTGGAATTATTCCCAGTCGAAGGAAGACATTGCGGAAGTAGATATCCTGTGGGACAGGCCATAGATGCACAAGATTGCTTCTGGAACCGCCGCCGCAGACGATCACGTTATTTGAGACATCCCGAAGCGAGGTCCCGGAGGGCAGTCAACTTGTAAAGGGCATTCGGGTCCACAGCGGGAAGCCCAGGCTAATGTAAGCCAACCGGATTACCTGTGCTTGAAGGGCCTGATGCACGAGCGGCGAATAGCACGGGCACTTACTAACTTTGGGAATAATGATCAGCTCGCATTGGGTGATGGCAGTGGGACGTACCTAGAACTCAAAGGTTCGCGTAACGGGTGGTGGGCAGCACAAAAGACATCTTATTGAACAGTGTCAAGTCAACATGCCGTGTCCTGGCTGATTTCCGCGTTTCCCAGTGGCAGCGGAAGAATATTCGGATCTTTTGCTTTCTTTTTCCCCCCTCGTCTATTTTGCTTTTCTTTTCACCCGACAGCAAGACTTAAAAAAAAAAGGAGCTCGGCCTCGAACACGGGTGGAAGTCGTTTGAAGCTGCGATAGGGAGAGTCATGGTCAATAATGGCAGAGACTGGTGTTGGTGCAAGGCAACGATGGCAAAGCAATCACAGGTTCAAACGGCGCAGCGTTGGCCAAGATTTAGATGAGATATGAATGTGTAGATGAGAGGCGTGGACGCAGGGTCGGGGTGCCCTGCTCGGGGCTGGCTTCAAGCCCTTCGGCAATCCGCATCCTCCATATCTCAACTTTCATCATTTCTCCTCTGTTCAGGCCAATTCGCCTTTCCCGATCTCGACACGTCGCAAAGCTACAGCCGACAATATTACGGAATACCGACTCTGCACAAAAGGGGGCTTATCATACTCATCGCGTTCGTCGGTACCTTGACTTGCTGGATTTCTCCAATAAAACTACGGCCCCCGGCACCAGCACGCCAGGTGTGCACAAACATCCATCACAAGCATTTTGCCATCAACCACGCACCACCGGCCATTGGCATCTATTTAGCCCCCCAGTCTCCGATCCTCCCACGTCTTCTCGTCATCCCCAGCTGCGTTGTCAACGTCTGATAGCCTGGCGACTGGGTCCTCCGAGAACCAGTGGAGGACGGAGGTCCAGCCTACCGAACCGTCGCAGCCCAATGCTCTGCCGGCTCCCCATTTCCCATTTCGCCTGTTCCGAAATGCACCAACTCTAATAGACCTTTGACCCTATCTCGACTCCAACAAACCTACTCTCCTCTAACCACTTCGCACCATCCTTCTCATCCATTGCTAATTGTGTATACACTCTCTTGTACCACTTTCACTCGCCATTTAATACGGACAACGTACCTCGACATTTATTGAAAATATTGAGGGCTCTTTTGGATCTGTTGACCAGCTGATTACCGTCCCCTTTTGTGCCGAACCTCCGCACCGCGAGCCGTCAGCCTCTTCCCCGAGCACCTCGAAGTTCGATTCTCTAGATTGGAGCCGAAGCCTTCCAGCGCCTCCTGCGTGAAGCTTGTTCTGGCTCTTGCTGTCCAGACTGACCGGTCAAGATGGTCAGGTCATGACATCTAACGTTCCGGCCGAACCGCGGCCTCCATCGTTACGGCATCCTCCCGACTCACTCCGGCCTTCACTTAATCGGTCCATGAGCAATGTCCTGTCCCCGATCGATAGGAAACCGCCCCCCCTACAGACGCACGTAGGAGAATCTGGAGAAGACAGACCAGCAAAGAGGCGGAAGGTCGAGGGTGATACATCTGCAAACCAGGCCTCCGGGAGTAATACTGGCCCCAGAACTTCAACCACACCGAACGCGCCACAGGTCAATAAAACTCCTCACTTACGTTTGGTCAAGCCATCAGCACTATTTCGACGACTTCCCAAACCGCCGGACAAGAACGAGGAGGGAAAATGGAGCCAAGACGAGGCGCCGGACCTTCCAGCTCGTCCGTGGCGTCTCCTACAACATTCAAAATCCACAGACGATTCGAAGCCCACACACAGATCCCGTGTCAATCTCCCTGTCCCCAATACTCCGGATTCATTGGAAGTTCCCACATCAGCGCCCCAGTTCGTCTCAAAGAAGCCCGCAGGTTTCTTTCCCTGGACTGGGAAACACCCCGAGGATATCCTGAGCGACATCAATGTGAAGCAGGGCTATTTTGATAAACCTCCAAATCCAACGGAGAAAGAGTTGAACACAGCGCGAGTACCGCTCTACAATGCTCTCAAGCACAAGTCTGGAGTGGACAATTTGTCGATCCTGTTTTCCCTCGTTCTAGACCAAAAGAACCGGCATGGACTCATCAGTTCGGTATCGACCTTCAAGCCCCCTCCTCGAGTCACTTTAACCGAAGCAAAACGAAAGTCCTGGATTTCCGATTTAGCCAATGCGGATGTCCCGTTAAGGAGGCTAAGTCGGACCATTCCACAGGGTATCCGGGGCCAAATTCTCTTGGACCAATGCTTGCAAAGTTCCGTACCCTTGAGCCGTGCGATTTGGTTCGCAAAGTGTGTCTGTGCCAACGAAATTCGAACATTGAAAAGGAAAGGCACCACTCCGGCCGTAGCGGTCGGGACCGAGAGCAAATGGCTCCGCGAATGGACCGACAATGTGGAGCAGTTTGTGGAAACCTATCTAGGACAAAGCAACAACCCGGAATGGAGATCCAACATCCAGTATGCACTTCGTCTTACCACACGACTCTACCTCGAGAACCTCCTGGATCGGGATCACTACTTGGACTGGATTGTACGATCCCTGACCTCGGCCGACCCGGATCAAACGCCTTTCTGGCTCATGGTCATTCACATCTACAAACAGGACTTGAGTCACTATCGCAGGAGAGGCAGAAAACTGGCCGAAGCATTGATCGGCAAGTATCAGTTACTCGCCAAATCAACCGACCAAATGATGGCTCCTCTCAGGCTGAGACTGCATCAGGCAATTCGGAGCCTCCTCCTCTACCGCCCCGTAACCTTTCTCATGCCAGACAGGTGGCCCGACATCGTCCCGGTAGTACAATCGTGTCTCGACACCTCAAGCCCACAAGAACACCAGATTCTCGACCGTCTCAATCACATCAATGGAAGGACGATGGGCTTCAATAAGCAAGAGTTCTCGGCGAAACGTGCACCGGATCAGGCTATCGTTGATATTCTAGATGCTGCCCGGGTTCCCTTCAATCTGGAAGTTCTTACCGACAGCCTTGCTTCGGCGTACCCCGACATCCCTCGCCTCATCTTTTCATGTCTCGAGTGGGCTTGTACACGATTCCGACAATCTCGGACGCGGATCTATCTCTTTACTCGCTTAATTAAACGCTGGCAACGGTATGGTCACGACGTCGACACGGTTATACTCAACTATCTTTCCGCCTGTAGGGAGAAGAGGACGACTGTGGATATTGATTGTTTGAAACACCTGGCGGCCCACCTGTCGAGATCGAATTGCTTTCCTTTAAGTAAATACCTCCAGTGGCTTATGGTTCGCGGTCTGCCGAAGAGGGGAAGCGTCGGGATTGACTTGGATTCGTTGACTGGGACTGGCAGAGTGAATCAACATCAGGGAAACTCTGATCCCAGTCAGCTCTTGCTGGACCTGTCTCTACAGAATGTCGAGGATCACGTTCTAAACCTGCGCAATTCGCTTCTTCGACGCTCTGGATTGGACCCACAGGTGGAAGAAAGCCTCTTCCGACGATGTGTCCAGTACCTTGAGGAAAAGTTAGCAAAGTCGCGTTCGAGCTCCAGATCTCAGGAGCAAACCAGCCCCGAACCACACTTTGTGTCACTGCCCTGGACGGTCAGATCGAAGATATCCATGTGGTTGCGATCAAGAGTCGCCGAAGCCGCGGCCCTGAGTATGTCTGGCACCCTCACTACGCCAGCGCCTCTTGGTTCCAATCTGTTCAGCGTTGAACAATTTTCCTTTATCCGCCACATTCTTGAGTGCCTGGAGGATGAAGCTGTCCTCGCCGACGTGGTTGGAATCTTATGCGGTGCACAAGATGACGACCTTGCTGCCGCTCTAGTGTCAACGATTCATTTTCACGCAGACACGTTTTCAGCCATGGGCGCACTGGACGTTCTCCAGAAGCGAGTTTGCCAAACTTATCTAAGCTGGCGGTCTACCAAGCCAACCATGCCGCTCCTCACAACCACCCTTCTTGACCTGTGCACGTCATTCCCCGTCAAAGCACCAACAATCAAATTGTTGCAGCAAGATCTAGTCCGAGGCGATCGCGGACGCGCTGTCGCAGCCTGTTCCCCATACAGCGATGGAATTGCCGAGTCCCTTCAACAAGCGGGAGCGACCTTTGTGGAAGATTTTGAGGCAATTCTTCAATCGGAGCCCAACATGAATGAGCAAACCATGAACGGCCTCTTCACGGTCTTGGCGGAGCGCATTGAGAAGCAGCAACACTTTGGAGATGATTCTCAAACCATCCTGTCATTCTGCCAGCTGCTGAGTCGGCTTCGACTCTGCCGAAAAACCCAAGCCGACCTCCTGATCCAACAATGGGTATCACGGTTGAGTCCATTTCTGGATGGCGATTTCGGCGCCTCTCTTTTCCAAGCCCTCATCGGGACGGGGTGCATGACGTGTGCAGGTTTATTTGAAGCAGTCAGGACATCTAAGTCTGGGCTCCGACAATGCAAGGCAATTACCTCTATGTTACGGCACATACTTGCTCTAGACCGTGAATCAAAGACTGACCCGGTCTTATATCAGGTGCGGACTAAATGGCTCGAACATTCACGGCGAGAACCTCGGATCGCTTTAGAAGTTCTCTGTGAGGCTGGCCTGGCAACACAGTTGGAGCCATTCGGAAGGCGTCTACTTTCTTTCCTGGTCAATGATAGCACTCTTTCCTCTTCCTCCATGTCTGATCGTGCCGAAGAGTGGTCGATGAAAGCACTCGATCGTTTACTCCACTGCGAGGGAGGCATCCGTGGTGACAATCTCCGACCACTGCTCGGCTCAATCAACATCTTCTCGCACCGCTATGTTCAGTTGAGATTTTGGCTCGCTTCGCGGTTGGGAGTGGAAAAGGCGTCCGCTGAGGATCAGGATCAACTGGTCGAAGTTCTTGGGGAGACGCTGGAGCAAATGATACATGAGACGGGCCGGGGTCACAGAGGAGATGGGCGTTTCTCCCAATTGCTACAAGCCGTTGGGTATGAAGTGGCCAACCGACTGCGACATAAGGTGGAGAATGAATTCTTGGAAGCTTTACCGAAATTTCCCCCGAGCAAGGTGACGAGCCCATTGACCGCAGTGTTTCCCAGCGATGTTCACCAGCTGTCGTCCATTGTCGAGCGAGCTTTTTGGGTATGTTCGAGCTCGACCACGCCGCTTCCCGGGTTGCTGTCCCATTTGATCGATAAATTATCTCAGCATGTCAAGTCTCTCGGAAATCCCCCGCCCGCAGCAACTTCCACGCCTACTTGTACAGCAATCCCTGGACTTTCCACGCCTGCAACGAATATGTTTCCAGCACAGATGATGTCTGTGACATCGAGCCCCATCGTCAATACATCGGAAAACGTGTCGGGCCCTTTCCATGGGGTGATGCTAGACTATCTCCAATACATGCTACAAATGGTGTGTTTGCAACGTCCGGGATTGATTTCTGTCGGAGGCGACGGGCCCAGCCTGAAAAAGGTGCAATCGGAACAAGTTCAGCTCCTAGTGCGACTGGCCATGATTGCCACCCACCCCGCGATAGCTTCGGCGAGCAACAGTTCAACAAGCAAAGAAGAGCAACAAAAGGCAAAACGAGCAATTGATTTTACATTGGATGTGATTGCCACCATTGTGGACGAAGTCAGTGAGGAAGTCCGGATGATGAGTGCAAAGATGCTGAAAGACAAGATGCAAGACGTTCGGCTCAAATACTTGTTCGGCAGTGTCAACATGATGGGATCGGTGCAGGTACACGACATGGGAGAAGGTCTGCAAATGGTCAAAGAAGGAAAAGGGGTGGTGGGGGATTGGAAGCCCCGAGTATGGGAAGTTTTGGACAATGGCAGTGGCAAAGAAAACGAGACATCTCTCGGATTGGGTCTTTTTGGGGCCCGACGTGGATAAATGCCATATGCCATCGGGTCGATAAAGGTGGGTATATGGTCAGAAGATACGGGCCGGAGAAAGGCTAGACCTTTTTCATCGCATGCCGGAGCGAGATTTGCATTTTTGAAAAGAGAGCGAGGAGAGAGGCATTCTCCTGTTTCTTCTCATGTATGGCCATTTTACGATATGATGACTTGTTGTGTTGGTACGGTATGTGCACTATCATGTGTCTTGGATTAGATATTTGATTGTTTTTCTCGTTTAGAAATGACAGGACATGAGTTGAGGCCGCAGGCCCGTGACACCTTATCGTGTTGTGCAGAAAATAATCTTCATATACCGAGTACATGCGGTGTGGTGGTGAAGTTGTGCAGTACGTGTGCAAATGGCCAGTTTGTTCTCATGGTCTGGGTCATCTGATGAGGTTTTGCGGCGGAGGGGGGTGAGAATCAGAAGGAGTATGTGGAGGAGGAAGGTGGATAGCGGAGAAGCGATCGTCGGCCGGTGTAGGAGAGATGATTGATGGATGGAGTTGGTCAGCAGATCGCGTAGCAATGATGCCAGGGAATGCTCACTGCGTGAAGGAGATCTCGGGGACCCATGATTTGCACATGATTTGAGCCAAGCGAGACGATGATATAGAGATTGCATGGGCTGAAACATAGTCAGATGGATACTGTACAATAGTTGCAAGGCCATCTGCACGGTGACGTGATGCCTCTTTGTCGTAAATGCATCTAATGCATCAAAACTGCTGCGTCAAGTCAACCAAAATTGTCAAACTGCGGTGATAGAATTGAGGGAGATGCCCGCAGCCGAAGCATCCTTCTAGTTCTGTATTGCGACTCTTGGTCGCGTCTCTTCTCCCTCCCCCTTTCTTCTAGGATCTACGACTTCCAAAGAATCCCGCAAGCCTCACGCCTTGGCCACCAGGCTTGCGGGTAGACTACTGTAGTATTACCACTGCCATTTGCAGCGGGCGACTTTGAACTGATTGCTGATGGGCTGAACCACCACACCTCGACCCCTCCAGCCCTCAGGCTGAGCCTGACCAGTAACCTGAACCTAGTCCGCAACCCTCCCCCGCCAACATCCACCGTCTCCCGTTCCCATCTCGCACAAGACGTATATAACACTCACACATCCTCTACACATCCTCGTTCTATGCTATTCATATCCACACGTCGGCATTGTTATTCTTTACTTCCTCTTATAATTCATCACCCCTTTGCATTCCTTCAGGTGCTCCATCCTGGGCATCATTCTCTTAGATCCCTCGTACCCTTCCCCGCCACCATCCGCTGCCTTCCTCCTTCCTGCGGTCAAATGGATTCACTCTGACACTGACCCCAATACCTGACCTATCCTTGCTCTCTCGTTGGAGCTCTTTATGGCTCCTAACCCTCCCGCCGCACGCGGTCGTTCCACTACAACCCGAAATGAGGCCATTGCTCAAGAATCTGCCAATCGAGGTAGCCACTCCCGCCGCCATGCCAGAAGAGTATCTAGCGCCCCTCAGACCTCCTCGGATCCTTCTCTCAAGGAAAATTCCAAACCCCGTATAGAAAAATGGACTCTGGGTATCTTGAATGACAAGGAGACCGAAGAAGTCCCGGGCACCGTCCTCCTACTCTCTGCGAACCGCAATGAGCCCCTCGGCCTCGAACACCAACATGCTCGGAGGAGTAGTTCCTCTATGCCTCCCCAGCCTCTCTCTCCAAGACGTTCTACTTCGGCCCCCAAGAAAAGGACAAAAGATGGTCAACTGATACTAGACCCGCAGCCCGATGACTCGATGAATGACCCCCTCAATTGGCCGGCTTGGAGAAGAGATTGTGCCTTGCTGTCGCTGGGTTTCTACTGTATGCTCGGCGGAGGAATGACTCCTATATTGGCGGCAGGTTTCCATAACGTGGCAGAATCTTATCACGTCGCCTATTCAAGAGTAGCTTTGACCACGGGTCTCTACATGATGGGCTTAGGGGTTGGTAGTGTCGTCTTCTCACCCACAGCCATTCTCTGGGGTAAACGACCTGTCTACTTGGCGTCCGCCATCATGTTTATCCTGACGTCTGTTTGGTGTGCTTTAGCCCCTAGCTACGCCCAGTTGGCAACCGCCCGAGTCTTTCAGGGTATATCTGTTAGCCCTGTCGAGTGTTTGCCCTCCGCCACCATTGCCGAAATCTTTTTTCTTCACGAGAGGGCTTTTCGTGTGGGAATTTACACGCTTCTTCTGCTTGGTGGGAAGAATTTGGTCCCATTGGTGAGCGCGGCTATCATCCAAGCAAAAGGCTGGAGATGGGTGTTTTGGTGAGTATATATATATTCCTCCCAACTCTTGTGCTCCAACGCTAACATGTTCAGGGTGGTGGCCATCATAGTAGGATTTGGCTTATGCATCTTGTTCCTCTTCGTCCCCGAGACCTTTTGGGATCGAACTCCGAGACCTAAATCAAGACGACCAGCCGTTCGTCGAAGCTTCTCGAGTCTAATTTATAATCCTCTGCATCACACCAAATCAAATCTTCCTCAGAATCCTATGGCAGATCCGGCAGCCATAGAGGCAGCCATTGTGAAGGCTATGACTCCTCGACAACATATGTTGCATGAACAGAATGCACACGCGAGATTTGAAGACGCTATGGGAAGTGGTGATGATGAGAAGCAATCGGACCGGTCTCCCACCCCGGAAATTGCAACACAGGATCATCTCGAGCAACCCAAGAGTGAACACCTATCAACAGACGGAACGACTGATGAGAAGCCGACAAAGCCGTCGGGAGAGGAGACGGCTTCCACCGTTGACCGACCCAAATCTTCCGAATCAAGTCCTCCTCCAAAAGGACCCAAGCCAACAGGACTTGCTGTGCCACCTCCACCAGATATCAGCACATATTCCGCCCCGTGGGATGGGACCATTGATGGCAAACAAAGGAAAATCCCTGCAATCGTCATGCCCCCTCCTCCTGCCTTCCAGAATCCCGGAGCAGATTCGGTCGATTCCGATCCAACAATTCCACATCTCCACAGTCTCAACTCTCCATACTACGTCGAACTCGAAAAGGGCTGTGACGACCTCGACCATCACACCGATTCTAGAGGACAGTCTACAAGGTCACAGCTGCAGAACGGTGACGTGCCCAAAGTTGAAACTCCTCCGACGGTACACAGCGATATTCATACTCCAAATGATTTAGAGAGTAACCGGAGTATCGACGAGACTAATTTGAATCCGAAATTGGTCCGTTACACCACAAACCTAAGACACTCCCCTCCGAAATCATATATCGAGACCCTCCGACCATGGAATGGAAGGTTATCACGAGCGAACTGGTTCCTGGTGGCTCTCCGGCCTTTTATCCTGTTTGTATACCCGAGTGTACTATGGTCAACGCTCGTTTATTCCCTCTCTGTCGGCTGGTTAATTGTGCTATCCGAAGCGATTTCCCACATCTACCGAAACAGCGACAGCTACCACTTTTCCGCCTTGGGAGCCGGTTTGGTCTACTTGTCTCCCTTTGTCGGAGGCATTCTGGGTACCGCCGTCGCCGGCAAAGTCTCCGACATCATCGTTCGATTCATGGCGCGTCGAAACGGTGGTGTCTACGAACCCGAGTTTCGCCTGGTCATGGCCATCCCCGTCGCCATCAGCACGGCAATCGGGCTCATGGGCTTCGGCTGGTCTGCGGAAGAGAAAGACATGTGGATCGTCCCGACGATCTTCTTTGGCGTTATTTCCTTCGGTTGTTCGCTCGGCAGCACCACATCGATTACTTTCTGTGTCGACAGTTACAGACAATACGCAGGCGAGGCGCTGGTGACGTTGAACTTTAGCAAGAATATCTTCCATGGACTGGTGTTCAGTTTGTTCTTTGCCAATTGGTTAGAGGATGACGGACCAAAGTCTACTTTTCTGGCAATTGGTGGGATTCAGATTGCGTGTCTACTGACCGCGATTCCCATGTATATTTACGGGAAGAGAGGGAGGATGTGGACTGTCAGAAGAGGGTTTATGGAGCAGTTTTGATAACGTGCCACGAGAAACACGGTTCGGTGTTGGGGGACTGACTATAACTGTGCGATATTTATGCACGCGAAGAGTATACAGGAGAATGGGCGGGATGAAATCTAGCCGGTCCTTTATGATCTTGGGCATTTTTTCAAGCAAGTGATGATGTTGGAAGGTTGGTTGCGACAAGCATCAAGCCGTTGAGCATTGAGCACCGGACTTTTGATGTTGTTATTGGTATTGGTATTAGTTCATGATCGCATCATCAACTTGTTCTGACATAGATTGGGGCGGCAAGGACCAGTCATTGTATACACGACCGGTTGGCATAGCATGGCGTGGCGTGGCATGGTGCATGAGAATTCCTATATGAATGGACTGAATTTTGTGCCCGATTGTTTAATACTGGTATTCAACGCCATAGCATTATTGTTGTTCCATTTCTTAGCCTTGTAATATCTTGATGCTAGTATCAACCTTTCTCGTATGCCTATTCTGAATATCCAATTTGGGCCAAGATCCAAATAAGATCCTTAGATACCCATGTTTCCAGATCCGTATAAACGTCTCCCGCTGAGCTCTTGGTCTCTTTCCCTTACAGACTTTCCCTTGCTAGGAAAAGAACGTCAAGTACACGTTCTGACTTAGTAGTAGCATGCTGGGAGGGCGAGTACGGCACAAGGGCCGTTTCAAGAAAGTTCAGTTGGGGGCGATGGTCATAGTGCGATTCTTGTCAAACAATCCAGGATTGATCGTTCATGGCTATAGAGCCCTTTGAGGTTTGGCTTTATGTCTTGGGACCTACGCATGTCCCATTATGCCCTCGTCTGGTCTGAGGATCTTCACGTGATAGCAAAGCAAGCCGGGGATCTTGTGATATCGGTAGGATATTCTTGGCCTCAATCCCGACTTCGTGATGAGTCGTTGAGTGCAATAAGGAGAGGAGGGTTGCCAAGAGGGGATGTCTTGAAGGGCTTAGAATAGAAAAAGACATGACTGTTAGATATGGAAGCATGGTTGACGAACCCGCCTGTGTCCAGTTCCCAATGGTAGAACAGCAACTTGATGCGTACACCTCTTTGGTCGTCCTGATGGCCTTCAGATATCCCCCAATTGTTCTCTTTCACCTCAAAAGTGGACCCACGATAGGATGGCATTTGCCGACGGATGGACGACTTCGTTGAGTGCTGCTGGGAGGATCGAAAAATAGCTTTTCTCTCCAACTTTTCCCTTCGCCTCGCCTAGCATCAAATCACAGGGGGAAGTTGGCCAGTCGATACCCAACCGGTTACAGGGCAGACTGAAGACCCCAATACCCCAACATCACCCGAATAGATAGCGATAGGAATCTGTTGTGAAGCGAGTGAGAGTGGAGCGACCTAATCTCGTTTTCAGATAGGATTTGAAGAGGGGATCATCGAGGAAGAGGTTGAAGAGGGTGCTTTCTGTCAAGACAGCTGCCGGTAAAGAGTCTTGGCTCCAAAAATAGTAGACAAGATGCTCCAGGTCGAAATCGGTATGGATTCGAGGACAGTGGCGAGAGGAGGGGAAGGAAGAGACCGGTCAACGAAATGCTGCAGCTTTTCTCCGCTGCAGGGGAGTGGCCATCCGTCTTAATCAAGGCAATTTGATACAGACAGATCGATAGGTTCTGAAACTTCTCCACATTCGGTCAATAGCCGAATCCACAATGACAAGAAGGGTATGACAGAGGAGTGGAATGGGGCCGAAAGTTGCTTGTATACCACTAGGACTTACTCAAAAGGACAAGTACAGGCTGCCGCATATCTAAGGTATTGGGTTGGTCAGGACTTGACGGGTGATATGAAGTCGAGATCCGTGTCGAATTTTGATCCAAGGGGAGCCCTATTTTTAGGCTATCCTTCCCTCCTCCTTGCCCGAGGGCCCCACTGAAAAGACACTTGGGTCTCGACCTTTCTTGATTGTTAAGAAAACCCGCTTATCAATTACGCGGTCTAGGCAGTTGACAAAACGGCTTCTCTCTGTTGACCTTTGCTCGAACAGGCAATGGAGGCATGGATATCAAGGTTGAAATAGAAATTTTCGAACAGATTGGTTCGTCGGTGGACAAAAGCCCGCTCTTGACGCCGCCCCACGAGTTGCGGGATAGAGAAAAGAGGGGGTTGACGGTCGTTTCTAAAAGGCTTTAGGCCCAGAGGAGTAAATTTCGCGACAATGATCAGCGCGGGTCTTTCTCCAGAGCTTGAAATGCTAAAAGAAGCTCTGTGACATGGTTGGCTGTCTTCTCAGGACGAGTGATTTTTTTTTATTCACGGCAAGGCAGACAGCCCACTGCCGTTATTGACCAAGCGTGGGTGTGGTGGAAACGTTATTATCCAAAGAAAGCCATGCACCAGGCGACGGCACGTAGGATCGAAAATCATTTCATACAGGAAACACACACCCAGAATTTCGAAGTCCGGACAAGTTATTGTCGAGTTCTGTAAAGAGGATGGATGACAGTCACTACTGCGGGTGGTGTCGGGGCTAAACAAAGATAAAGTCCAACGGGCGAACTGGGCAACAGATTTGAAGGCGAACCAGGCAGACACTCAAATACGCAATGCAACGAGCTGAACTGAGGTCATTGTCGGCCGTAGACAAGGTAGCTCGAGCCATCGGAAAGGGCGCGTGCATCAAAGGCCTTTGCTTCATCCTGGGTATCTCGAGTAATTCGGATTGCTCATAATTGTGGCTATGACACGTTCGAGCCTGAGTGAAATGAGTAAGCTGCTTGAGACTTTTTCCTGGGGTCATCGGTCATCTGACTCAAGGCATCAAGGGGCCCTCGGGTGCAGGCAACACCGTGCTTTGATCGGCTAACTCGTGAAAGATCGGGCCGGGATGGATCTTGTCCCAAGTTAATGGCTTGTTGACGTGCATTTTCCCGGCAAGGCGGTGTCGTTTAGGGGCTACAGACTCCAGAGTCCTCCATAGCTTTTTTCCGACCTAACCCTCCTTTTCGACCGTCGTTTGCGGCATCCACCAATCCCCTCTCGAAGAACTGAGCCGACGGGTCTCCCAGGGGTGAGGGACATGACACAATTCGGAAGCCTAGATGTTGGCCCGTAAAACGTATGAGCCCATGAGTCCATGAGTCGACGGTCACAGATTTGAACCAAACATTGGGCCCTTTTTCTTGTCAAAGGGCTCTTTTTGGAGTGATTTGCCAGCCGATAACGATGTAACGCCAGATCTGTGCATGACCAACAAAAGACCCCCCCTGCAATCTGTGCAATAAGGAAATTTCCACGATTGGTCACCTCAATGACTCTATTAATTAGGTGCTGGAGTTGGGTTATCCCACCCACCAGTAGCCAGTGGCGCTTTCGAGGTAGATTGAGGTCAAAAAAATGCTCGTGCTCAAACCATGCTTGCAGACCCAGTAGTATAATTATGACATCTCGCTTGTTTCTCTCTGGAACTTTTGGGAAGGGGGCATGAAGCCAACTGGTCGATAGAGAGGTGTCAATTGAAGCTGAGGTGAGGGAAAAAAGCCAGTGGGTGATTCGGAATCTTCTAATACGCACTGGATACGACGCCCCCGTGCTTTTGCTGCATTCAAGCCAGGCTGTGCCCATGGAAACGAAGAAAACACACCATTGATTGACTGAATCGAGGCTCGAGGATTCATCAGCAAACCACTGGCACTTTTTGGAGTCGCATGTTGTTGTTCAGGCATTAGTCATTGTGTGCCTATATAGTTCCCTTTTGAATATTGGGTTGATTGTCATCGTCGGCAATCCTGGCAGGCTTGTCAGAACCATTCTCCAGTATCACCGTCGTGTGATTATGGATGAGAGTCAGTCGGAGAGATCTCCTTCATATGGTCCATCGACATCACACGAAACATACAGACCCCGATCGGCATCCCACACACCCACCGAACAAAGGCTGTCATTAGAGGTGGGACCCCACAGCCCTCGAAGAGGACCCAGTCCTCTTGCTCTTGAGCCAGAGACCCTCAGCTACGGCTTGCCGGGAGAAGAATCTCTTGAAGACGTCGACGACGACGACGACGACGACGAAGACGACGACAACCAACCGAGAGCCATCTGGGATCCCAGGAGATCAACCAGCGACAGTCCGAAAAGCCTCGGAGAACACTCCCCTCGAGACCGCGCCAAGGGCAAGGGCAAGGGCAAAGGCAAAGAACGAGAGATGAGCAGTTCCAGCAATCCCCAGTCGAGAATGGGAGGAACAGGCACACCGAGCGATCGACGACCAGACATATCAAGAACAAGTTCAGCCAGTACGGCAAGCACATCCCGTCAGGGCTCCGTCGAGGCAAGAAGCAAAAGAAGAGATGAGCGCACGGGTAGTGGAAGCGGCAGCAGCTCTGGCCGTTCAAGATTGGTTTCTGGTGTGTTTGTGAGATATTAATTGACATGAATTGAATTGAATCCAAGTGAAAGCGCAATACAGCATGGAGTCTGGTGTCACTGCAGGATTCTCCTCTTCCATACAGCGTTCACCTTCGACAGTCATCTCCTGTATTCATAGTCAACTCGTTCCCAAAAAGCGGATGCTTGGGGCCTACGGTAAATCATGGAATATTTCGGACAAAGATCTCGAGTGTTTATCATTATTTTTTTTTTTTTTTTTTTCAAATCTCTTTTTCCCTCCCCGCGTCTCTCCCATTTATCAAATCTATTACTCCGGCAGGGACAACTCAATCAAAGCAGTATCATACATTCTACCCTGGCTTGCCAATTATTTCTTGCTCGACTTATGGGCATTTATTTTCGGCGGTAAAATAGCCCAATTGTTGTGAAGCCCCGGTGGAAAGCTCAACTGTGGCATTGCACTAAGAGGAGCCCTCTCAGCAAAATGTCTCGCGCTCAATCAAGATATCTGTCTATTATTCCATTGCTCGGTCAATTCTCATGCACTCATTTCGGTGGTGGGTTTTGCAGAGTCCTCTTCATCTCCGGCATTCCCGGGACCGGTGCCCGTGGAACATGTGGAGGAGAATATACTCTTTGCGAGAAAGCATTCCCAGGTACATATCGCCCTGGGCTCGAAGTGGGAGGTGTTTGTGATGTCGGTGGTGAATAAGGACGGCCTGATTGCTGAGGCATGGTGCTGGTCGATGGTTGATTGTAATTCAATGGTGTCACCGTGGCCCATCCTTGCTGCGCGGCGGTAGGAGTGCTCACGGCATGGGTTGTATCTTCAAAATAGCTTACCCTTCCGGGCGGAGGAGCACCAACGGGCGCTGGAGGTGATGGTTCAGGAATGGTAGGGATGGTACGAGAGCCAGCTTGGGCATCCGCACTCTCTTGCAATGAGATACCACTGTGGCGTGCCGCTCGGCGACGTCCAGTGATTGATTCACGTCGGAGGATATTTCGAACTTCTTCCACCCCGTTCGAGCGTTGCTGGTTGACAGTGCGCTCTCGATCATGGTCAATGATTTCTTCCGGATCGACAGCCCCATGGCGTTTGATGAGGTGGTCAACAGCGGCCTTCTCGGCCCCCGTAGTCGAAACAAGGTTGTCATTCGAAGCTGATTGGTCCTTGGAGACATCGGGTTCTTTTTGGTTTTGCTCCAAGAGGGGAACCAGTCGCTTCTTGTCTTGATCCTCATCAAAAATATTCTTGTTCTTCTTGGCCACTTCATCCGTGATCGTGACAGAGTATGTGGGGTTCGCTTTGTCACCAGCAGGAGGACCTCCACCTCCTGGTCCATTCAGCGGAATCTTTCGCACAGCCATGACCAAGGCACACATGAATTTGTTTCTTCGCGCAGCTTGGACCGCCTCGTTGGCCCAGTTGGACTTGTGACGGATTTCGATCTTCAACTCCATCTTATTCATCTCGGCGACCCCCATCACCTCAATATCGATATCGGGTTGGAAGTCCCGAGCGTTGTCCTTGTCCCGGACGAAGTGGGTCATTTCTTTCTTGAGCAGATCGATGTCCTCGAAGCTAGTGTCAAAGCTGACAAAGAGTTGCACCTGTTCACGCATGGCCTTACTGCGGGAAACGTTGTCGATCCAATTCGAATTGAGGACGATGTTGGGAACTTGAGTTCGCTTCTGATCTTTGACTCGCCGAAACACCGTGTAGAGCAGTGACATGCGTTCCACCACATATTGAACGTCGGTGATGTCCACCCGGTCTCCCACGTCGAATGGATGTTTCACGAAGAGAAAGATGCAAGAGCCCAATACCTCTTGCGCCGTGGCTGCAAAGACAAAGGACATCGAGAGTAAGGCGGTCCCAGCCGTGGCCAATGTCGTCGTGAAGTTTTCGTTGAGCCATGCAACGAAGATAAAGATGACGACCACGAAGACGACGGTACAGAGGAGATTGTCGAGTACGTGGATAGCTTGGTCGACATCGTGCATGCTGCTGGCAATTGATTGGCGTTCGCGACCAAATTCGGTGATGCGGAGAATCATTTCCTCGAGAGAGATGTCCCCGTTCGAGTCCACATCCAGCACTTGGAATGCTTCCTCGGCCTCTTGTGTCCGGTCTGATCCCAGAACATCGATGATGTCTTCACGGCTCAGTGCATCCTTGCCCTCCAGGACAAATGACATCCACAGACGTCGGGCCAGAGCCTCGGCGGAGTGTTTCTTCTCCAAAGCCTGGACCACCACGGAGTGCGACGCGGTGGGATTGAACACTTTCTTGCCGGTGATTTCCTGGGCGACGTTGCCAAAGGCCGCTGTGACCTTGTCGCCCGCTCGAGCCACATTCTGAATCAGCCTCAACGGAGCCGCCGAGCCAGATCTCTTGTCACCATGGATCGTACTGTTTCGTGGGCCGGCGCTGCCAGCGAGATCCAGCACATCGTTAATCATATAGTCCTCCTCCGCAAATTCTCGACAGTACATCGGGAAAAGATGTCGAGAGGCATCGTAGAGCAAACTCACGAGATAGATGTTGCGCTTAGAGTCTTTGATTCGCTCGTCGAATTGTTTGCGGTGGTAGCTGATGGACAGAAGCTGAATGAGAACCTTCTCCACTAGCAATACCAAGGTGGAAAAGACGCAGGCAAAGAGAATGTTCTTGACAACAGATTCCCAGTTGGTCGGACGGGTGTCACCACGTGATCTCTGGTCCGGGTTGAGAGTCATGATGGGAATAAAAGTCGTCAAAGACACCACGGACCAGCCCACCAGGGACAGCGGGATTTCGAGCGCGCCGAGAACGAGAGCATACTTTCTGGTTCCCGAACTGACCACTCCACAGAGAAACTGAAATAGAAATGGCAAGAACCGGGCCAGCAGTTTGGAAACCCAAAGAGACACCCAGACGACTTCAATCCAGGAGAAGAACCAAACAATCTGGACCCCTCCGATTCTTGCGTTGGGAGCGACCGTAGCGCCGATAATGATGGGAATTGCAATGGCCAACGCGAGCGGTGCCACAATGACGAAATATCGGGTGATGACCGAAGCATTGTACACTTTCTTGTAAAATCGGCCAGCTGCGTTCAAAGTTCCGTCTTCTTGGTCCTTGTTCTCCAGACCTTGTTGAACCAATCTTCTTCGTCGGCCTCCCGGACTGTGATGGAAGTGGAGAGCCTGCTTTTCATTCATCGTCTCCCCCGAAAGATCGGTGTTGTGCTCGGATCGTGCAGGGGAGAGCCCGGCTTTTCGAGCTCCCGTGGCACTGCCAGAGGTGGTGACTTGGGTGAGAGGAATATCAATCGTAATGTCGTTAGGCTTGGTCATGTCTTTGGATGTTTGATGGGTAAGAGGTTGGAATCCTTCCGTGGGGAGTCGCTTGAAGTGACCTTTTGATGACATTGTGTCAAGTGATGTCACGGCTGGTCCAAATGAAGTGAAAGAAGGTGGGCAGGGAAGCCCAAATCAGAGAATTTAACACACAAAATGACGGATGTGGACGGCCCCGATGTACTCTGCCAGAGAGGAAGACTGTGTTCGAACGGGGGTTTCGTGCTCAGATGGACCAGGGGTGCAACTAGGCGAAGCAAGCGAGAATGATTTGAGTAAAAGGGAATTGTACAACAACGAGACGAGGTCAACGAAGGTGGTTACGTGGACAAGCGAATGAACTAAATAAGATCTGGGGAAGAAGAACGAGTGGAGGAACAAGAAAAATTGGATTTGAGGAAGTAAGGAACAGGATATTGAAAGAAGTGGAGGGAGGACAGAGATGTTTGTTGGTCGGACGAAAAAAGTCTGATGGCAGTTCGATGGCTCTCCTCGCGTTGTATTGGTTGCCCTTCAGAGACTTCCCTGCGCTCTATGAGGTACCTCCCACGTATATTCCTTGCCTTGTTGTTCCGGTGGAGAATGCCAGAGAATTCCAGATGGATCCAAAACTGGCGAAAAGAACAGAGATTTTTTCGGGGCCTTCGATTGATGGCTAACCGAGCACTTTGACCCGTGGCTTCAGGGGCAACTTTTTCCCCAGGCACCGTTGCTTGCTGGCCACTCATTTACCATCCACGCCCTGCGCCTTGTCGTCAACCCCGGTAGGATGGAGGCTCAAGCAAAGAGCCCACACGGCTGTGGCTTGGGTCTGATACAAGTTCTGAAACACGGGCCGTGGGACGGGGGATCCAGGGTATCACGCAAACGCTCGTTCCCGGACCTAAAAATACCCCAAGGTTGTTTCCATTTCTCATTATTATTTATTTTCTTGTTCTACATTTTGGCTTTGAACAGGTCAAACAGAATGTGTTCGCTGGTGGTTTGGTGGAACTCTGACAAAGAACAAGTCTCACAACGCCCACCAAAAGGCTGTGCGGCCAGTGGCAAGTTGCACGGTCACAGCACCCGACCATTCGAGATGAGCATCAATTTCTTGTCATTGGCCATTCCGAGATTAATGTCCGATCGTCCCCTATCCTCTAAAAACAGGAATCTTGTTGCCGACACCACGTCATTGATAGTTGGCAGAAAAGGAAGCCCAACGGCCTGAGTAGAAACATATACAAGATGGTGGACTTCCCACTAGGATTGTGAGAATGATTTATTCTCGTCACCAGCGGTATCCGGCCAAAAACTGTCTTAAATCTCCCAAGATGCCCTTGATTCTCTCGAGCCCCATGATGGCAAACACGGGATCTGAACATCCTGAAGTTTATGTCGAAGTCGATCTCCAGGCTCAAATTCCTGAGGACCTGCCTGGTTATTTTCCATGGGAGCGTAAACAAGAAGCGACTCATGGGTGTTCGTCTCGCTCGTTGTCGAACAATGTCCTCATCTTGATCGTCGCCATCGTCCGGATCACCGAGGTAGCTGTCCTCTCTGTCAATATTGTAGTCCCCCATATGTTGAGGTTCAGTTCCTCGTCGCTCTGCTCAGTGTCGGACTCGCAGTTTTGGTCATATCCCTCCTCTTTTGAGTCCGAGTTCCTCGCTAGAGTGTCGCAGTATGACACCGCTTGTGGCGGAGGCTGATGATTTGAATCATCAAGCTGACGACGCGTTCCTACTGCAGCCTCCAGCCGTCTCCACTTTTGGTCCAGCATTTGTATCATCGAGCGGCAGGGTCCACAACCGATGTCGCAAGACCTTCATTGACGGCTCGAGTAGTCCGACCTATGACGCCTATTGGTTATTTGAGACCCCGGTACACATGTAACTTTACAGCACAACGCGGGTTGAAGGGAGATCTGCCGCCGAATTGTGGCCGCCGGTTTTGGCGCCGTTCCTGCCAAGCCTCTAACGCGGAGCATTATGACCAGCAGCTCAAATGAGATTTGAACAAGTCTTCCAAAGTCCTACGTTGTTGGTATGTTGAGAAGGGTCTCTGTTGAGGCATAGGCTAGCGCCATAAGGGGAGTACTCTCGTGACGACGGCAAGAGAGAGTGTGCACCGTCTTTTCGTGCATGTCTCAAGAACCTTTTTGCAGACGTACGGACGTCAGAAAACAGTCGCTGGTGTGCGCCTAAAGTTGTTTTTATCGCTAGTGTCCTTTATTCAGGAAGACTATGAACGATATCCTCTCCCCTAGTTAGGCTGCGCGATGGCCAGCTCTTCATCGCCAATCTACAGTAAATACTCTTCCCTCTGTCAGTACGAAGTCGGTCTTTTCAGATGCTCAGACTTACGTTGGACATCTTGATTAGTATAGCGTTCGACATCGGAATCGAAAGACCACCATTAACCCTTGGTGATGGTTACATGGCCTCCGTAAGGCAGGCGGTCCACACAAGCAAACAAGAATATTAAAAAAGAAAGCCCCCCTTCCTTCAGCCAGACAAGTTCAACTGAAGGACAATTTGAATTAGTGACCTAATGGTATGAACAAGACGACATAACAATCACTGGCTGGAGCTTTACGTTTACCCATCTAGGGCACCTAGAAACTCAATGGGGAGCTAGACCGGACAACCCTCTTGCCTCATATGATCTAACACTAGTGAGGTCCCTCAATTCTATCGGTTCGACTAAAACCCAGCGTTGCCATTAAGTTTTGTCCTTGATAGGTCAACCACGATTTGGTGTCAATTTGGAGGGAAATTCTGCGGAATAAAATAAACCCTAATTTAACTTATTTTTTAAATCACACGATTTTAACCCAATGTGCGTGGAGACGCCAAGACTACAGTGATGGCCAATAACGTGTGTCAATGGCTTGGCGCTATCACGTGAGGTATTGGCACTCCCCATCGGATCCAATCCATGGACCATGTTGTAAGGGCGCCGGCCTCGATATCCAGATGGTCCTTTGGATCGGATCCCATGATATACCACCGCCATCGGATCCAATCCGTGGACCATGTGGCGGGACAGTGGTGTCAAACTTCTGGTGCAACTTAAATTAAAGGAGCTGTTGAACAATTGGTGACCTATCTTTCGCAACAGACCAACTTGTTCCGCGAAACTCGCTCACTAAGCTGTATCACCATTGACAGGCAACAGCGTTGACGTACACTGCGTAGACAGATATATAGATGGGCTCTATCTTGCATTCATTAAGAGAACCAGAGCATTCCTTCAATTCAAGTTTCACAGGAAGTTTAACAGGAGTGCTCTGGCTCTCCAAATGAGTGTAGGATCCAAGCAGCATTTACCAGCGTTGTTGCCTGTCGATGGCGTTGTAGCCTGGCAGGCAATCAGGTCAACATAATTCTACACAAACCTCAAGAGTGACGGTGTTAGCATTTGCAGAATATTAATATCAACAGTGGTAAGGGTGGTACTCTAACCTCTTCAGTGTATCTCTCCAGGTTTATTGCATTATCATTGCAATTCTACGCAATGGCCAAAGGAAACAATGCGTAGCACCACTTTGCCTAACCGCAATGAATCACTCTTCGCCACTGATAGGAAACCCTTTTCATTGTCTCGAAGGGCCTTTTATTAATTGCTCTCGTTAGGATCTTCGTAGCATGCCTTTCTGAAGTAGCCCTCGCTGCCGCTGGCGTGCAGACGCTCTCTATGCCTCTCTGAATACCCCGTGTGAAGTCTAGTGAGGCGCACCTCTTCTGAAAACTTAGGGGGTGAACCGCTTGACGGTATTACAACAACGGTGCCGAATTAATATATAGATATTTGATCAAGGAGTCGATTGATACTATCTATAAGCTATGAGATCTCATCGTTGAGAAAAGTGGTGTGAAAATCTTCCCCGCTATTCCTCCGTAATTAGGCTAGGAGGGCTGTGCCATAAATCGCAGTGGTAAATTGAACTTTGAGCTGCTGGTCCTAATGCTCCGCGTTAAATGCCGCCAAGAGCGATGAAATCTGCAACCAGCTCTCCAAGCCTGCAGCTTAAACACCTCACCACTCTCAACCTCATCACGCCCCCATCTCTCTCTGTCCATCACATTCGTCTCCCTCGCAGCCGCTCTCTTTACTCCCACTCGTTTGCTATGCCGACGGTCGGTAACCTACATAGGCCGATATGTAGGTTCTCCGCCATTCCAACGAGCTCCACCCTTCGTTTTGCTCCCTTCCTGCCGCACCGCTATGCTCGAATTCCTTTGGTGACATGTCGCACAAGTTTCACCACTACTCCAACAAACTCGAAGCTTGTGGTGTCCGGTGAACTGAAAGACTTCCCACTGGGAATGTCAGACTTCTGTGAAATTCGCCAGCTGCCGGGGGGGGGCATACTTTGACAAGATGGAGTACATCCCTGAGCTCGAAGAGGGGGAAAAGATTAAGCTTGTTTGCCGTCCTAGGCGATTTGGAAAGTCGCTCACTGTCGCGATGCTGCGGTATTTCCATGGATTTCAGTTCCGCGAAAGCTATGACGGGCTTTTCAAGGTGTGTGGAATCCTTAGCGCCAGAATTGTGTACTCATATTTTATGCCAAACAGGATCTCGACGTGGATAAAGCTGTCAAAGCTGGTATCACTCAACCTGGACGGTATCTTATTTTAGAATTTGACTTCTCCAGCCCCTCCCGTCCTCAAAAACTTGAAGAATATGCAGAGTTCCTCGCTGAGGAAATAAACCTGGGGCTGTCAAATTTCAAGGATGATTACGCCGAATATCTAGGCGACCGGTTTGCGTTAGCAACCTCTACCTTTAACGAGAAAAACCCGGCCGGAAATCTCAGACGCCTCATTAGTGCTGTTAATCAGACGCTTAAACGCATTCATTACAGACGCGAGAAGGATCATCCCCTCTGGGATGTACAAGGAGTATGTGTTTTATGAGGCTACCACGCTCTAATACATTGTAACGCCTAAAGATCTATTTACTAGCAGATGAATACGATGCTTGCGCCAACGATTATATGGACCCACATGATCCATTGTCATGGTCCGATGCTGAGCCAGTTCGTACTCTGAAGGCATTTTGGACCAACGTTAAAGTGGGGGGGAAGGCGTTTTATGGTATCAAAAAAGCGTATATCACTGGAGTCACGCCTCTCCTTCTAACCGGCCTCACGAGTGGTGCCAACGACCAACAAAACATCTCTTTCAATACAGAGATTTCAGCCCTTTGTGGATTAACTCAATCCGACGTGCTAGAAGCGCTAAGACTTATCAACAAGAATGAAGAGGTGCAAGAGCACTTTAGGACATTAGAAGATGGTTATCACTTCTGCCAAGAACAGAGTGTGGAGCTGGTGTTTAACACCCACACCGCTCTTTCATATCTTCAGGTAAGGAGGGGGTATCATCTAACTCCAGAACTAATGGTTGGATATCTAGGCTTTGAAAAACGGAAGAAGACTCAAAATCAAGAATCCTGCAAACTCAGGTTTCTGAACCCTTTTTACGGGCCTGTGCAAGGGCACCTGTTGTTGTGAATGATATGCAATGTGCACTTCAAAGGGACGAACATGGTTCTTACCAAAAGATTCCATATGAGGAAGTGCTCGATGGCTTTACACTGCACCAACTAGTAAGTCATCTTGTAACCTGAGAAATTTAGATGCTATGTATGAGTCTCACATTCTTGTCTACTCAGAGTACCCAGGTGACCGGAGAAGACGAAATACCTGCATGGCGATCCTTAATGGTCTACATGGATGGCTTGGCTTTTGATTCGGATAATCCATCCCAGTTCTTGAAGATACCGAACCGTGTCGCTGCTAGGAGATTTGGATCTGCGATCCTTGAGCGGCTTGGCTTATACAGTACCATTGGTGATGCTCTACGTACTCTTGCCCAAACCGGGAACCCAATGAGAGCTCTTGCTGGGTATTGTCGGCTGATGCGACAACATGATAAAATCGGAGATGCATTTTTGAAGAAAGAGGAACACCACCGAGGCATTTTCCAGATCATGATTCTAGAAAATCCTTCTATTGACGCTGTGGGTGAATACCAAGTAAGAAGGTAAGACCACTGTTAGCATAGCTAACATGAAGCTGACCTAAATAGGTAACCACTAACGCGGGTTTTGTCGACCTACTCATTACAAACAACCAAAAACTCTACACTCTCATCGAGTTCAAAAACATCCAAACCCCCTACCTGGAACTTGGTGGAGAACAATATCCTTGGACTCAAATTCAAGGACGATAAATACCGGACCGGTACCATCCGCAACTGGATTGATGGAAGAGGTCCGAAATCTGGAAGTGTCCGCAAGCAGCTTCAGTCTTATATTGCGGGGCCCACCGTGCAAAAGGAGATTGTCGACAAAAACTTCCGTGCCTTTGTAGTGGTGATTGTTGGATCGCGGCAGATACTTGTTCGTGAGATGGATAGGAATGGCAACTGGGTGGGCAATTTTCAGCTTGCAAAGTAAATCCAGCAGATGGGACAAGCTTCGACCATTATCTTCATGAGAGGGGCCAAATTCCAGTCTACCGAATCCACCGCCGTATTTGTCACCTCTCTAGCTGTGGGCTCTCTCCACCGTTTCGCATCCTGATGCTGAAGACAATAATCGACGATCAGAGGTATTGGACGCGTCGGTCGTACGATTCTCCTTCTCCCGTGGTTTTGAGTTGTGGGGTAAAGAAACCCACGCGTGGCCGTGATCGGCATGGACATGGTCGCGCCACTGAATCTAGCCGGGTTCTGTGAGACGAAGGTACAGGAGCACATGATCAGTGAGTGATTCTGCTGCAACAGAAGCCGAGGACTGGTCTGTGGGGCATGGTGTGGACGTGGACAAGGCAATGGAATGGTACTGTAGCTCTTTGTACATAGGGATATCAGAGGCACGGTTTCGGTCTTCAGTTTTCAGTGGACGTCTAGATAGGGAAAATGGCCTTGGTCCCAAAATGGTAATTATCCGGCGACCATCCAAACTTCTCTAATTTATTGTCTTCCTACCTTCTTCCTACCCTCTTTCGTACCAACTCGACGTCCCTCTCTTTGCTTTGTTGAACAAAGCGCCACGTACCATGTCCGCATGTGATGATTCTTGCTGCCCAGTTGGTGGGCTCCTTCATTTTCCACCGAGGTCACCTGTCCAGAATACTGTCAATTTCTCTTACCCCATACTAACGTAAGAACCAACGGCTATCAAACGTCACATTGGTTACATCGCCGAAGGGCGCAGCCAAAGAATAAAGGGCCCGTTCCAAAAACTCTCCAGCGCGGTTACCCACGGACGGACAAACTCTCTGCTCTCTATGCTCAATGGCCTTTCATTGCTCATATTTTCTCCGCAGACATCTTTTTCTGGTGGTTTCCCTTTTCTTACCACCATTCCTTTCAGGTACGTCTTTGGGTACATCAGATTCCTGACAAGGGTCCCCAGACTATAAGGATGCATAATGCCAGGACCTCGAAACACAGAATCTCAAACCACCTTACTATCTGAAGACGATATGCTACAATGTCCTCGACTTCTCCCCTTCTACCTTACACACCCATTTCGCCAACCTCGACCGGCGACCTCAACCACTTCATCAACATCATCACCGATGCGTTCTCCGAAACAGCGCTCACAACAGCATTCATCGCCGACATTGACGGAACAAAACCCCCTTATCCGTCGCCATCGATCGATTCGGCACGACGGTTCCGCCATTTCTCCCAAGGCATCCTTGACAGTGCCGCTTCAAACGCCGAGCTCGTTCAAGCCGGAAATTGGTCGGTCATTGCACTCTGGGAACCGCCAACATACGTGGGCAAGGCGTTTATCGACTCCAGGACACGGCCCGGCGAACTGCTGGCCGAGTGGAGAGAGAAAGTCAAGGCTGCAAAGGCCAGGTGTCTCGGTTTGGCCTCTTCTAAGACATCGATAGCTTCGGACTCTCCAAGCCCGGAGTCCGAGGATACTCGACCTGAAGTCGAGTTTGAACCCGGACCCCAACTCCGACCTTTCTACCATCTGTCTTTCCTAGCACGAAACCCCTCTGCCCCACGTGTGGAGGGTAGTATCAACGCGGTAATGACGCCTTTCCTGGAGCGGGCGAGGGCCGAAAACGTACCCGCATGGCTGGAGGCGACGACAAGACAGGCCGTCAGGGTATATGAGCATTTCGGGTTCCGTGTGGTGGAGGGAATTGTGGTGGGCCAAGGGAAGGTCGATGCCGGAGGTTGGCCCACCCAGGATGGAAGTGGAGAGGGAGTCACAGCATGGGCCATGATTTTTGATGGTCACTTGAGAGACTGAGTATTGAATGCGGAAGAAAATGCAATGGTAACAGAGCAAGGGTCGAATGGTGATATCTTGATACATGACCACGGGACTTTGGCCGAAAGAGTACGACTCTCACTGAACCGCCTCGCCTCCTTGCCGTGTCCCGAAGTCTGGGAAGCGGATCCGAAATCAGCATCAGGACAGGAGTGAGGGATGCTCAGTGAGCAATACTCCCGAAAATTCCAGTCTGCTAAACGAAGGTCTTGATACGTCGACACATGTGTCATCGCTGTCGAACCTCAGAGTTTTAGTTCATGGGCCACTCAACTCAGCAAAGCGACTGCAATGGCAGCCCATTCAAGTCGATGATTTAGATATGCCGACCACTAAACATCTTACTCATTGGGCAAGGGTCCACACAGAAAGACGAGGTACGGTATAACCTCCTAATCGCATGGGGTGCCCAGACAGACCAAAGCATGCATGAAGATCAGAAGAAACCAAATGAAAACATGATGAAACAAATACAACGCCGTACCTCTTGAATTCCTGGTCTTCTCTTTCATTCCTTGATTTTATCGATCATCAAGCCCGACCAGGATGATTGAGGGGTGTGTCTTCCAGCCTAGCAATGCCCAGAATTTTCCCACCGTTGCCACTAATGTCCAACCCAACCTATCTAGCGTGTGTTTTCCGGGATGTCATCTGATTTGTGCAGCTTGTGTACAGTCCAATTCAGAAGGGAGATTTCCAAAGCCCATCCCACCTCCTGTCCTTGTCTAAATGCAGATCTTTGCTCATGGGACATGTCTGACCACATCATCCAGGGCTTCTGCGAAATACTTGACGTTAGAGGTATTCAAGCCCGCCATACTGATACGGCCGTTCTTGGTCATGTAGACGTGCCACTTCTCTCGGATCGCCATGACCTGAGCCTCCGAGATACCCGTGTACGAAAACATTCCGATCTGGCTGGTGATATGATCCCAATTGCCGGGAGTACCTAATCGATCCAACTCGGCTTTCAGACTCTTTCTCATCTCGATGATTCGGCCGGACATGGTTCGGAGATCGTCCTCCCATTCGGCAAAGAGTTTCTCATCGTTGAGCACGAGACTGGCGATCCGAGCACCGTAGGCCGGGGGGTTGGAGATTTCAGATCTCTGCAGAATGTTCAATTGGCTGCCGACTCGCTTGGTGACGTCCTGTGCATCAAGTCCCGGAGCGGCGACGAAGTGGAAAGCACCTGTTCGTTCGCCGTAGAGACCAAAGTTCTTTGCAAACGATTGGGCGATCAAGAGCTCGAACCCTTGTTCCACAAAGTATCGAATGGCAAAGTTGTCAGTGGCAAGATTGCCAGAGGCGAAGCCTTGGTATGCACAGTCGAAGAAAGGGAAGAGCTTTCGTTCTTTGCAAACCACGGCAATCTCCTTCCATTGATCTTGTGTCGGGTCGACGCCTGTCGGGTTGTGTGCACACGGATGAAGCAAGACAACACTTCCCTCGGGCGCAGTTTTCAGGGCCGACATCAGGCCGTCAAAATCAAGCATTTTCGTCTTGGTCGAGAAATACGGGTAGGATTTGATGGGGAGGTGGACATTGTTGAAGATTTGATTGTGGTTCGCCCAGGTGGGCGTGGAGAGGTAGATGGACGGTGTGGGCTTGGGGAGAAATTTGGACAAGAATAAACCACCAAGGTGGACGGCACCAGTTCCGGAAATGGTTTGAACGGAGTAAACCTGTAGGAAAAGGTTAGGCAAAGTTGGCCATGTGAATATAAACTAGGCACGGTTGAAGAGAACACATACCCGCCCTTCCTTGATAGCGGGGCTGTCGGGACCGAGAATGAGCTTCTGTGCAGCTGTCGTGAACGCCGTGAGACCGGCAATGGGGAGATATTCGTGGTTCAGGTTGGGGTCGTTTCGCAGGATTTCATCCGCCTGGGTGTAATGAGTCTCGCGCTCCTTGGGCTTTTATGGACAAAGGAACACACCTTCTTGACAACAGGCAACACCCAAGGTTTCGCATTGTTATCCCGATATGCACCAATTCCCAGGTCAATCTTCTTTTCGAATGGATCTTTTCGGTAAGCTGCCATTAACCCGAACAAAGGGTCTTCTGGAGCTTGAGGGACGACACTGGCGTCGAAGTGAGTCGCGACGGGCTGGTTTGCTAAGGAACCCATGGTGTGATGTTGAATCTGAGACAGACGAGTGTTGACATTAGTTTGTGCGAAAGGTGAAGTTGAAGTAGAGGACGCGGAGGCGGAGCAGAGGGTAAATGGTTTCGGCGGTGAAGGCAAGGGCATGGCCGAACTGAAACTGGCACCGACACCTGCCCCCCCCCCCCCCCCCCCCCCCCCCCCCCCCAATAAAAAACAGATTGTTCGTATGGCAGGACAGATGGATGCGCACCTGAGGACAGGCGGATGCACGATACTAGCATGCTTTTATCAGATGCTTTGATGCAATGCAGCCGACTAGCACGAGGAACGAGGAACGCCACCAAGCATGAGATCCTCCCGGTAACTCGGTAATTGTAAGGCGTCGTATTGGTTCAGAGGAGTGGCTGAGTTGATGTTTGTGGTGATCTGCTGCAAGCCAGGGATCTCCCGACGCCGAGGTTGACTCCCAGGGCCATAGCATTCAGAGAAGACTGATATGAAGACTGGATCGGCCTCACCTGGTCCAATCGGTGCATCTCAATTCTGGTACGTGTTTCATACACAAGTACTTCCCACGGGATGTCTCTGTTTGGTACACACATCACTCGCGCCTTGGAATCTTCCTCTACTCGTCTGCCCCACTCCAACCCCTCACATTCGAGCCTTACTTCGGAAACGATCGGAATGAGAGGAAAATTCCGGGGATGAAAGCTTAGAGGCCAGAGTCGGGCATGTGTGAATGGAAACCTATTGTTGGTCCCTCGGTTTCTGATTTCGATCAGAATATCAAGTCCCAAATCACCAGAAACGAACAAAACCCAGCCGTGGCATAAAACACCAGCCGCGCCGTACTGCCCCTCTCGCTTGCCTTCTTCAACTCCCGATTTCCCTTGCGAACATTCTCATCTGTATTGGCAGCATCGGTCACCAAGTTTCCAATCATCTCCCCTTGAACACTTAGATGCCCCACCAGCGTCTGCTGTAGGCTGCTGATCTCCATCAAACTCTTCTCCACCTGTGTGACTTTGGCCAGCTGGTCGTTGAAATGCTCAAACAGACCTCTGTTTTCCTCCTCGAAGAGCTGCAACTGCTCTTGTGACAAGTCCTGCTCACCACCGCCTTGGGACGGATCAGCCCAAGGCTTATATTCGTCGTGACCCCGTAAATCTCGATCAGGATATGTCTCCAGATCAACATCTCGAGAGGTGCGAACGTCTTTATTTCTGGGATCGTAAAGAACGCTCAATTGCTTCTGTTGTTCTCGTTCCAGTCTTTTCTCCACCATCTCTTGTTGAACTGTAATGGCATCCTTCAGTCTCTTGCCTAGATACCACAAAACCCCATCTCTGAAAAACTTGGTCGTCCTCACCCGCCCTTCCTCTTCAATTTGTGTTTCCGATTTTCCCGCATCCGGGGGGTCTCCATCTCCGGCTGCCCACCTCCATAGAAACCCGCTGGGTCGTCCATATTTCCTTTCCAGTACTTTAGTGGCAGTGTCGTGTTGGAGACTGACGGCCGATGACAAATTGGCTATCTTGTTGTTGAGATCTCGAAGGACCGACGAGGTCTCCCCATCGATCGCTTCACGCTGCGAGTCGTTCAAGTGCTCGGGCACGTCGCCAACAAGCAGCGAAGATGCGGCCGGCGAGTAGTCAGCTCCCGATCGTTTTTGATGGCGAGGTGGAGGAGCGGTGGAAAGGTACGGAGTGCGTATTGCTCGCAGATAGCCAAGGAGCGATGAGATGGATCTATTCTGTGCAATGGTGAGCTAGTTGCAGCGCAGTAATTCCAGGTACAAGGCTTTGGTACAATTTGGCATGCTTCGTTCAAAAACACATCAAGATCGGAAGTGAGATCTCTGCCGCGACCGAGAATTGGTTTCGACGAATATTTCTGAATCAAAATATCGGATAGTGTCGAAGACACGTCAGTCATAGTGACTTGTGAAGCTGGAGGACTTGGCGACAAGGTCTATTGTATCTCTGTAGGTATGTGTTGATGGATCGTTCTATCCTATGACCTCTGTGTCGTCAAATATCTCACAAAAAACATTCGTAAATGGGAAATGGTCGAGGGAAATTATACCTGGCATTCGTTGAAACGACGTCTCGTCCCCCAACTCCGCACGGCCAAAATTTCTCCAACTCCGTCAAACTCAGCCTCGAGGCCTCGTGTGAACTCAGGACCAAAAACATTGTTTCGGTCCCAAGACGACTTTTTCCATGAAGCTGACATGCAAAGGCCGCTACTGGTTGCCGACCGTTGACACTCTAAAAGTTTATCCGAGGCAGCCAGAAATGAATCCATCTATCATTTACTCATAACACGTTCTAAACACCGAGCTACGACTCTTTGCCCAATTCCATGGCGCCATCCCATCCAGTATCATCCTCCCAGGAGGCTCCTCCGGAGATCTGCCGCCCCAGAAAGATGCCCACTGTGGTGGCGGCCACCGCAAGCATGAAAAATCCATCGAACCACCTTTGCACCCAAGCAGGCTCTAGCAGGCCAGCACCTAGTGCCGAATTAATGACACTGCCAACTTCTTTTGGCATCATCCCTCTCAGCATTAAGGCAGAGCTAATGACATACATCCCACTTATCTGACTGATCAAAAGCGCAAAATTGGTTCTTGTGGCGTGCAGAACGGTAGGCATGAATCGAGCAAAGAGGTGAAATGTTTGTGTGACGGCGGTAAATGACGCTAGAAGCATTGCCCCGGAGAGTAAGAAAGATATCTGCTGGGCCCACGACGCCTGGTCAAGAGAAGGATACACGTTGCGCGCGAATACAGCAATGGTGTAAGTGACAGGATCTGTATCAGACGATGTAGTGGGCGCACTCGAGAGTAAGCGCCGACCAATGTTGACCGTCGTGGTGCAGATCCGGTACACGCAGTAGACGGCAAAGACGTATGAGAATGCCAAAGACAGTCGGCCCATTGACGTGGTTGCTCGGAGTTGATTCGCTCGTCGTGCTCGGAGTATCGTGAGCGAGGTTTCGAGTGACGAGGCCATTGTCTCGAGGCCCGATGTCTCCATCTCCAGTGTCGTTTTCTCCTGGGTATCTGCATTCCCACGTAACAAGCTGGCCGACCGTCCCCAAAATCCGAGGCCGGTATTTCCAGAGGTGTTTCTTTCCAGCATTCGGAGTCTTTCCTTCTTCTCTGCTATCATGTCCATTGTTGCATCCAGTCCGGCCTGCTTTCGATTGATATCCGTCTCAGCAACAGACTTTCCCTTTGGGCCAAAACATTGCCATATCGCACTGACGGAGGCAAATCCAGATAAGAGAGCCATCAGCGAAACGCCAGTGATACCCAATCTGTCCAAGCATGCCTGAAAAAGACCTTCCTGGCGGTTAATACTCTCCGTGATGCTCGGGCCTTCGGGCAATAGTGCGCCAATTGCCCAGAAACCAAAGAGAAAGCCAGCATATCCAGCAAACTCCAATGTCCATGCTAATCGAACCCGGCTCTTTTTCTCGCCGCGGAACTTATATCCCGATTTAGAAACCACTGATGATATTCCCAATAACGGAATAGCCACCACAAGCAAGCCCAAAAGGCTCACCACGGTGATTTGCAAGGCGACACTTCTCGCCGTCGGATTGAAAGAATTGGAAATCTCGCAGAGAAGCAGTTCTGTCAGAACAGCAGACAGGGCTATCGTGGAAGAGAACGTTACGGCCGCGATGCGTCGAGCGAGCTGCTGTGCAGCAGGTTCCGGAGGAGAGGTCGCTGGTCGAGGCAGGCCTTTGACATCTTGCGCCTTGGGTGGAGAAGAGGCCAATAGAGGATATACCTTGCGGTAGGCAATAAAAGTTAGACAGGCGAAAGTTGCGATGAAAGGGAGAGTCGAGAAGGCGGCCTTAGGTCCAAAATGGCTGGAGTGTCTTGGATGGTCGGGAATACACTCGTCACAATTCTCAGCGCTCGTTGGTAACATGTTGTGTAGTCTGAGCAGAATGATCGATGCGGGAGTCCTCTAAATGCATGTTCTCGCCTTGCAGTGTATGAGACGATAAGTTAACAAGGAGTGAGTTAAGTTGGACATTGGAGCAAAAGGGTAAAAGAGGGGACGAATGCGTGTACAGGGGAGGGAGTGGAAATTCATGGGATGTTGAAGGCCAGCAGCCGCTACACCGATAGAGCTGATAGAGAGCCGAACCAGTTAAAGTCTAAGACGAAGGACAGCCAGTGCTGGGCGCCTACCGGACTCCGTCCGGGCAACACGCGCCCCAAACCATGGACATCCACTCCCCACGCTTCAGATTCATCAGTTTACACATTACCAAAGAGTTCACAATTCCTTTAGTATAAATCATGGTCTATCCAGTTCGAATTCATAATGGTAACATCTCATTCGATAATTGGCTTTCCACAGCGCCGCTGGCGAAACTGTCATCAGACTATTAAATGTTCTCAGGGGCTTCTTCAATAGTTGACGGCGCCGAAACGCGTCAGCTTTGTACTACAACGCCTTGACCAGGGACATTCTATCCTTCGGTAGCAGGGATATCACGCAAGCCAGAGTGATAACTTTTCCTACCCCATGTCTTGCCATCCAGGTGCTAGTGTGGGTAATTGGGAATGCTGCATGGGAGGCCTGGTGGTCCAACAGCAAGACGGGCCTTCATCTTCTGGATGGCACAGTTGGACATCCGCATCGGCTAGAGTGGTTTTCGAGCTCAAAAGGATTTTGTCAAAGCGCATCAATTGCCTGTAACATTCTTGGGTGCTCCAGTCAATATTGCAATCATAGCCTTGTCTTTAGCCACTGATGTTATCGTGATGGTGATCGGCCATGACTGGGAGACCTTCTCTGCGGCTTGTCTCGCAGGATCTCGGCCAGCCAGGGCGTGGTCTCTCGGACAGACGGCCTTCGTTCTTCAACAATCTTGGGGACCCCAAGATGGATGTCCTCCGTGTCAGAAATGGCAGCGTCACTGTCTCTGTGTTCAGGACGTCTCATCGACGGTCTATCGATGTCACCATCGTCATCCCAATTCTCTTCCAGAGCAACAATGCTGGGACTCTTCATGGCGAGATCAGCCCGGGGCCCCTTTTCCGTGCTCAAGTATCCAATGGGAAAAGCGAAGCTTCGTTCCGGTGAATCTTCATCTGAAGTTATATCACTCTTGGGCGAGGTGACCCTGGCCAATGGGCCGCCATAGGTTCCCTTCAATATTCCCCGTTTGGTTGGTCCAATGGCCTTAGCGACTGCATCGGCCTCTTGTTCGGTAGCTTCCATGGATATTAAACTGTTATTAGCCTTGTCGTAGAGATGACTGCCTCCCGAGACTTGAGCCTGCTCCAGCATGCTGCTGTACAGACTTCGACCACTTTCCAGTTGTCGCTTCTTCTTCTTTTTCATCCGTTTCGAGGTTGGCCGAACGACGATCACGGGGACAGGCGAGTGCTGCAGGCAATATTTGGAGACCGAGCCTGGGAGCAAGCCCTGCATACCGCCCAAGTTTCGGCCTCTGGTCCCCACGACTAGTGCCGCAGGCTCATAGAGCTGGATCTAACACCACGTCAGCGTGCATACGAAACAAAATCTGACCATGCTCGGGCTTACCATGCGCTGGAAGATTTCTTGGACCTTGCCCATGGCCAATTCCATGATAATACTGATTGCTTTCTCTTCTGAGCTGTTCTTCTTGATCACGCTGTCCAATAGTTTCTGCGCTTCAACCCGATATTTTCCCCGCTCATACGCCGTCTCGCTGGCCATCTTGGAATCTTTCTCCACCACTCGAAGACAGACAATCTCATCGCCGTCGTCGACCAACTCGTCCAACATCCACTCCAATGCATATTCCGAATAGTCTTTGGCATCCGTACCGCACAGGAACGTTCGACTCCGGGAACTGGCAGCATAATCGCAATGCTTGTAGTTCAGGGTAAAGGCCTCGGTCGATGCATCTCGGTTGTCAAAGGTGTCAAAAGACACGCCTCGCTGGTAGTTGGATGGAGGAGGAGGGGATGATATTCTTCTTTGAGACGTGGACAGTCGCGGACCTTGTACAACACTCTCCCTTCTTATGATGTTTTCCGCATCAGCGGTATGGAATTGAATCGACGACTTACGTCTTCCACCGTTGGATAGGTCAGCGAGGTTCGGTCGTTCTGGGGACTTGGCTGCGTCTTTCCACACTTGACCAAACGCAAGCTCATTCCCTTCTTCAGGCGAAGTGGTATTGGTGGAAGCACTGGCAGTTGGCTCGGGCGTTGCGGCGGCTGCCATGATGAACTCAGTGTAGCGCGGGGTAAAATGGTCGCGATGCCTTTCAATATAAACAGGTAGCAAATAAGGGAAGCGGTGGGCCCAATGGTAATAGAGATGAATCAAATGGAGCTTAAAAGTACAGAATAATCGCGAACAATATGAATGGCCTGCGAGAGCACCGCCACTCTCTTCATCTGGAGGATTCTAGATCGTTATGTCACTCGTGATCCTGCTCTTTATTTTTTCTTTCCTTCGGAAGGGCTACGTTTTCGGATCGGGATCGTGGATTGCGATGGAGTATGATCCACTGATCCTGAAATCAGCCCGCGTGCAGCTGCATCAGGTCAGAGGTCGAAGGAGAACAGAAAGTCTTCATGGCCGGTACTCTGAGTCTTTAGGCATGAGAAAGACAACACGACGGACCTCTTGGTATCTTGGCCTGAGGTATGTACGGTACTAAGCTGAAATAAATTCAAATTGAGGCGAGCGCTGCGGGTTGTGGGCTTGCGGGGCAGGACAGCTGGAAAGGTGGGAAGAGAGAAACGACGGGGCAACTTGTCACCAATGGAACAGCGCTGCTTAGGCGGATCTTGGAAAGGCGACCGCCAGCGGCTTGGATGGTGAGCATCGGGTCGGAAAGCATGCCTGGTTCTGTTGAAACGGGCGAGGCTCGGTCGGTTCCGGGGCAAGTCGATCGGCCATCTTCACCTCACGCCCAAGTCCGTACAGACGCCATCACTGACATGAGTAGCAATCAGACTATCTAAAATCTTGCCTGCGCCCTCCCTGCATTCCGCGAGATTTAGCCAATGCACGATTTGTTGATTCCGCTCGAGATGAGAGAGCAGACGACAAGGGGCGATACGACGCTACAAGGATGGGCCGCGAGCCCAGTCTGCTAGCTTCTTATGCAACTGCCGCTGACTGACCAGTCGTGAAAAGCCGGGCAAATGCATACCGAACCTCAAACCATCAATGCCGCAACTTTGCAAGCCGCGAGCTCAGGAGAGTCCAACGACTACTCTGTTTCTCTGTGAAAGTTACCAAAATTCAAGAGGACTTTCAGGCTAGGAAACCGGCAGTCGAACCGAGTCATCGGATCAACAGTCGACTCAGCTCATCGACCCAAAAGATTGACCAATACAACATCAGGTTTTTTCCTACGTCTTCACATGCTCGAAGCCTGGACGTTGAGCCAGGCACAATCGCATTCCCCGGGGGGTCCTCCACCGCTTCCTAAATTTATTCGTTCACAATGGATTCCTATATTCATTCCGTCTGAATGCCTGTGAGCTCTAGGCTTTTGCCAAAGGCGAACAGAACTCGATAGAACGGGGCAGAACCAAATCAAGACTCGTTGACCGGTTGGTATCTGACGCACCTGCACTGAGATAATGCCATATCCCTTATGCAAGGTTCAATTCGCTGTTTCAGACCTGGCGTCTAGCACTTCATGTACATGCCGGTGAGCATATTCTGATCGATAGCACACTCGTGGGGGGATTGCAACGTAGTTAAAGGCAAAGGAAGGACTTTCGGCGATTTTCGACCGGGTTAACCTCATTCTGGAGCAGGGCTAATTCCACAAGATACAGCATTCCTCAGACCCTCCTAGGTGGGGTTAAACCAATTCTTCGAAGTACGACGGAGCCTGAAAGGCTCGCTTCATCTGGCGTCGCAAGCCGGTTCATTCCCTGCAACGATGATGCCGACTCTATGCGACATCTCTGCCATCACCGCAGGGACTTCGTTTGTCGAGAATTAAATCTTCAGGTCTTCCCTTACGTCCAGGTCTAATGGCACCTCTGGAAAACAATCCAAGGCAGAGAGAGACCTTCCGAAGCCAACAATCCTCCAGCGTGAAGAGCTTTGGTCAATTGGTGATCGCGAAGACCTGGGGATTGTGGAAACGTCCACGACTCTCTAATAGCACTGAGATGCTGGCCGATAAGCAAAGGGTTGGGATACTCTCATCTGGTGGATCTGGGGGAGGTGGTGGATTCCTTGACGCTTATTTTGAAGCTCAAGAAGATCATTTCTTCAGCTCAGCGTAAGGATATGACACCGGGTCGCCCTGATTTAGTATCCCTGGTCAGTATGATAAACTAGAATCAAAAATGGGCGGTAGAGATACCTTGCGAAGCCATATCTTAGTCTTCTTTTTGGTGCCCTGGTGCTCTACAAACACCTCTCGAGTGTGCTCCGATTTGAATTTTCGAATAAATCGAGGATCCCATAGCTCACTGGCTACACCAAGATCCTTGCAACACCGCATCATGGCATTAGACTTGCAGCCTTCAGACGCTGTCGGGATGCCATCTTTGTTGAAATAATCTTGCTCTCCGCGTGCAATCGAGACCAACCTGCATCTCTGTAAGCGCCTTCCTGACCATGAGTTCTCCATTGCTCACCTCCCATGTACCAACAATGCGTACTCTCTTGTGACGGTTTTGTCGGTAACGATCGTGTCGCCTCGCGGCGCCAGTCCCCAGCCACCAGGGCCAAATGCTCTGTTCAAAATGCGTCTGTATTTTATCTCCGGAAGGTATATGATGCCATCCGGTTTAATCTCGACGTCTTCAGGATTCAACGGCGCCTGAAGAACATCGGCCGCTTCTTTGGAAAAGGGCTCTATTGAGAGACCATGGAAAGACCTTGTCCAGTCCACATGCGACGGGTCATCTTCTTGTAGCTTCAGTGGCTGGTCGGTAGTGCTCTCCGACGACTGGAGAACAGTCCCATTCGTGGAGGGTTTTGGAGCACTTGCGGTCTTCCCAGCTTGAGTTGAGGTCGCAGCTAGCTCGGCTTTTCGAGTAGAGGACTGGGAGAAAATCATCCGTGACGAGACCGAGTGTAGGAACGAAGAATTGGCGATCGAAGCCTTGTAACAAGCACGCGATGCGGGGGTTGAGAACAGCATGGCGGATGTTGGCCGCGAAAATTTACACGCCAGCCGAGTGACAGAGCACATTCTTGCGGTAAACGACGGGATATTGTCCAGAGAAACAGAATGTACAAAGAAACTCCTCTAACAATCAAAGGAGACACAGCCTATTGTATAAATGAGGAGGGAGCGCGTGAGACGTACAGCAAGCCAGTGCGAAGACAGAAGTGAGTGCAGGGCTTGTCTGCTCGAGGTCCTTCACTCGCGTCGTTCGCCGACTTTGACAACACCAAACCCCGTGACCGGCTGCTTATCGAGTCGACCACCACGGCAACATATACAATATGCAGTAGTCGATCAAGATCCTACGTCTTTGCTTTGGGTTCGCTCCTCGTTTCCTTTGCGCTTCCAACACTGCCTAAACGCCTCCATCTAGTAGTCCCATTGGTCAGTTTGTCGAACACCAACCTGTCACGCTTTGGGGGGGGCAAAAAAATTCAAATATATTGGGGCTGGGGGGTCAACAAGCGACTTACTTCTTCCTTACAAGCTCGCCAGTCCTTCTTCTCATAGTAGCAGTCATTCATCCGGAGTTGCTCTTCTACAAACCCCTCATTAGAGCTACTGTTCCTAACATTCGGGTAACTGTATACCGGCACAGCCTGTACTGAAAATCCGTTGATCCCTAGATGCGGAAAATGAGCCCCTTCGAGTGAGAGACAGGTCCTGAAATCCAAAGGCCTACCATTCGTCGAGTTCCTCCTCATCAGCGGCCGGCTGATTCGATCTCTTCTCGTGGGACATTCCTTCCGTCTTTGAATCGTGGGAAAAGTTGAAGAAATAGAAAAGTCTGAAAAGCTCGGTCGTGCAGAGTCGTCCGACATAGCCCGCGGTTGCACTCGTTGAGCCGCTTCACCAGCAAAACACGCCGCCATCGACCATGGCTACTAAACGAATGAATGTCCTCGTTTACTCTGGTGCGCTCACTCAGGAGGCCTGGCGTGGCAATCAAAATCTAATGCTATCTTCAGGAAATGGCAGCACCGTCGAATCAGTCCGTCACTGCCTCTACACCCTTCGAAGGCACCTTGCTCCTCATTACGCCGTCATCCCTGTTACTGGGGACATGCTCATTCGGGAGCCGTGGACAGCGAGCTGCGCAGCCCTTGTCATCCCAGGCGGGGCCGACCAGGGCTACTGCAAAGCGCTCAATGGTGAAGGGAACAGACGCATTCGCCAGTTTGTGGAGCGTGGCGGCATTTATATTGGATTTTGCGCCGGTGGCTATTACGGCAGTAAGCGATGTGAGTTTGAGGTGGGCAACAAGCTCCTCGAGGTCATAGGTGACCGAGAACTTGCCTTCTATCCTGGTGTTGCTCGAGGTTGCGCGTTCTCTGGCTTTGTCTACCACAGCGAAAAAGGAGCCAGGGCAGCCGAGTTGAGCGTGGACAAATCAGTCTTGACAGCAGGAACTGTGCCGAATGTCTTCAAGTCCTACTACAACGGCGGTGGCGTCTTTGTAGATGCACCAAAATACCAAGATGATGGTGTTGAAGTCCTTGCGAGCTATGCAGAGCACCTTGCCGTCGATTCTGGAGACGGAGCTGCTGCTGTCGTATATTGCAAGGTTGGTCAAGGTGCAGCATTGCTGACAGGTCCACACCCAGAGTTCGTCTTCCTTGGAAAACCAGCTGATGACTGGTCACTGACGAAGCCTAGATTCGCTGCTGCTAATCTTGAGCCAAGGCCGGACGTCCCTGGATTCTCGGAAGTCATCACAGCTTTGGCCGACGACGAGAAGCATCGAATGGACTTTATCAAAGCATGTCTCACGAAACTTGGGCTTATAGTCAGCGAGGAGCAAAATGTACCCTCCCTATCCCATATGCATTTATCCTCGTCCCACCCCGCAGACACCGCCACAGTCATTTCATCCCTGAGTCATCTCATCGAGAAGGATGAACATGACGAGGAGTTTCTCAAGGATGAAAATGACACTTTCCACATTGTCAAACCCTCAACCTGGAAAATGGTTGACCTAGCCAAAGCACTGCCTGCGGAGACAGAGACAAAGGAAAAACATGCTGACCAAGGCGGGGGCAGCTCCGATCGGATAGTCGATTATAATACAGTGGTCAAGCAAATTGTTGCCCACGCGGAAGAATATCCTGAATCGAAATCAACGCCATATTTCAATCACCATGCGTTCTATGCAAACCTTCATAGCTACCAATCGCAAACCCCAGGGGCCTCGAAGAACTTTGGCGCCCATTTACTCTACGGAGAAGTGGTCACATCAACAAATACGTTGCTTGAAAAGAACACGCGGCTCCTCCGAACTCTTCCCCAAGGTTTCACGGCCACGGCCACTGTGCAGGTCGCAGGCCGAGGCCGAGGGTCTAATGTTTGGGTTTCGCCGGCAGGAAGTCTGATGTTCAGCACTGTGATCCGACATCCCATGGCTCAAATGCAGTCTGCACCGGTTGTTTTTGTTCAGTATCTTGCCGCCATGGCCATCGTCCGAGGGATCAAATCTTACGACAGAAGTCTTTACAAAGAGATGCCAATTAAACTGAAGTGGCCGAATGACATCTTTGCTCTAGATCCTACCAAGGCTTCGGAGAATGGTGGCGATCGAAATGAAAACTATACGAAGATTGGTGGTATTTTGGTGAACAGCCATTACAATAGTAAGGAATACATTGCGGTCTGCGGAATTGGACTCAACACCTCGAATGCGGCGCCCACTACATCATTGAATCAGCTCACACAGTTCCTTCCGCATGACGTCGCCCCATTTACCCTAGAAAAGCTTTTGGCCCGAATCTTGACTGTATTTGATGACCTCTACACCCGATTTTTAAGGACGGGCTTCGATGAGGCCATGGAGAAGTTATATTACGACCATTGGCTGCATATGGATCAGATTGTGACCCTGGACGCTGAAGGCGGCCAGCGGGCTCGAATCAAAGGAATCACCAGGGACTATGGTTTGCTCATTGCGGATGAACTTGGATGGGAAGATCGGGAGACGGGCAGGAGGTGGACTTTACAAAGTGACGCCAATAGTTTTGACTTTTTTAAAGGTTTGGTAAAGGTCAGTGGCTGATTTCAATTTGGTCGTCCTCCTCATCGGATTTTTCCGATTCCTCTAAATCGCTCAACTTGAATGCGACAAAGGCTGACCGTGGTATCCGTGAAGAGGAAAATTTGAGGCATGTTTGGCCTCCAGAACTCGTCGATCAGCGTGGCAGTTGGGATTATAGACTGCTACGTGGCCGAACGAGGATGTCTCTATCAAGCAATTGCCTCATGTTGGAGTCGAGGTCCTTTGTTTGGAACTGGAAAACCCACGAGATTGACACGAGACGCAGTGGATGTGGCCAGGGTGTTGAACGAAACCGAGGGTAGACAACTTACACTAGCTCTTGCTTCAGGGATCTCAATCCTTGTATTGCACAGCATGAGCCTCCATTCTCGGATTCGGATAGCATCACAAAACCTCGGCACGAGTCTCTTCATTGTCCAACCTTTTGGACAGTCCCAAACCAGAAAAGTGCACGGCGACGCTATTTATTCCAGACAGCGACGACCTGAGAAGCTCTTCAAGCAATTGCTTCGAACCGGCATTATTGAATTTGGGGCTACAAGATTCAAATAAAATGCGAGGTTTGTGTAAGTTATAGGATCTCGAGGATGTAACTCGGTTGGTCCATCAACTTCGTCTAGTCGACATTTCTTCAAAGCTAAAGAAGATTGCCTTACGTGGGGAGGCCGTTTGATAGGGGTCGGTGGGATCAAGGCACATTATTCACTGGAAGACTCTTTAGGCTGCGCCATTAGTGGGATGTTGTCTTTGAGAAGCATCGGAAACCAGATGCAAGGGCAGTTTGTCACAACACGAGTACTCTTGCCAGGCATGGCGGTTAGATATGCCTCTCACGGGCACCCGATAGACATTTGGGCATCAGGACACTGGCCTGGTCTTCGAGTCCCCCAAGGCGTCTGCTGGGATAGTTGAGACATGCATGGATACGCAGTGCCAGAAATTCTCCATGTTTACTGAGTACAGGCGAAAATGAGGCTGTCACTTTAGACAGCTCCATCAGCAATCAAACTCTCGGACAGCCAACTCAGCAACAAGACGGGGAAATTGACTCTTGGATACGGCTTTATCACGGCCCTTGCGTAATATGCTCATGGCGCAGCATCCGGAAAGGCGATACCGCCGGGAGGTCCCGCCTATCTAGGAGTGCATCGACCATTTGAGGACATGGCCGAGCCAATGAGTTGCGCAAAAGATGATGAGTTAGAAGTGACGATGAAGTTATCTGGAGACGAGCGCCAACAATGGACAGCCCGGAGACGCCCCAAGAGGCTATGGAGGCATCCGTCCGGAATGATGAAACGTGCAGTAATTTTTTTGGCCAATTCACAATCACCCTCTAATGATCCTGACATGATCTTGTCCTTTCCTGTATGAATATTTGTAGTAGCTAGAATGCCCAAGGTCCCTTTCGGAGCTTCGGAATATAGATTATCCGGTCACCGGAATATGCACGTGCTTTCGCTCATTTTCAGGTCCTAACCTGACACTTGCAAACAACTAGAGTCTTTGCAAAGGAATACCTAAGACAGCAGTCTCTGTGGCGCTTTGGCGTCACATGGTCAGTATGCCTCTCAATAACGCGAATATGCTGCAATTCGTGCAGAATCGAGAATCTACTGGCTATCGCGTCACCCCGGGGCAACGCTTCCTGACGCCCCAGCCGACGACCCTACTCGAACGATTGCCACCTCGTCAAAGTCAAGGCCAAGGCCAAGGCGAATTCAAACATGATCGTCGAGAGAGTAGCCATGACGGCAGCACGCACGAAGAAATACTGCCCCGCGATGCTTCTAGATTAGAATTGCCCGTCCCAATCGCGATCAATAGACCAAAATCAGATCCTGCCGAGTCCGCAAACCAGAATGTTGCCGATGTCGCTGTGACTGTTCCTCCAAAAAGTTCTCGTACAGCGTCCGGGATGCAAGCACCTCTCTATGTAGGTGCCTCCCAGGTGGGGTTTGAAGTTACAACAGCTAACTCACTGCAAAGCATGCTGTGTCTGCCTTTGACGAGACACAAAGTATCCATTTCGATGACTCAATCAGCATTGCAGAAGATCAACTAACTCAAATGAAAGTCGGCCTCGGGATCGAATGTGGCCGTCGCTCTACAGATCTGCCGAATGAATCTCCAGAACATCAAGTCCCAAATTCACATGAGGGAGGCCCTGTTTCAAAGGGAAACAGTTCCCGACCGGCAAAAGTCCATCTATACAACGGGCAAGTTGAAGCGGACCAGGAAAGATGTCGACAAGGTCAACTTCCAAGGTATGGCACACGTTTCGACCGCAACAGTGATCGGCCAGTTTACAATGACGAGGGGTCCGATGAGGGTTATGAGCAAGATGGCGAATATGTTGCAGACGAAATGCCAGTATGGGAGAATACACCGTCTCGCACCCGATTGGCCCCAGACGTCGACCTTGCGAAAGATGCCTCGAAGAGAAAAACCGTCTCCAACGAGACTGAAGAGCCAGCTAGCCCTCTTTTGGAAGAAAGGGCTTCAAATATCACTCAGGAGATGCCAATCCTTCACCCGATAAATCGCTTCAGGATCCAGAAACAAGTTGAGAATAACAGCTTCAATGATGCAACCAAGCTCATCCAACCGTCGAACCAGACTCATCAGTCACGTCCTTCATCCAGCCAACCAGCAAAACATTCCTCCAAAGTATCCTCCTGCCAGGAATCCTCTTCCGAAGAAGACCAACCCCGGCCGGCCGACGCCTCAAACACTCCACGTACTTCCTCCAAAACTCCCTACCAAGAACCCGATCTAGATTTCGGCCCCGAAGACCTCAAGACCAAAACCATAGCAGATCTCGACGCCATCCCGTTCACTACTGACCCATCAGTGCCGGCGCATGAACCGGCCCTTGATGTAAACGGCATACCCATGACCCTCTCTGCGAAGCTTACCAACCTCTCTAAAATGCGTCACGAGGATCAATGCCGGTTCTTCCGGTCCCTAACGGACAGTGAACGTGAAGAGACCTCGGCATGGTTCCTGGAGAACCTTCGGTCCAACGTGGAGAAGCTAACAGCGGCACGACTGGAGAGAAGAAAGATCGCACTCAATTACGAGATGGAAGTCAAGAAGCATGAAAATTTGGTCAAGATGAAGAAGGGACATGTCGATGACGAATTGGCAGGGCTGAAGAAAGGTGGTGGAGAGCTGATTGCCGGCAGGACCGCAGGGAAGTAAGGAAAATGGGATGGGTCAAAACACCTCATCGACTCGATTCACGACCCTGACGATTGTCACGAAGTACAAACACAACCGTGCTGAACGATTAAATGAATGATACCCTCCGTGCGATGACCATCACTGTACACGATTGCCAATTGCCGATGACGCAAAACTGGAATATCGGCTGTGAAGACCTTTCCTGGGTCCTATGACCCCACATGACATGTATGAATACGACAAACAAAGAGGAAAAAATAGATTTGGTCGAAAGGAAGCGTACAAATAATCGAATCAGAAATCCTAATTTTAAGGACCCAATGCTTTTGTCCGTTAGCTAGCTCTTCTATCCTCCAGTTCTCGAGGTTTCATCTATCTATCCACGTCACATTCACGTCCGCACTCTCCTTCCCCATAGAGAGAAAGGACGCGGGAAGTCGGCAAGGTCTGACTCTTTCTGAAGAAGAACGGACTGATGTCAATGGCCGGGCTATATAGTCCTGGACGTCAACGCCTTATACGGCCATGGCTGGTGGCGGCGTCGTAGTAGAGACAGCATCGGCTGGAATGAGGTGGAGCGTCTCTCCAAGGCAAAACCAGATCTGTCAAATCCAGACCCATACAAAATTTCCAGGGCTATTCCTCTTGGAAGTGTAGGAAGTAAAGCATAAGCTGAGCTTTCTTCAAGATCCACCGTTAGGCACGAATGCCTCCTGTGCTCAACTCTTTCTCCTGACCGGTTTCCGCCGTACCAGCTTCGGCATCAGCTTCGTTCTCATCCGTATCAGGGTCGACTTGAGTTCTCTGAACGAGCTTTCCCAGAACCCTAGCCAGGCGTCGATAATCCATGAGCAACTCTTGCACTTCGCCGATCTTAAGCTCTTTCGCGTCCGTGATGGTCATGAACCGTGATATCGGCGGTGCTGCTTTGATACCAGCCAGTTCGTCCTTCTCGGGATTGCGGAATGAGATTTTCTCCACCTCTTCTGACGCTTTACTATCGGTCTTTTTGCTGTTCTCGGCTAAAATGGCCCGTGCTGCAGGTGTTGGACCCGAAGGAGGAGAAGCAGACACGGTCGCCCTGCTCCCGAATCGTCCGAATGCACCACCAAATGCTGAGCCAATATGATTGATCGGGTTGAGACTAGTGCCGAAATTCTTGACTGACTCCAGCGGATTACTACTTGTTAGTTGAGGTGCTGATGGAGTAGGCTTTTGTATGTTTATCGCCGTTCCAGCCCCTTCGGAGGGCGAGCTTGAGCTGCCCGTCATAAATACCACTCGCTTCCCGCTTCCATTACTCTTGACGCTGTCCGCACTCCGTTCACGCACTGCTGCTTTTCGTCCACCAAGGAGGCTGAGAATCCTATCTTCTGTCTTCGTCAAGTTTGAAGGCATTGGCGTATGCTGGCCATCATGAATTGAGCTCGATTCGCTCAGCGCGTGGTCATCCTCATCCGGTGTCAGAGGTCGACTGACCAGTTGCCTGGCCTCATCCAACGTTTTCGGGACAATGACTTCTGCATTGGAGTTTTCGGTGCCTCGCTCCTTTAGTTTTCCCATGAGAAATTTGAAGCTGTTATCCAGCGTGCTCGAGATATTCTTGAAACCCTCTTCTGCGGTTGAGCGTACAGCTTCATTCGCATTGCTGATCGGCTGTAGAAGGTCGGAAAGGGTCCGCTGATGCCGAGTTGCTGGTGCAGGAGTTGACTTTTCCGGTACGGGCTTCATAATCGACAATGCGGGGCTTGCTTCCGCATTTGTCCAGGTCGCATTAGATTCTGACATTGCCGTCGTCGGAGACGAAGGTGCTAGCGCTAAATCAGGAAGAAGAGGAAAAGCCTCAAGCTTCTCCTGACTCGATGTCTCTGGCAGAGTTGGAGCCTTCTTGGGACCTTCAGGCAATTCATCCGCCCTCAAGCTGGTCAAATCAACGTTCTCTAGAAAGCTGATGGCAGCTTCGAGATTGGTCAAACAGTATGCTGCTTCACCGTCGATCTTCGGGGCGGCACGAAACCTCTGGATAAAGTAAAGATTGCTGATGATGTTGATGCCCTCGATCGGAGATGTAATCAAGGTGTAAATCAGGGTTGGAAGAATCTCGTCCGCGGAAGATGAAGAGGGGTGAATTGAATAGAGTGTATCGACGATGGCCTTATGAGCAGCAGTCAAATGTTGCAATTTTCCTAGCGGATAGTGTTCGTCATTCATCTTAGCAAGGCCTTCTCTCGCCGGTATCAACGAGACCTGGACATCTTCAGCGGTCTTCTCGGTGTCTGCGCTCCACTCAATACCCAGGTCTTTCAGCCCGATTCCTACCAGAGACAGGGCTGCCGTCTTTGATCTCAACTTCTCGTCTCTGACCTCGTCCAACGTGCTTTTATGTCTCCATATTTTGTCATATATCTTCTCACATACCCTCTTTTCCACAGCCTCTTCTAATACGACTCTCTTGTACTCCAACAATTTTCTCTGCTTGCGTCTTTCGGTCACCTCAGAAGCCGTCAACAATTGCTGAGAGCCCCCTCCCATATCCGGAGGTGCCAGGGAGTCATTTGAAGGTTTGCTCTGAAGAGCTTTCGGCCGTGCCGCTTTCGACGGCGTGGGAGATTGATCCCGGTTCAGACGTGATTTGAGCGCAGAAATGTGGATGGAGATTGCACCTGAGGCTCGAGCATAAAACTCTTGGAACAATTCGGATAGTTGGTCAATTGAAGGCGGTTCATGGTACACTTTGGCACTCAAGGACTCAACAAATCTATCCGTCAAACTAGCCAGTTCGATTGGCAACTCGTCAAATCGGTCCGGCAGAGTCTGGGACCGTCCCAGGTCAGGAGAAGGTGGTTCATTTTCTTCGTTTAATGGATTCTCAAACACATCTTCCTGTTCCGAAGTCACTCTCTTCGGTGACTTCAACGAGGTAACTGACTGGATAGTGCTGGCTCTACTCCTTCCGAGAGGGAATGGTGTAGGGGCCGGTTCGTAGCGGGTAAATGACTTGTTTGAAAGGGCAGGTGGTCTCGATTTTGTTGAACCAGTCGAGGCGTTTCTCGACATGACGCAGGTCAGGCTGTATAGGATAGGCGAGGATTCAGGCCCTATTCGTTCCGTTCGAGGAGGTTCTAGTTGGACGAGACAGAATTGCAGGACAGAGGCAAGTGTTCAGTTTCGAAACAACTAAACTGGGCATCCGTGCGTCAACATCATCTGGCCGTCAGCTTTCTCAGGCAGCCAGCTTGTCCTTGTCGAGCGTGGACTCGCTTGTAAGGGATCATTGTACCTGAGTCCGAGTCATCCGCCGGGGATTAATTCGTTGTCGATGCCGGGTTGAATGGGAAAGAGCAAAAGGGCATGTGATTCGGGTTTCTTTTATGGCGGGTGGAGCCTGCGCATGATGGGCTTTCGCAGCACACGACGTCGACACCACCACCCAAGTTTGTTCGACTTCTCCCTCCTTTCCCATTCCTCTATCGTCAAAGCAACACAACATGAAGCCACGGAAATCAAGAGGTCAGATATGCACTTCCAGACACAGAGTGACGGCAGGCATGCTATTGTCGTTTCTCGCCATTTCAACTCAAGTTGCTGCAGACAAGGCCCCGGGCATCGCCATCGACCCTTGGTATCCTGTGCCTGGGCCCAAGCCACCCAACGTTCACGATTTCACTTTGAGGCACATCTTCCATCGAGGCACATATCAAGACCCAGATCTACATAAACGCTACGATCTCCATCCCCAGGCCCCTGTGCTGGTGGCAGAAGATGATGGACTTCGATATTCTCTGCAAGATCCGCCACACTTCACGGCGAGATCCCACTCGATGGAGATTGAACGACTAGTCAACAGGCAGCCGTATAGCATAGAGAGGCATCTACAATATGCTAGACTAACAGGAAACCCCGCAATCCTTGACGCGTCAGACTGGACAATGGACGAGGTCAACGGCCCGAATATATCCGACAAAGATACAGTCCTCGATCTCGCTATCATGGCGGCGGACGCTTACGCTCCGGTCCCCGGCGAAGGAGACTGGGAAGATGTGTCACGGGGATATAACCAATCAATAGGATTTGGATGGGAAGGTGATGGGTTGAGAGGTCACATCTTCGCCGACCAGAACAATGAGACCGTCATCATCAGTTTGAAGGGGACTTCTCCTGCTGTCTTCGACGGAGATGGAACGACGACCAAGGACAAACTCAACGACAATCTTTTCTTTAGCTGCTGTTGTGCTCAGGGTGGACAGTACTTCTGGAGACAAGTCTGTGACTGCTACTCAAGTACGTACACCTGCAATCAAACATGCTTAGTCAAGGCTTTGCGAAAGGAAAATCGGTATTATCGTGCTTCAATCGACCTCTACACCAATGTCACCGAATTATATCCTGATTCGAATGTTTGGCTTGTGGGGCATTCCTTGGGTGGTGCAGTTACCAGTCTCCTCGGGCTCACTTTTGGACTCCCCACTGTCACTTTTGAGGCCCCCGGTGATGACCTTGCTGCGAAACGTCTCGGTCTCCCTTTCCCTCCTTCTTCCGATCCTTACAAACCACGCACGCGATACACCGGAGCCTTTCATTTTGGAAACACCGCCGATCCAGTCTTCATGGGCACATGCAACGGTGCAACAGCAACCTGCACCCTAGGCGGTTATGCAATGGAGTCACAATGCCACACGGGGCATCAATGTGTCTACGATACTGTCGGAGATTACGGTTGGCGAGTGGGCATTGGCAATCACAAGATTCGCAACGTGATTGAAAGTGTGATCAAAGTCTACCCGGACGTGCCCAGTTGCAGCCCTGACGACGAATGCGTCGATTGCTTCAATTGGAAGTACTTCGAAAGCAATGGATCCGATCCCACAACTTCTTCGACCACAACAACCACCTCCACACGAACGAGGACGACAACATGCAAAACGCCAGGTTGGTGGGGTTGCCTTGACGACGAAAGCTCCACCACCACAACATCCACTCCCATCATTACGACGACTTATACAACAACCAGCTGCGCCACGCCTGGTTGGTTCGGGTGTAATAAGGGAGTCAATGTGACCATCACCACGACCACGGTTGCGCCAACGGTCACCACGACTACTTCCTCGCCGGCCAGCCACCACACCCTCACGACACCGTCTTCTTCATGCCAACATCCAGGTTGGTGGGGATGTCGCGATCCAACGACAACACAGGAATCATCTCCGTCACCTGCATCCTCTCAAACGATCCCGACTCGCACGGCTAAGCAACATACGTGCCAGTCGCCCGGTTTCTTCTTTGGCTGTCGTGATCGTACCGTTTATGATTCGACCATACCCACGACACGTTTAATAACCGAGGCTCCGATTCTAACGGCGAGCACTGCGCAGCCGAGCATTACTCAGTCCAACGATGACGAGAAGGGACGTGGGAAGTGCAGGCACCACGCATTCTTCGGACTCATTTGCCTAGATCAAGCTCAGGACATTGACACCATTGAATTGTGAGGGCATTAAGATTACCGTGTTCATGATAGTTGGATTTGAAATGCTTTTTGGTTGTTTTGGGGGACATGGCAAAGATTGGACTGATAGGTTGGAAGGCTGGTTTGAGCTAGCGTTCATCATGGACCACGTATTTCCCCACCGACGATTTTCCTGCATCACTCATGCATGGCTTGATCTACACGAGGCAACCGGATGGACGGGATGGACATAACGAGACTCATGTAGGACTCAGTTATTCATAGCTCACATAAATGTTATGCGACCTATTACAATACCGCAGTCCCTAATCTCGTGTTTTCATCTAAAACGCCGCAATATTGTCTCTATTGTATCTCCTACGGAACTTCAGCCTTACAGTCCACGTGACTCCCCCTTTCCGTTTCCCCCGGAATTTCGACCCTCTTTTCAGACCACTTCAGCAGCCTCGAATGACCATGACCACGCGGATGAATATTTTCAATAAACATACCGGAAAATTTAGATGATCGCCTTCCGGATTATTTCGCTCTTTGGGCAGTAATTCGAGCCGATACTCCCTAAGCCCCCCCCCCCCCGATCACGCTTCTTGTTCTCTACGGATACATAGGGGCTTCTTTAGCCAGATAAATGTTGCTCGCGATACGGCCTGCACAGTTTCCAAAGTTTAATCCGATCATACTGTTGTTCAACCAAGCAATGCAGCTAGGTGGTGCGACGAAGCTGCCGGAGCTGTCAAAGTAGATCGTCATGTAATGGACTGCCGTAAACAGAGAGGCAGATGCGAGGAGCATAGGGAGCTGTTGACAGCCATGACAAGGCCTGCTGTAGCGGTATCGTAGGCGGCCTGAAAGAAAAGCGATGAGTAAGCGGAAACGTCCTAGAAACAATGACAATCAAATCGGTTCCCGTTCCGATACGATACAAACGGACGGAGGAGCTTAGGGTACATAGTCGTGTTGGTTTCTACCACCCGAACAGCATCTTAAGATCAAAGAAGGCTCATTTTTAACAGCACTCTTGCTCAGTGTGTCCATTTGTGCTTTACCAGCGTTTGGAGAGGGTCGATGTATAAGCAGATTACGCTCATTTTCTCAAGAACTTCGCGGTCGCAGGCGCGGCGGCCGCAAGAACGCAGGCCGTTTGGCCTCCCAAGAAATCCGTCTCCATGCATGATAAACTGATCGCACGCCAGTAGCTTTCAAACCCCTCAACGGCACAAAAGGTTCTCCATACAGCTCTTACCATATCCCGACTCACTAGGATTGACAAGCCAGGGAGGCCATAGAGCGGGTGGGGAATATCAATGAAGACCGTGCGGGAAGGTAGGTGACGAGATCAGAGTCCCAGTGGGTTGTTGGCGTCCTGCTTCTTGCCTCCGATCGTGTCGGTGGCCCCTTTGGTAGTTTCGCCAACAGCTTTGGTCGTGTTGCCTAGCTATGCGATCGAACATCGTATATCAGTAAAATGTATCTTTTTCATATTCAGAAAGGAAGGATGATGGGGAGAACTAAATCAGGGGATATGGATCGAAAGTTGGAGAAGGGAACTTACGCCTTCAGTGGCGCCTCCAGCTGTCTTGCCCACACCTTGGCCGACACCTGAGACGGTGTTGCCGACAGTATCCTACTTTACTGTTAGCAGAATGAAGTATAGTGAGCATGTGGGAGGAGTTGGATGTACGGTAACGCCGCTGAGGGTGTTGCCCACGGTGTCGGTTACGCCGCCGAGGATGCCTCCTAGGCCTCAAAGAAGGGTCAGCTGTTGCATCTCAAAAAGCGTCAGGGAAGATGGGATGTGGATGACGATGGACTGCGATGAAGGCTCAAAGCAGGAAGGGTAAAGGGGGGAAGAAAGGCGTAATACCTTGTTGCTTCTTCTGTTCTTCAGACATTATCGTGTGTAATGAATACTGTAGATTCGGTACAGCCCCGTGATGTTATTACAGAGTGAAGAAGACGCATCTCAAAATGTGGTGTGGCCCTGAATATATACCTGAGTGTTGGGCCCATGCTGGCGAGGGCAAAGGGTTCCTCACGCTTTCTCAAAGAAAATCCTGTGGTTTGACGTCAACCTAGAGAATAAGAGGCATGGCATCATGCCTGGTCATTCGCTCCCTGGCTTGAGATCCAGAGGTCCCGGGCCCTCAAGCAAGGTCATCAGACTTGTCAGCGACCACAATTGATGGACAATAGGTGGGCAAAGGGACCGGGGACGAGGGTGAATGGCAAGAAAAATCCTGGCAGACATTACACATTACGTACTGAGGGAAGCTGGAGTGGGAATGGAATGGGACATGATTTCATTGCACCGCACCACTACCTGTGCAGCATGGCTCTTGAGAGGCGAATAGACGTATACCCTCTCAAACGATACATCATTGCTGTCAGAGAATGGCAGAAATCAATCGAGTCGATTCAAGCACTTTATGCCCTACCCAAGACTCATAGCAACGTCCTCCTGAACACTAAACGTCCTGTGTCCAGTAGGATTGTCTCGCCATTGATCCAGCACATCGTCTTCGGGCCCATCTCGGCTTCGATCACTCCTCATGCTCGACTGTGCCGTGTTTTTCCCACTGCTACTTTTGCTGTCACTGCGATCTCGCTTCGAAGAAAACCATCCGCCTTTCTTCGTCGTTGCAGATTTGACAACAATGCTGGAATCGTCGTTGGTCTTTTGATTTCCAGTGTTGGCCGTCTCTATTGGATGAACAGTGTTAGGGTTCACCGTGTCTTCGGACCCGGCTAATTCTTTGCCAAATTCCTTAGCCTTCTTCACCTTATCTTCTTCGTTGTCCGACAAAGATTGCGCCGGAGTTCCACTGGGAGTGGCTTCGACGCTCGGCGTAGCTTCCACCAACTCAGCGTCTCGATACCATTTTCTTCTTCTGGTATATCTTCCCCATCCATCTTCCCTCCTTCCATCATCCCATCGATTGTCGTAGTAGATCCAGCCTCCACCATCTTCACTCACATCTTTTCCTGTGCTTCCGGCTGCTCCTGTCTTGCCCTGACTAGCGGCCCTCTGGTACTGTTTAGCATCACCGTGTTCTATCCTCCATTCTGAACCGTCCACCCACCTCCATCGAGCATGGCCCCCTTCCACTTCTGGCAATTCGAATTCGTCTTTGGATGGGGCAGGGTTGAGGTGTTCGTCTGTCCAGGGACCACGTTCATAGGCAAACAAAGAGGTCGTCCAACCGAGGCCGATCCATCGGCGTTGGTTCTCGTACAAGATAAATGTGAAACGGATACCTGAGGAATCGGGTCTCCGTTTCGTGGCCATCTCCGAGGCGAGGCCTGTTTGTGATTTCGTCCGGGATCCCATGCCTGGTCGAGGCATTGAATCAGATTTGGGATGAGGAGAGATATCAAATTCTAAGCCCGTGACAAATGCGGCAGCCTTTCGCATAAAGACAGAACGCCAAAGAATAACCCGCGACACACGAGCCGGTTTGGAATGCCAAGTCAAAATTATAGTGCCAAAAGTGAGAATGACCCGTCGAGTGGTCAGAATATAGAACGGTGGCAGCGTCAACATGATCCAAAATGGGGTTACTAAAAGGACACGGATGAAGAGAGTTGTCAGAGCAGGACGAGTCGTGGCGGCGGTAGCAGTCGTCTGCGTAGAAAGAAAATCGGTCAGGTTGAGAAAGGGTTCCAACAGGATGTTGCAACGAGCAGTCAACTCTTGCAGGGTGTCGACAATCTCATCCAGGGTTTTATGATGAGAGGTCGATTCCGAAGATTCTGTTTTGTCGCCTTTCTTGGGGCGTTTGTCTCCGGTCTTGCTGGTTGATGACAGAGGTGAAAACCTTCTCGAATACATTCCCAGGATCAAGCCAATAACCACAATGATCGGGCTCGCAAACAGAATAATTTCACTGCCGTAGATTGTGGCCGCCCAAAATGCCACCACCAGCAGGTACGATTCCCATGGATCTGGCGTACTCCATGACAGCAGCCCTGCCAGTTTGTTGAGAGGCAGTAGAAACGGATGGGAATGTGCCAATGTTCGAGTGATTTGAGGAGGTGTGGCGACCAACAGAGGGGACTTCTTGTGCACTATTATTGTAGAGCGCTGCTTGGATCTGGCAGCATGGCCGGAGGGAGACGTCGGAGAAAAGGCTGCATAAGTGGGAGGATTCGGGTTCCAGTTCTGATGGGAACTCGAGGGGTCAGTGGGGGACGCATAAGACGCTGGTCTGGACATTGATGAGATCCAGGGAGTGTCTGTGGAATCATCACACAGAGTCAGTCTAGGACGGTCATGGAAGCGAGGAGGACGTGGTGTGCACCAAATGCTGCCATATAACCCTAACCCTTAGTCATGAAGGAAACGGTGGCGACGGCGAATGAAGAGGGCAGCGGTGGTGAGAGTGAGGACGAGGACGAGTGTATAATGTAGAGTCGGTGGATATATCTTTGTGGTATTTGGCAGGAAAATGAATCAGAACAGTATTGGGTAGACATGGCCAGCGACCAGGTCAACGACAATATATCTCCAGAGAGACAGGTGGACGTCTTGTGCGCAAAACGGGCAATGTGGTCTTCACGCGGACGAAGGGCATGTGCACCAAACGTTGAAGGCTTCCATGAGATGCCGACGTCAAACGCGAGCAGGGGCTCCCATCACGTGAGGCCGTGGGTTTTCGGACCAGCAACATTAAGCGAGGATTTGCCGATACAAGCAGCAGAAGATCTTTTTTCGAACCAGAATAAAGCCCTTGGGCATCGCCATCCTCGGTCTCAGCAGCCATTTTGTTTCTTGTTCCTCTTAGTGTACAAGAGCCAATGGTGAGTACACGTTACCCCCGTCCTTTCCTGTATATTTATTCTCTTCAATAATACTGACCTGGCCAGGCGCACCGAATCATCGCCCAGATCGTCCTTACCGGCGGGCGTGTTTTCGGCAGAGCTTTTGCAGAGGCATATAAACAAGCCCAAGCCTCATCACAGTACGCCAGGGCCGCTGCGAAGAATGACCCTGGCGCCCTCAATACGGCCGCTGCCTCTGGCATGACCCTCGATGAAGCCTGCAAAATCCTCAACGTCAAGCCTCCTCAGGGTGGCGTCACGAACATGGAGCACGTTATGGAACGATTTAAGAAATTATACGATCTCAATGAACCCAAAAAGGGGGGGGGCGGGTCATTCTACCTTCAGAGCAAAATTCTGCGGGCGCGGGAACGAATAGAGATGGAAGTTCGGTCTGCGGAGCGGAAAGCAGCCATGGAAAAAGAAATCAAAGAAGGTTGGAAGCCCAAAATGTATAGAGATTGATCTTCGGTGCTAACCGTCTCCCAAGGACGGTGACCAGATTGGACTACCTCTGGGCTTCGACGGAATCCTACCCACTTCCTCTCGCTTTTTCCTGGTGACGGTTCGATCTTGATGCATAGCGCACGGCGTTGGATGGATGGTTGATGGTGGTACAATATCGTGGGAAGATTTCACCAAACATCATTTCGGCAAGCGAAGGGAAGTTCAAGACGTGTCGATTTGGTATGGGGAGAGATCTGAGGCCGGAAGAAAAAGGAATGCAGACGACAAGATGGCCATGGGCGTGGGAATGAACCTTGAAGACCATCCTGGAGCAAGGATATAAGCGTGATGATACCCCGAAAAGGGCCCTCTCAACTCATTATTGGGAAAAAGAAAGAATTAAAGCGTGGAGGCAGGAGTTGATCCGGCTATCGTCGGGGGATGCTGTGACTAAGGCCACCACTCGTATATAGTTTCCGCCGTGCCATGCCATACTCATCACAGAAGGCAAAGCGAGAAGAACATGTACAGAAAGAATTCGATTGGCGCCAAAATAGAAGACATGAATGCGTTGTCAGTGTGGTGTCGTAATGCTTGAGCAGGACACATGGGCGCGTGGGCGCATGGCTGCAGATAGTACCGTGCTTCTAATCGGCGCGGATATATTTCTTACGCTACCGATATTCAAGAGGACGGAGGGGAATGTGATTCGATGATATGAGGCCTGTCGTTTTCTATACCGGATAAGCAGAGAAAAGGGCTTTCCCTTGCAGGGGGGTCCTATGGAACAGCTTCGCAGTGCCGAGTTCCACAACCAATGTCGAGGCGTCATGGATCTGGATGGCGCCATGCTCGACTCTCCTTCGCCATCGCCCATCGCCCATCGCCCATCGCCATCAGGGCTGCATTATCTCAATGCTGCACAGTTCGTTTCTGTTCGTTACTGTGCATCACTCTGCATGACTCTCGTTGTATATCGGCCTCTTTTCCCTTTTCGGCTCATTATCATTCCTGTCCACGCTCCCGGCGCGTCCTCCTGCTCTTCGCCTGCGCCCTCGTCATCGTGAGCAGCAAAAAGGAGCAATCTAGGCACGGCAATTCATCTCCTTCTTCTCCCTAGCTCCCTTGTCTAGCTTTTCGTTTGTGCGCAGGTACAACGCCTACTCGCCCCACTGCTGTCGCAGTTCTCCCAGAATTCCCGAAACGAAGGAGGGAAAAAAAAAAGTGTCGACCATTCCCATCCACCATCCACCAGAATTTCCGACACCACCCAACATCTTGACCGCCAGCACCAAAGTTATTACAGGTCCTTCCCTCCCACCACTTTATCCTGCCGTCCACCTCTTCCTCTCCTCTCTCCTTTCCAATTCGTCTTCAGTCTCGACAATCCTTTGCCAGGACTGACCAGCTATGCCTAGGCCGATCTCCCCCCTTTCTGACTCACTTCCCCCTCTGATCTTTGGGACCGCCACCTTCAACTATCAGGTACCGAGTAGTCGCCCATCTCTGTCTCTCAGGACGGTCTCGATCTCTGACTTTGACTCGTAGTACAATGTCGATCCATACGCCTTGGGCCCTACCGCTCTCGTCCAGAAAGCTCTTGCCCAGGGAATCCATGCTTTCGACACCTCTCCTTACTATGGACCTGCCGAAGAGATCCTCGGGACAGCTCTCGACACTGACCTAGTTCGCAGACACTACTGTCGGGACGACTATTTCCTTCTCACCAAGGTCGGCCGAATCGCCGCTGATGTCTTTGACTACTCTCCGTCCTGGGTGAGACAAAGTGTCCAGCGGAGTTGCAAGCGTTTGCGAACCGATTACCTTGACGTCGTCTATTGCCATGACTGCGAGTTCGTATCTCCCGAGGAGGTTCTCGCTGCCGTCCGCGAGCTTCGTCGCATCCGTGACGAGGAAGGAACCCTCAAGTATGTCGGCATTTCCGGTTATCCAGTTCATGTTCTTTGTGATCTGGCCGAAATGATTCTCCGCAAGACCGGGGAAGCTCTCGATATCGTTCAGTCTTATGCGAATTTTACCCTCCAAAACACAAGGTTGCTTTCTGAAGGCCTCCAGCGGCTTATCAACACCGGCGTCAACGTTGTAACGAATGCTAGCCCTCTGGGCATGGGCCTGTTAAGAAGAGATGGCCCTTCAGTAGGCGCGATGGGTAATTGGCATCCAGCACCAAATGATCTGCGCCAGGCGTGTATCGACGCCGGAAAATGGGCCGAAACCAAAGGAGAAAAGTTGGAAGTTGTAGCGGTTCGATTTGCCCTCGAAAACTGGCTCCGCGAAGGTTCCAAAGTGGGAGCCCTGGGTAGTCCTCTGGGGAAGACTGACGCTTCTTACGGGCACGCCCTGACATTGCCTCGAGAAAAACTTGGTGTCAGTGTCATGGGTGTGAGTAAAATGGAAGAGCTTGATGAGACCATGCGAGTTTGGAGAAGTGTCCTCGACGGTTTGGCTGACGATCTTGATGCTGAACCAGGAACCATCACTCCATCAGATGCCGTCAGTGACCATGAATGGTCTCTTTGGCGTCGACAAGCTATTCGTGTCCTTGCTAAAGGGATCCGAGAAGTTATCGGCCCTCAGTGGGTGGATTATGCTTGGGCCTCTCCAGACCCTGGATTTGTTAACCAACGACTGAACTCATTCGTGGTTGAGACGCCACAAGCCGAGGCGCCGGCAGCGGATACTGCAATGTTGACGCCGCCTTCAGAAGCAGATGACAACGGGATTCCCGTCGATGTCCCTGCTTTATGCTGTGAAGCGTAACCACAAGACAGCAAGGGGGCAGTGGTTTCTGCTGCACCACTTTCATTCGCTAACGGTTGCTCTGTTATTTGTAAATCCTCAATTCCACCTGATCCAACGCCTTCCTTCCCAACTCAACACCCTTACCAGCATTTCAACTTGCCGTTTCTCAATCTTGCCATCACAATAGCGGCGGCTCGCCAAAATAAAAAACCAAAAAAAAAAAAAAAGCAAAAATAACCTCCCTGAATTTTTTTGAAGTCACGGAAGTATTTCGACCTTATCATCGTCTGCCAGGGTCTGAAGTTCAAAGTCCACCTCCTTATTGTCTGTGCGGATTCTGCGTTTTCGACACGGCATGTAGAGGTCTGTTCCAGGTAAGCCCTGAGTCGTGCATCTTCCCCGTAACATTGAATAACAGTTGACGGGAAGCCTCCGAGAAGCGCATTGAGTTCGCAGAAGTGGTCCCCAAATCACGAGCAGAGTCAATCTTTACCTGTTCGTGAGTAACTACGATCCGCAAAAAGTACCCGACTTCTACAGCTCCACTGAACGAGTTCGAAATCTTCATCAGCTGCGGCAACCTCCACACCCTCTACCCGCGACGTCGATAAGAATCTGATGGGACCCCTCAAAGTCAACACTCTCGTCCATAAATGCGCGGATATGCTTATTGTCGAAGACTTGAAAAGGCTAGCAGCGGAAAGATTCTTGAAGGAAAGCAAGATTGCTTGTTCATCTGGAAGGCTCTGCAGAAATTTCCAAAGCTCGTGTACAAGCCTACTTGGGGGAAGAAGTCTCTGATCAACGGAAAGAAGGAATGCGATCACAGCCGCAATGTCCTTGGCTAGCGTTCCGTACACGACATCCTAGAAAAAGATGAGGGCCGTGAGAGCCTATTGCGATAATGCTAACGAGAAACCCGCTCCATCACGTGGCATGATTGACCATCAAACCTATTAGAAAGATCCATTCAAGGCACTCGCATTTTGATTTCCGGGAATGCGTCGTCGACAAATCTCACCAGCTTCATGGATCTTCCACACATACATACTCTTTTTCAGGTCAAACATGGTGGGAGGGGATGGTGCTCTCACTGACGGAGAAGTAATCGAAGGAGAGCTATGGGTGTCTACGATCCCTGCAACATTTCGCATGTTCATAGCAGTGCATGCTTGGTAGCAGGGCTTTAGGTCGATCAACTATTTCCAGGCACGCAACAGTAACGCAGCTGAAATGAACATCAATGTAACTTAATCCATTCCATTGCAAAAGTGTTAGGATAAAGCTAGAAGAGTAGGCATAGACGTTTCAATCCCCATCCCGAAGGCGCCTCTGAAGTCCGTCTTTCTCTAGCCATAGTCATCCCAGACCCTTCCTCACCAAAGAGTGTTCTATTCAACATCAACGACGACGCATTGCTCAACCATACGGTCCACGACACTTTGCAGCGTCCAGTTACCACGCCAGAACCGTCTCCACGTTGTATCTTCACCAGCGACGCTGCCCACGGCATCCTCAAGACCCTTAACGCCAACCATGCCCTCTTTCTCTCTCCAGCGCCGCTCCGCCTCCTCGCCAGCGCGTCTGACTTGCTCATCCTCATCCTCTGCTTGGTATAGATCGCACTTATCACATTCTCCGCACTTTAGGCCTGGCGTGGGGCGGAAATGCTCACAGAAATGCCGATATCCTTCGCCGCCTTCCGAGTTCGAGCCAGCTTTGCCAATGTTCTTGCGACACAGGTAGCACATGCTGTATCCACAGACGCAGGTGAGTTTGTTGCAGCCAGAGGATTTGACAAAGTTGGTCCCACATCGTGGACAGGTGCGTTTGATGGCGGCCGTGCGCGCGGCTTCGACCGTCGTGCGCAACGACAGAATCAGTGGCTCGTGGCAGACGTGCGGGTCGTGCCAGGGTTTCAGGCATTTGAGGCATGATTTCCGTGAGCAGGAGGCGCGGCGGCAGACGAAGCGAGTGGTTCGGCTTTGTAAGGCTAAGTGGTTGAGAGAGGTGTAGAAGGTGGTGAGGAAGAAGTTAGGGAAGAGCAGGAGGAAGGGAATGAGGAGGAAGAGGATGGTTGGGAGGAGTTCGAGGAGCAGGATGAACGTAAGCGGACAGATGTCCGGAGGTTTGCGGATGCGCCAGGTTAATCGAGACGCCGTTTCACGGTCGTAGATTTGCTCGGCTTCTGCATAGGAGCAGAAGGGACAGCGGATGACTGGAAGGGCGGACTGCCGCAGGCTGTGTTCGGCCAGGCGATCTTCGAATCGTGCCCACGTCTCGCTGCCGGACTTTTCGAGCAGCGCTGCGCGATGAACAAGGTCTTGGGGAATGCAGCCGTCACAGTTGTCGATAGCGAGACACTTCAAAGTGCCGTGTTCCACGGAGACGGATCTCGCCCAGCCTTGTCCGAAGATAGCCTCGTGGAGGGTCCGGCGGACACAGTCCAGGCAAACAGTGTGGTCGGATTGAGTGCATACTGAGACATCTTCGAAAGTAACGTCGTTGTAGCAGACCTGGCACTCAAAGAGAGCACCAGCTTCCTCAGCTTCTTTCAGATTGAGTGCATGAGCTAGCTCGAAGTCGATCGCTTGTTGATCCTTCGGTTCTCGAGATTGAACAGGGCGCATAAATAAACCTGACAATTCCCGGTCAAGTTCTTCGCTACCTGTTGCGAGCAATCGTGGCCCTCCCGGTTCTATCCTTGTTTTGTCCAAAAGGATGGACGGCGCTTCATCTCGCGGCTTCCTCTTTTTGAATATGCTCGTCAGGGCAATTTTCCATGATTTGCTCGCCAATCCTTGTAGTGTTGGTCGGGCATTGGTGTACGAGAAATTCACTTCTGCGAGGACCGCGTCGATGGTGCTCTTGCTCAGTCCGTTAAACTCGCGTCCGACAGTCCACTTGACCGCGTCAATATAGGCTTTCGTCCTGAAGAGTTCTTCGGTGGGGAGTGTCTCGTCCAATCCTCTAGGCGGTAAATTGAACCGGCCCTTAGCCCATTCTCCCTTATACTTGTAGAGCTGTTCTGTACATATCGGCAGTCTGCTATCACCATCAAATCGGAGAAGAAGTTCACGAAGTACTTCAGTCTTGACGTCTGGAAAGAAATCGGCGAGGACCAACAGGTCCTTGTTCATGGAAACCGATGTATCTTCATCTTCGTCTTCGTCTTCGTCTTCGTGACTCAGAGTCTCTTTCGAGCCGGCTCGAAATGGATTCTTGCGAAGTACTTCGGCGAGGGCAGAGCCTGGAGAGGTCGGGCGAGATGAGGTGAGAGGAGGGGATCGACGAGTAGAGGATGAGAACGAGGACGGAGAATGAGCAGAGCGTTTTGATGAGCTCGAGTAAAGCCACATCACATCGATTCAGCAGAGTCGACATGGTCATGGAGAGGTTGGAGAAGAGTCATTATTCTCGATACCTTGGGCAAAGGCATGAGTAAGGCTGATGAGAAAAACCACTTGTACAGCCACTGGAAAGCCCGACGAAGCCTGGTTGCCTCCACACCTTATTGGGCACCAGATTTCCCAGTGTCACACTTTCTTGCCCACCGTCACACTTCTCGACCAAGTTTGCCTTTGGGTCACCAAACCCACCTACCTTCGTTATTTGAAAGCCAAATTTTTATTTTCAAAAATATTCCGATCCAGCAAAAATTGGGGCTCAATCGGGATTCGAACCCGAGGCCTGTCACATTCTTATGGCTTGTTTGCAGCCATAGGCAATAAGAGTCCCGAAGCGACAATCATACCACTAGACCATTGACTATTACCAGGGGTTGTGAGCGAGATAAATGGCATGGAAAAGGTGGAAATCATCGACTTACGCCGCTGTCGATTTATGATCAAGAAATCAAACAAGTTTGAGGTTGTTCTATACATAAAGACAATATTTTTCTGGCCGGGAATTTCCGGCGTCCAGCGTGTTGTAAGGCCCAAGAGGCCCCCAAGCTTCTGGCCCATTGAGGCTACACACGCAGGCGGTCGGCCATAGAGACGGGAGCTGAAGAAAATCGAACAATGAATCGGAAAAGAGTCTCTAGCTTTATATTCTGACGAAAGATTAAAAGATCCTCCACAAAGCATTTCCTTTTACTAATCTACAATTTGGGCTTGGGAGCACCAAGCAATTCTGCGCCAGCTCCAGCGATACACAGCTTGCCAGTTTCCTTCACCTTGGTCTGGAAAATGACCTTGTTGCCCTCCTTCCACATCTCAGTCACCAGTGTTTGCCCTGGAAGGACGGTACCAGCAAAGCGGACCTTGATGTTCTTGAACAAACCATATGTCTGTACAATATGCTTACCGCTGAAGCCAAAGAAACAGAGACCGTGCAAGATGGGAACCTTGAAGCCACCGACCTTGCTGAACTCGGGGTCGATGTGAAGAGGGTTCCGATCTCCGTTCAGTCTGTACAACGCGGCCTGGTCCTCCGAGGTCTTTTCCTCGACAACGGCATCAGGTGCGCGCTTAGGAGGCTGGTAGACTGCAGTGGCATTTCCACGGTTGGCGCCCTTCTTGGGTCCTCCGAAACCACCGGAACCTCGGACGAAGACGGTTGATTCATTGTAGAAGAGATCTTCTCCCGTATTTGCATCCTTGGTAGTAATGCCGGTGACTGCCAGGCAAGCGGCGCCTTTGTCGACCACCTCAACAAGTCGAGGATAGGAGATAGTCCTGGCCTTGGTTGGGATCGGGAACTTTCGAATTTCCAGGTATTGCTCGCCGTGGAGGAGCATCATAGGTGAGAAGTTGGGCATGATCTCATCCATGCTGAAGGGAGACTCGGCGTTGAAGAAGGGAATGACACCAAATGATGGTAAGACTTGGAAGTTGTCATCATTCTCATAGACCAAAGGCAGCTGCGTCCTATGGGCGTTCAAGGACAGGTTGTAGAGGATAACGTCTCGATCGTCGTAGGAGAATTCTGTGCCGCTGGCTTTCGCTTGCTTGGCCTTCTCGATTGCCGCCAGATAATCCGTGCCAGAACTGTCCGATTTCTTGCTCTTGTTGGCCATGTTGGCCATGATGGACTTGACTCCTTCTTGTCCATTTTCGGGGTGGTCGGCACGGCCATCCTTAAAGTCGATGATTTTCGACCACTTCTCAATGACATGCTCGGGAGTCAGCTTGACGTCAACAGGGAAGCCGTGACCTCCAGATCTCTGCCATCTTGTCCGTGCTTGCCAACCACTGCCGACCTCGAAAAGGAGACCTGTTGGCGGTTCCGGAACTCTGTCGGAGCAAAGCAAGACCACGAGAGGAGCAACATATTCGGGCTTGAACGCTTGCACCAACTCCTCTGGTAAGATTGTGCGGGTCAATTGGGTGCCGGCGTTGGGAGCAATTGTGTTGACAAAGATGTTGTTCTTGCGGCCTTCCAGGGCCAAAGCTCGAGAGAATCCAAGGATACCAAGTTTCTGCCTCCGTTAGCAAGGGGCGTCTATAAAGATTAAGCTTGTTCTTCTTCCAAGACTTACAGCTGCAGCGTAGTTGGCTTGTCCAAAATTCCCGTAGATACCGCTGGTGCTAGTCGTGTTCACAATGCGGCCATATTTCTGCTTCAACATGTAAGGGTAGGCCGCTTTTGTGACGCTGTAAGTACCCCTGAGATGCACAGCAATAATGTCATCCCACAGTTTATCGTCCATGTTGACGAAAGCTTTGTCTCGGAGGATTCCAGCATTGTTGATCAAAATATCGATTCTTCCAAATGTATCGATGGCGGTCTTGACAACAGCAGCTCCGTCCAGAACGGAGGCTTTATTGCCGACAGCCTTGCCTCCCAATTTCTGAATTTCTTGAACGACCGTGTCAGGGTTGACCAAATCGTTGACCACAACGAAAGCGCCGAGTTTAGCAAAGGCCAAACAATAGCCCCGACCAAGACTAAGCAGAGCAGTTAGTAAGGAGTGGTCGCCGTCGAGAATCACATGCTGACGTACCCAGCACCACCACCAGTGACCAACACTACTTTTCCATCAAATCGGATTTCCTCACCAGGATCATTGCTTCCCATCTTTAATGACTCTTCCAATTTACCAACCATGTCGGCAACACCGTTAGGATATTCTGGTTCTGAAAAGTCGCTCACCTTGTCCCACTTCTTGAGAATGGCACCAGGGGTGTAAGTATGATCGGCCTTCAGCAACAGACCCTTGGCACGTTCCCATCTCAGTTTCGCGATGTGACCGCCACCAACTTCAAAGATGGAGCCATTCTCGGTGGTGTTGGAAGGATGCACCAAAACGGCAACTAACGGGACCACCCACTCGGGCTTCAAGTTGGCGAGAACGTCCGGAGGCATGACCGTCTCGGTCATTCTACTGGCAGCAATGGGAGCAATGACATTGCAAAGGATGTTGTATTTTGCGCCTTCTTTGGCCAGCGTCTCGGTAAAGCCCACTTGGGCGAGTTTGGCCGCCGAGTAATTGCATTGACCGAAACTGCCGAACAAGCCTGCGGCCGAAGAGGTATTGATGACTCTGCCGTACTTTTGTTTTCTGAAATGTGGCCAAGCAGCTCTGGCGCATTTGTAGGCACCTTTGACATGGACAGTATTGATCAAGTCCCAGTCAGAATCTTTCATGTTCTTGAAGCTGATGTCACGTAGGATACCGGCATTGTTGAGGAGGACGTCGACACGGCCAAAGGTGTCAATGGCGGCTTGGATGATCTTTTCGCCATGTTCGACGCTGTCATAGTTGGCGACGGCCTTACCACCAGCGGCTTTGATCTCGTCGACTACCACATCGGCGGCCTGGAAGATGCATACCGTCAGAATCGGGACTGGAGCGAGAAGCATGTGACAGAAAACACCGACCTTGGTACCGGCACCTTCGCCCTTGAAAGAGCCACCCAAGTCATTGACAACAACATTGGCACCTCTTGAGGCAAAGAAGAGAGCATATGCCTTGCCTAGACCACCTCCTGCTCCGGTGACCACGACGGTTTGGTTGTCGAAACGTAGTTCCTGTACCATGTTTACTTGGGTATCACATGCAGGGTACGGAAGGGACAGGAATCAACCGGCTGGGTTCGAGAAGAAAGAAATGAAAGGAGGCTCGAGAGAAGATATTTCAAGCGGAGGAATATGATGGATGAAGAGAGTAGCCGATGGATTGTACCGGGGACGACAAGACATGAACGTGAAAGGGTACGGAGGCCACTAGCTACGTAATGAATGCACCGCAGAGGGACCTCAGATTACGGCCGAGGGCCGTTGGGGAGCCGAGGCACATGTCACGTGTGCTTGCAATTATTCGCACAATTGCCCTCCATCGTCCAACCTCCGATGCCCATCTCCTTCTGCCACCCGCATTCGCCTCCGGCTCTTTTCACCCTACTAATTCCGGGCATATGACTGCGGCTGACGGAGGGTTATTCTAAGTGTATGCCTTCTTGAACGCCACCGCTTCATAACATGCAATCAGAAGGTCTTGTCTGCAAACAAAACAAAAGCGTCACGACCGGTTAAACAAGAGTTGTAAAGAAAGAAGAAACACCTTCGCGGTCTGTAACCCGCGGTCAATCTATTCCATTCATCTTTTCATCTAAAGTCAGTCGGCTTGCTCTCCGTTCTTCAACGTCGGACAATTTTCTACAAGCATTTTTGTCCTCCCCGCGTCATGTTCACTCCTCATTGAATAATGCCACAATGCCAGAAATCCTCGACGACAAAGCTCAACATGTAATCCCCTTCATCCAATCCATGCTCTCACAACATCAACTCTCCCACTCTAACGAATCTAACCCGCCTCCCTTCTTCATCGGCCTCAACGGCGTTCAAGGAGCAGGCAAATCTGTCCTAGTCGACATCTTGAAAACCACCTTATCCTTGCCTCCTTATAATCTGTCCACCGTCGTCTTCTCGCTCGACGACCTCTATCTTACACACACAGACCAGGTCTCACTTGCCCAATCACACCCAGATAACCCACTGCTTCAACATCGAGGGCAGCCCTCGACGCACGATATTCCACTGGCACTCTCCATCTTCGAGAGTCTCAAGCGCAACAAACCGACCAAGATCCCACAATACAACAAAGCCGCGTTTGCGGGACAAGGCGACCGCGTCCCCGAAGATGAATGGGAAACAGTAAACACCGACCCTTCCCACCCTGCCCGGGTTGTGCTCTTCGAAGGATGGTCCGTGGGCTTTCGTCCCCTGAGCTCTGAAATCCTCGCTTCGACGCACGCGGCAGCTGTCTCTGCTGCGCAGAATGCCACCCCTGAAAGCCCGTACAGGGGCTGTTTAGGATACAATTCGCTCGAGAGCGTCACGACGATCAACGACGCGTTGAAGGCCTACGACGCATTAACCTCTCAGCTCGACGCGTTCATCCACATTGACGCCCAGGACACTATTTACGTGTATAAATGGCGGTTGGAGCAGGAGGCTGGCCTGCGCGCGTCCAGAGGGACCGGCATGACGGATGAGCAGGTCAGACATTTCGTCGACGGGTATTATCCCTCGTACGAGCTGTACACGGAGACATTGCACGAGGGGGTGTTTAAAGGTACCAAAGAGGATTGGCGGGGGAGGCAGTTGAGGTTGGTGGTTGGTGAGGATAGGAAGGTTAGGGAGGTGGTGAGGATATGAAGGTGTTTTCCAGAACCGAAGAGAATGTGAATGCAAATCCTCAAGGAAAAGAGAAAGAAATCGGCCTGTCAAGGATTGGACTGTTCCAGCAACCCCCGAGCGTGCTTTTTTCGACATGGTTTCACAGACTCTAAGGTTTGCGTCGAGTCCTCACGACCACAAAATGAATGAAATCAGGGAAACTGTGTCTACGACGCACAGTACAAGGCTTGCTATATATATATACCCACCTAGGTCAGAACGGATAGAGCGAGAAGAAGAGCATTACTTGGCTAGTTGCATTCAACAAGCGCCGAGCTTGGGACGGGCTCCCCACTCCCCCTTCTTTCAGACGAGGCTGTCCCCCCTTTGGGCAGAACTCTCGCTAGGGGTTACGCGAAGCTCAATGGCTGCGACGCAATTCCCGTGAATTCACACTTGTACACAGCAAGGAAGCCAAGGGAGCACGTATCTGAACCGTCTGACGCCCTCTTAGTACCATGTACCGTTTTCGTATCGCGTACCAATTAAAATCCGCAAATATTCCGACCACAGGGTCCAAACCCACACCGAAGTGCGACAAGGCGTGTTTGGCGAGGCGTACTCGCTAATCTCTAGACTTTTCTCGACGTTCGGTGCGAAAGCTTTCTTGTTTTGGACTTCGGCGTAGAGTATGCCTTATATACGATTGAATACGTCTCCCATTCCCACCCAGATGAAGCACCAATCGTCAATTGTCATGAATGGCAAGCTTCCTGCTATTTCGGGCTTGACTGGACCTTTCTGAGTTTTTTGGACGGGATTCTTGTCAGTAGGCGAGATGCCGTCGGAATGCTTGATTGCTTGTTCGCAAGGCGAGGCTGATTCCCGGCGGACTCGAATATTTATCAAACAACAGAGCAAGCTAGGCAGCATCATTTTCGTTTGTTCTTTCCTTACGGTGCTGATGCATTGATGGACGTCTTGTCCTAGCTGTTCTGACACATTTATATCAAAGCGCTTTCTCAAAGTTGAGGAGGTGGTCCAGGTAATTTTGTGAGCTTGGCCACACATCCATGAGCCATCTTAACATGCCACTCAATACCCCCAAGACTACCACCAGTATTTGCGAACTGAAACGATCTGCTTGACTGCTGCTTCCGTCTGCTGCCAATCAGAATGCATCCGAGATGTAAATGCGAAGCCCCTCTCATTCTCACCCAATATCCTTTTGTCGAGTACTGACTGGTGGTTTTGCCTTGATAAATAAAAATAGCCGTTATCGACGAATTCCTCGCACATCCCGCCCGAGGTGCATCCATTGTCTTTGCGATTTTCTTCCTCTTTTCGAGCGTCTTGCACGCATGGCAAAGCAGGTGAGTGTTTCCAAGGATTGAAAACACAGTTCCCCCCATTTATTGCCGCTGTTTCTGCAAGATTGCTTTGAGGGGCAAAAAGGTTGGTCCCATTAACGGAAAGAAATAGGAAATATAATACATGGGCATATACTTGGCCTCTTCCGTTTGCATGTATCCTCATGGGTGCCGGGTTCATCTGTCGTGAATTCACGGCTCATCGCCACTACGAGGATGAATTGGCCAGCGCCATTCAGGGTCTGTTTTACAGTGCCACGTATGTAACCCATACCATGTCCCTATCCTTCCTTTATGGCAGATGGAACACAATCAATTGCTAACCTGAGCTCTGTTGAAGGCCCACATTTACACTGCCGCTATATTTGACTTTTCTTCGAATGCTAACGGCTCGGCCGACACTGATCTTGATCCCTCCTTCGCCTATCTTCATCGTGGTGAGCTGCTTCAACACCGCCATTATCACTTGCCTCGCGCAGGGAGCCGCAACATATTTCAACCCCCGAGCATCAGAAAACGCAATCAGCTCCGGCCTCGCTCTGATAAAAGCAAGCTTGTTTCTCCAACTTTTCCTCAACGGCGCCTTCATATACATCCTCACGCTCGTGCAGAAGAGGCAGACCGCTCGGAATTTGTCGCACTACCAGCGTGATCGGGCCATTGCGGCTCTGACCCTGCTCACCATGATGGGGATGATTTTGGTGTGCAATATCTTCCGCACTGTACAGATCTTCGTCTCCCCTACCTCTTCACTGTGGACTGCAGAGGTGTTCTTCTGGGTGTTTGATGCTTGTATGCTGTTGAGTTTCACGGTCGTCTTCCACGTCATGCATCCAGGAAAATTTCTGTCGGTCAATAGCGGTGGATGCAACGGTGAAAGACGAGACAATGAAGCAAGCAGTAATACCCCTTTGCGGCGTATCTAGAGGTTCCTGAGTGTTGACGTAATATGGTTTGCCACAGCAGGAATTTCTTATCCTGGCGGATTTAAATTTGCCATTCAAATTTGTTTTCGTCGGTAACCTCTGTCAACCACGCGGCTCACTTCGGTATTTGCTACGGCGCCCGCAATGATCGAGACCCAGACACAACAGGGTGACCATGAAATTGCAGGTGGATTGAAGAGTGAGCTGTGAACTTTGTCTTTCTCATCCCTATCATAACATATGAGGAAGAGGGAGGACGCAGGAACTCACATGGGCGCTGTTGACTCTGAAGTGAACGACTCATCAGCACAACGCATGAAAGGGTGATTTCGTAAGGCTTTGCAATCAAGGCGAGGTGGGCTGATTGTATACGGCGTTCTTCGAGGTACACATATTAGTGATTGGCCAGGAGCCCCGGAAATTTATCCCATTTAGTTAAGCCAAGAAGCGGAATACCGAAGTTAATAGACAAGAGCGTCCCCGCTGTAGCTTATGCCTGGTGGGTTGTGTTCCCGGCAGCTTTTCTTGATCGGCTTCCTGCTTATTCAGAATATTAGATGAATAGCCTCGTCGAAAGTGTTGGAGGATCACATTCTCATGTTCTGAAAAGGATCCCGAGCAGCAAGTCTGCTTTGGATATATGACGACGAGGATGCAGAATACGCTGAGATAGGCATAATGGCGTCCTTCAACAGATTGAAACGAAAGCTTCTGGATCTGTATTTGCCGGTCATCAACGTTCCTTTACTTTGCCTCCGCTTGGTCGATACTTGCTTTCCCATCCGTTGAACCTTATGCACGTGACATGTCAAAAATCTCTTCTTTTTGGCTAACAAGGTAGACATGGCCTTAGTTGAGCTTGAAGTGTGAAATCCAACGATGCTCCAGGATCGACAACAAGGGTGACCAATTCAGCACTTTCCTGCTTAACAAAGGAGATCATAGGGCCAGGGGAGGAAGTATGCTGGCTGCAGCAGTATCGGAACCAATACTCTAGACGAGAATTTGGGGGGGAGGAAAAGAGTCGGTTCCACTATTGAAAAATAAACTCGGCATTCGGGGAACATGTTCCATCTGAGTAATCCTACTAGTCCTGTTCCAAACTTTTCATTTATGGTTCTGAGACCAGCTGCAAGAAGTGGCTTTCTTACGGCGGCCCCCTTTTATATCGCCGTGTCTTCTGCTCCACAGCGTCAGGTCTGAATGAAGAAATTACCCTCTCCGAAAACAAGCTTGGGACAGTAGTCTTTCGGGCGAAAGACCAAGCTCTCAAACATGATATGACGTCCATTATCCTATTGCTTGCGAGAGGTGTTGAATTCCACGGTTCCCATTGAGCACTGATCGGCTCGGTCAATTCGACATGGAATATCTGCTGACCTGGAACACACAAAACATTGGACCGGCCTCGATTCTGAGCTAAACTCTGACCTAGCAACTGAAGTCGCGTTCTAGCGAGCCTTCGAGAAGGTACATGACAGTAGACCCGAACAGCAACTTGTGGTGGAGATGTCCAAAAAGAATTTTTTTTTTTTTTTTTTTTTTTCCAACCGAGAAGATGGCGATGAGCGAACTCGACGACCTCTCAGATCTGAAACACCTGGAGTTGGACAGAAATATCGTGCTGTTTACGGAGGACAAGATGTTCGTACGGTAGAACGACTTCGTGATCTGTGAAGGTTGAATGCGATTCCTGAGATCGACCTATAGTACTGCAAAGACCTTTACAACCCTTGTAGCGCCAGCCACAATTCGGGCGTTAGCGTGGTGATCTTTGGACTCGTAGCAGGCATGGGCCAGAGTGAGCAATTACCGTGAGACAGACGCAGCGTGAGGTTTCGGGTAGGCGAGTAGCATCCCCCCAATCTAAGGGCGGGTAACACAACCTCTGAGACCACGGCCGTGAGCTGGCAGGCCAATGGGCCACGTAGACAATGTGACCGACTTCCTAAACTTCATTGGGGGGCCGCCTAGCGACGATCGTAACAGAAGAGGTTGACAAGGATTGAGTTGGCTCAACAACCAATAATCTTCGGGTGAAGCAACTCCAAGGATGAGAATACCAAAAAGCTTTGCCTGAGGCAATCTTGAGAGAAAATTCCGGTCACTGCGACCTTGATTCGGACACAAAACCCTTCGCAACTAACTCATAACGAGAGACAATGCTGTGTTCCCATCAGCCCTTATTATAGATGGGCGCCAGAACCAAAATCAATGGGGACATGTCTCCAGTTTTTGATGACGCGTGAAGTTAAACTTTACTGAACAGGTAACCTTCCCATACAAATGTCATTCCATGCGATAATGGTGCTTCCAGTCCCATGATATCGTAGATACATCTTGACCGACGGACCTTTTGCATCAACCAAAGACTGCGATCATATTGTCTTGTTGTTGATGCCTTTGAGGTGTACGTCACTAGTTGATTTCAAAGAACACATTAGCATATTCACGGTTTTAACAGATCATCCAATGCGGATGCAACCAGGTCGGGACATGAATAGGAGAATGAACGCCGGTCCGTTCGGCAGCAGGCAAACTAACATGGACGCAGAGAGCGATGAAGCAGCGCATAATGAACCCCAATCTCGAGATTAGGCTTGGTCAATACGTGTCCACACAGTCGTTGGGCATCAAAGATAGCGCTTCCACAAACATCGGACTATTGGCTGGAAACAAGAAGAGGAGGAACTCACAAGACAAGAGGGGCGTTTTGAGGAATCAGACCAGGAAACCCGCTACATATGTGACATCGTAGTTAGCATACCCGACCTGAGGAAGGGAAATGAAATGCAGCGAAAAGAGGGGGGAGAATCCCGAGTTGCTTAGCAGAACTGAAACAGGGATATGGTTGGATTCGTTTGATCTTCCATCTCTTAAATGTGGTTCGGGTTATACAAAACATCTGCGATACCACGATCGGGTCGGGTCGACTGAAAAATGCGATGAATGACACATTCACACTGACCGTTCGCCGTATGCCAAATGCCTGGACTCAAATCAGTCGAGATGCAAATATGTAACTGTCAAAAGATGTTGGCATCGAGGCTAAAAAAAAAGGTGTGTATCAGGCACAAAACCGAAGGGCCCCCCGGCCGCGGGGGCCCCTTCTCTCAACCAACACTACCCAATTGAACAGGGGGGTAGAAGTACTGCTAATGATGATGGCGACGATAGAGATGTAGGAAAACTCACCCTGGAATGGTTAAAGTACTCTTTTCTCCTAGAGACATCTGCGGAACGAGAGCATCCCAACCTGTGGTGGGTTATACAGGGTCAAAAGAGAAACCGACGGCGCAGATTTTGTATCGCAGCGGCATACCTGGGATAACACTGCCGACGCCAATCTTAGTTTTGAAGTCTCCTCTACCGACCGAACTATCGAATCTGAAGGCCAGCAAGTCAGTGACCATGTTTTTCAAGGGATATCGAGATGCGAGTGACATCCATTTGGGACGTACTGTGCTCCTTTGTAACCTTCGTCGGCTTTGGAAGGATCATACAGCCAACCAGTATATTCAATCGTGACTTCGTCGCCACGCTTGGGATAGTCCGCATTGTTGCCGCTCCTGATCAGCTTCTTGGATAGTTGAGTAGCCATGTCGTATACCGATCGTTCAAGCCGGAGAGAGTGACCGGGGACGATGATGAACGTGCGAAACACAGTCCGAGGTTATAGCAAGAGATGTAAAGGGTGCTTTTTGGTGTGTGTTGGTGTCTATGTGAGAGCGTGGTTGCGTGTGGGTGAGGGAATAGGAAGAGTCAAATGGTCAAGAACCTGAATAGAAGACGTGGATGTAGGGCTCCATTTTATGGCCACGAGGAGAGATTAGGTGAAAAAGGGAGAATAGGACGACGGTAATGGTAGGGCAGCAAGGCAGGAAGAGCGTGGTGGTAGCACTCGTACGAGCGAGAACGGACCAAGTCGTGCATTACTGGTGGTGACAACGTCTGAAAGAAAAACGACCAGCATTAGAGTAAGGCGATCATGTCGAGGGGAGGCAGACTTGGCTAGAATCCCGGGATATGACATGTCCAAGTGTATCTAGATTCGACCAACCAGGCGATAGCATGGGAGAGGTTCGCCGTGGACGCAAAGGGCATCAGATCGGGGAGGAAAAGCACAAGGACGTGAGGAGAGTAGGAGGGCGACAAGAGAGTTTCGAACCTAACATGCAGGTTTAGGTTTTGGATAGATTGGCGCGAAGGAAGATAAATTCCGAAAGGTTGGAGGGATTGACGGGTTTGGGGCGACAGGGATCAGGGAAGAATGAAGGAAGAGGGATCAGTCGGAAAGAGAGAGTTGATTGGATGGCTGGGGGAGAGATGGTCGGCTGGGTACGGGAACTGAGGAGGACTATGATGGTGCCTTGATGTGGTCCGAGAACGCAGGTCAATGCGAATATCACAATCCTGCTAGTATAGCAGTCAAGAAATATGTAAGGACTAGCGACTAGCTGGAGGAACATGACCCACACGAGCCCCCAAAATTCATATGAGATTCAGAACGGGAATGCCTTTTGCAACGATGGAGAGGCGACACAGCAGACGGAGCAGGCTCAAAAGCACTGCTGCCCAACTACGAGCCGTGTCTACCACCATCCACAGTCCTCCGCACCCCCACGATACTCTACAGCGTGTACCCAGTATCAAGGTACCTAATGAGTACGTGTTTACAGACAATAAATGGTGCGGTACAATGTGCGAGTTACAGGTAGGCAGCCAGCACGCAACAGGGCACGCAATTTGGGGAGGAAGCAAAAGTACCTACACCGAGATACAATCGAGGGGTAGTTGCTAGGTACGAGGTAGCCAGGACATGGGTACCCAGCTCTTCACTCTACACTGTCGTCATTTTTTTGTTTTTCGGGGCTTTCAGTTTTTCAATTACAAAAAGGCTTGTCGCTAGGTGGTCCTGAAGGCCGTCAAGATATCAAGTCTAGGCTTGGGGTTCGACCTCCTTTGGGGGCAACTGACAAGCAAGTCCACGGAATCCGCAGCACGCCGTCCGCCGCCCACCGACTGCCCCACGGCTTCCCACGTACAGCCTGGATAGTTTCGAGTAGTTCAATAGCTTCTATTGTCGTTTACCACTATGTCAGACCACTTCGTACGCAGTAATCCGCGATCTGACGTGATCGGTTGTCGCCGCGGTTGGCGAGAGCCATTGCACCCCCAGTACTTAGTATGTCGGTTGAAGATGCTCCATGGCGCGTCTTGCTCCGTAGGTTAATTGCGCTACAAGTCCTCGTTGGGCAAGGAGAATTGCCAGCGCCAATTCATGTTGATTGTCCATTCCCATCGACCACGAAGTCTGTGTAGCTGGCTAGTTAGCTACAGTACCAACCAGCCAACTTAAGCAGTCCTCCGTCCTGCGACTCAAAGGAAGTCGGTCAGCCCGACGAGCAGGGCGCTCAACCCCAGTCAACGCACTGCTTTCTCAACACTTGTTGATACCACCCACGCTTCCTAAAACCCACCCCAAAGACGAGCGAATCAACGCCTCCAGAAGTGTGAGGTCATGGCCTACTGAATGTCGCACCTCGTATTCTCCTGTGTTTCAATCGAGTCACCGCCATTTTACTTTGCCAAAGTAGTCCGTGACCCGTCAGCCATGTGCCAGCTACAGGGGAATGGATCCAGGAGTCCGGAGGCCTCCTACAGGATGCGTTCACAACCTCTCGGTCTTGTCCTCCGTCTCTGGTGTACCATCTGCAGACTCACCAATGTCACCTTGTAGTTGAGTTGAACTGTGATACGGAGTTGGTTGCGTTGCTCACACACAGATCTAGAATGAGATCCTGATCAGCCTCTTTGTGAGTTTCTCACTGAATGGTAATTTGTGCTCCCACCTCCCTCTGCAGGTCTACATACCTAAAATTTTTGTGGCTCTACCAGCTCTTCCATACCAAGATAAATCGTTGTCAGGTCTCCTTCCCCGCTGGAAATCTTGGTACAGCTTCGGTTATCTTCCGCCATTTGCGGGGCCATCGGGACCTAAAATACCTTATCACTGCCGTTCTGCTTTCTGTGAAAATCACCCATTCGGGAGGATGCGATGGGGCCGGGGGACAACAACCTCAATGACAACACTTGAAGCCTGTCAGCTTCGATGTACGCTGAAAAAGAGTTTTTTTTCCCCTTCGTATTCGCCCGTCCACCAGCACCTCTCGCTTGCCCAGGGTGGAATTAACTCTATCGAGTAATAGCTTGAGATTCACGGTGCCGGTTCCAAGGAAACACGCCAGGATGTTTCCGTCAAGCTAACTGCGCTATTGGTACCCAGTCACCGCCCGAAGATGCATGGAGGTGCATCTTCGGGATCGCCCTATCGTACCATCCCGTGCTCTCCCCTTGCCCATCAACTACGACGCCACGCAACAATTTTCAGTTGGTCAACTATTTCCCAAAGAGAGTTTTCTTTCCCCCCCGGCCCTCCCCCACCATCCAGCTCCCGAGAATATTTTATCATGCACCCGCTAGCTGCTGCACTTCCACCGACCGGCGCTTCCATCTAACAATTAATTATACCGAGAGTCTTTCACTGCGCTCAGGTTTGCATGGTATCGCGGCGACCGGTCTAACCTGTTCTCATCTAAGGCCGCAAGTTCTCATCCTCATACGCCAGAAAAGCTTCTTCGAGATATGGACGGTTAGTTCGATAGATTAGACGACCTTCGCCCACGAGTTCTCTTTTGAGGTTGTCATCAAAAAGTCTATTTTCGCGCACCTACATCTCAAAAGAGCCTAGGCTTGGGAATCGCCACAGGCGTCCATTTACGGATATCGAGTATTGAGGGCTTGAGTTTCACCGGGGTCAGGCTTATTCTATCCTATGCATGTTCACCGTCGTGAATCATTTTGTTTTCCACCTACGCAGGCCACAGAAGTCGAAATTTCATTCAGATATCAACCCGACAAATAGACGGGCCACATGCAGGGTTGACCTTCTAATTAGGGGAAATTCTTGTATCCGAGACCTATGAGACAGGTCCACGCTTTTGTTGAGAACCAACAGTTGCTCCACTCTTAGTCTTTCAGCTGACGAACTTGGGCCTTCTGCAAGCTTGGTCTTCCGCTAACGCCGTGTGTATGGCACAGAGCAGTAAGAGAATGGCCAATAGATGTTTGCGACAAAACTGGCCTTCAATAGGAATCATAGCACCCCCCCCTCTTTCTTCCCTTCAGCCGCCACGTGAGCATCAATCTTACCCTCATCCATGTGATTTACGTCGAAGGGCTCGATAATTTGAACTAAATAGCCGACGCGGTTTGCCAAAACCTGTGGTTTCGCAAGTCGGACAACTCCATTTGTTCGAACTGCAGTTCTTGAAAACGGTCTATTGACAATCTCCCAGCAGGTGCACAGTTCTGCAAGAAAGCCACCGACGGTATTCCCGCCTTGTCGAGAAAAGACAAAGCATGCTCGTAGTTGAGGGCAACGTGGTCTACGCCATGACTGTCATCAGACAAACAGAATCGAATGTTCCTTTCTAACGCCGCCTAAAGAATCAGTCCGTGTGAATGATACTGATGCGCTCTCAGGCTATGTGAACAAAACATACCTGACATATTTCTCGCTTGGGATAAGGTTCGTCCATGCCTTTACGCAAGCTCGCAAAGTTAAGCTCAAGCACCCCTCGATACGAGGCGACGTAGTCCAGGTTGCGCAAGATTCGTTGCCAGACACCTTTCATTCCACTGAAATTTCCGTTGGGACTATCGCTCTTCAGCCTGATAAGGTCAAAATGCCCCACCACCGGGGGCTTCAGTGCTTGCAATAGGGTCAGTTGCGCGTCGAAGTAGTCTTCAAACAGTTTCTCATCGGTCCCACCGGATTCCATACGTGCTTGTTCATACATCTGGCGGTCATAGTCGATGGGAATGGTATGGACGTGGTGGACGGACCCGATGAAGAAGTTATACGGGTGCGTCTCAATGCTTCGGTGGATTAGCCTCAGAGATTCGGGTCGAATCCAATCACATTCGAAGCCGAGCGGTAGTGCAATTCGGGTTTTGTATTTTTCTCGCAGCCTGCTGGCTTCAGCGACAAAGGCGCTTTCGTTGCTGAGCTGTGAGGTCAGCGTTACTCCGGCCTCCACCTCCTCTGGATATCGGTCCTCCTCGTGGCGGGGCATATGTTCAGTCAAGGCTAGGACTTGCATTCCCTTCGAGATGGCAGTCAGCACAATCTCTTCGAGAGAATCTCGAGCGTGTCCTGGACAGAATTGTCCTGAATGGCTGTGATGGGAGAACGGCATATTGGGAATCTTGACTCCGCGACCCAATCCACACAAATCAATTGATGTTTGCGATTCTTGGGTAAGTCCGTTTCTACTGAGAACTGGGGAGTGGAATAAGACTCAGCATTACCGAGGACGCACGGGTGAGTTACCTTTGGTTCCCCAAACACCCCCATGACTGTTAGCATCCGAGAAACTCTCTTGGCCGCCGCGGCGATTTTCTCGGTGCATTCTTCCTTTGTGGAAGAGAATGAAGTCTCACCCATGCATGTTTTGCCCACGCCTCCTGCTTGTCTAAGCGGTTTACATTATCCTCAATTTGAGGAACCAGGTCCTGAGAAATGCACTTTACATGAAGGCGAAACGACCGAGATGGGGTGAAGCCCACCTGGGTCCAATCAGAGCCATCATGACTTGATGCTCTATCTTGTGCCCGCTTCTTGGATAAATTCATAGACTATGAGTCTCTGCGTTAGCTACCTTCAACTGAAATCCCAAAACCAATAACAAGGACTCCGTGAGGAAATGATCGCCACTCTACCGGAGAATCTGCCTTGAAGGTCAGAAGACTATGACAAAGACATCGAGGAGATGCACAAGACTGGGGCCTGGGCGAAGCTTCCAAATCGGTTATTATGCCAAGTGAGACAGGGTTTGCTCGTGAGGTTGACCTTGAGGGCAACATTTATCAAACTGTTGTGGACTTCCCAGAAGCAAGTCCCGGCGGATTAGTGTTTAGAAGAGGTCGAATTCGTCTGTGAGTCGCAGCACTGTACAACTGGCGTATTTCATTTCGACCGGTCACGCTCTACCATTCAAGTTTATGATGACCAGAATGTTCCTGGCGGTTTTGACAATATCCAACATCTCCGCTTGACATATTTGGAAGATGAGCAAAACCACATGGACAGATTTGTCCAGTGCACCGTCCGCGAACTCTGCCGAATGACCGTCACGCAGTCCAGAATCTCTCATCTTCTTTCTTGGCCCTCAATTTGTCCAGCATAGTGGCTTGATGATGTCGACTTGAAGTTGCTGCACCCACGTTAAAGTCTGTCGTCTTCTCACGTCGCCGTCCCGATTCTCCATATTACTCCGTTCTTTTCCCAGACTCCATACTGTACGATCCGCGTTCAGTCTAGCGCCACAAGACCAGCGATCGCTCTAGGTCGACGTTCCCTTTGCCCCAGGGTCCGGGGAACAATATATTGGGCGAGGCTGAGGCTGGCGTTAGCAGCTCCATATCAGGGACCCAAGACTCCTCAAGCCACAACGGCCTACCTTACCACAAAATTTCTGCACAAGTGACACATGTTCTCTGTTGGGACCGTGCAGCCTTTCTATATCCACTCCAGGATCAATCCTTAGACTTTAACGGGATGGTCATCTCCACGTCGCAATGGTATGTCGTCACGTGTCATCTATCCATATTGATCCATAACGGGACCAGGTCAGAAATCCAGCAGTGGTTAGTCGAATGTGGCGGCCACATGTCATGCGGTCGCGCCGGTCCATGGCGCACCTCGACCCGCATTGCACAAAAGTATTGCTTTGCCTTTTATACACTTTCTCTTCACAATGAACTAGAGGTTCAAAGGAAAAAAAAAAAAAAATAAACAAAAATAAATCGATCGAGGAACATGGGACTCGAACCCACAACCTTGGCTTAACCAACATGTAGGAGAGCCTGATGATGTTAACACAGCGGAATAACCAGAACTGGGCTTGTTTAATGTACCACGCGCTACCATTGCGCCAATCCTAAGTAAGGATATGTCAGTACATCCCGCTCAAAACAGACAATCACCTGTTAGTACTCACCCCCCACTTGAAATGTCTGGCGAGAATTGACAATATTTTCAAGATAATTTTGGGGATTTAAATCTATGAATGACAATTTTCAAACACGTGACTTGTGCCTCAATACGGGCTGGTGGGTTCTAGAGATGGGGTAATACACCGGGTGTTGCCCCTACCAGCTGAGGTCATTATGTACTGCACAAGGGAAAGAAAACCCGATGATGCCAATTTATGTGCTGCTCTGGCAGAGCCCACGAATGAAAACCAGAGCGCACGAACGAGCATACTTTTTGGTCTTGGCTAGCTTCCGCCTCCAACACTCTGCTCACCGAAACCTGAACAACTATATTCAAAGATTTGAGACCTCAGCTCAACAAGTGAATAAAGAACGAAGAATCCGAGAAGACTGAACCTCCACCAGCATAGGATGAGTATGTGGATGCTGTTTCAGGGAAGACTGATTGCAATATACTGTTCCTCACAGGTAAGATCTTGTCGAAGACTGGGAGGGAGGGTTTGAGCAGACATCGTCAATGCCCATCCACGCCTCATCTCTATCCTCTCTGCTGGACCACAAAGCCTCGTCTGGCCGCTGATATCCCTGCTCACTCACAGCGCTTGTCTTCCACAGTGCCCTTCAAGACGGTAGCAGATTGAATTCAAGCCGAAGTTAGCGCCATTGTTGAACTTTACAGGTGGTGTTATGCTAGGAAAGGGGAACGTGTCTCTAAGAGTAAGAGCAGTATTTGTTCTCGTCATTGACATGGGCTTTCTTCGCGAATGAGAGAAGAGACATTAAGGTACCTCCGATCAGGCTATGGTCGGAAATTGGCATTTCAATGCAGATGCTTTCATGCGTTTCGTGTATATACAGACTCGAGCTTGATTTGTGTTTTGCTTTTCCTCGTTTGAGCGGATCAGATGACACGACATGAGATCTGTACAAGAGCAAGAGTATGAAAGCAGGGCCACTCCACGTATCATGCCGTAACTCGTCATCTCTCTTTTAACCCTGCCAACGTGAAAACAAACCCAACTTTTTATCGTCGCCGTTTCCTTGTCTATTCGGTCTACTAAGAAATCGGATTGCAAGTCAAGAGTAAGCCTTGATGGATATACCCCGGCAGACGATCTCAAAGGGCAATATTCGTCAACTTGATTCCGGGTTCTAGGTGTGAGGTTAATGGACGTCTCGGAGACCTTCATGCGGATCTGGTACGCCAGGACCTCACCGGGGTCAGGGCTCATTGACCGCAGCAGCTACGGCGGTCCGATGCTCACCGTCTTGGGGATGCTTGTTGCCCACGGTCGCGTTCCCAGCATAGATGCCATCAAGCGAAACGCTCACGGCGCCGGACTGCACCAGAGCGCTCCTCAGATCATCCAAAAGGTCCTCGCCGTCCTCAATACCGACGCACAGCCGAATTAAGTCCTCAGGCACACCACGTTCCTTGCGTGTTTTGGCGTCGATGCTGGCGTGACTCATACGGCACGGCATGCTGATGAGTGAGTTGACGCAACCGAAGCTGACGCTGATGGCCCAGAGTTTCGCCGACTCTACGATTCGCTCTGAAAGCTGGATGTCGCCCGTCTCAAATGACAAGACAGCGCCGGGACCTCGTGCCATCGACTGGAAGAGCTTGTACTGTGGGTGGCTCTTCAGGCCCGGGTATCTGACTTTGAACCCCGCCGATTCGAGAAATTGCGCGATCATCATGGCATTGGCCTGTTGAGCATCCATACGAACTTTCAGCGTTTTGATCCCCCGCATCAACAACCAGCAGTCAAACGGTGCAAGTCCACAGCCGGAGGCGTTGATCGTGAAGTAAAGCTTCTCACCAAGCGATTCGTCGTTCACCGCTAGCACGCCGGCCATTAGGTCGTGATGTCCTGACAGGTACTTGGTGCCGGATTCATAGACGATGTCCGCACCGAGTTCGAGAGGATTTTGCAGTAATGGGGAGAGCATGGTGTTATCCACGCTCACGAGACAGGATGGATTGGCGGCGTGCGCCATGCTTGCGATCGTAAGGACGTCCACAATCTTGATCAGAGGGTTGGTGGGTGTCTCGAGCAGCACCATTGCCGTCTTTTCATTCAGGACTTCCTGTACCTTTTCGGGTGTGGTGGTGTCGACGTGGTGGACGATAATCCCGCCGTGCGTAGAGAGGTATTTTAACAGCCTGTTTGTTCCTCCGTACAGATCGTCTCCTGTCACCACCTCGTCACCTGGGCGAAGTTGGCGAGTTATCACGTCGAGAGCACCCATACCGGATGACACAACTAGAGCCCGTTTGGCCCGCATGATTTTCGCAAGGTGTTTCTCTAGCTGCGTGCGAGTCGGATTGCCGCTGCGTGTGTAGTCATAGTCAGAGACACCTCCGGCGGCGGAGGTTTGCTTGAATGTAGCAGACTGTCACCCTGTCAATTTATGTATTTTTGCTGAAGATCATCGGAGCTGACCTGGTAGATGGGTACACTGCTTGCATTGTACTGATCATTACCTTCGGAGTACACCAATTGGGTTGCGATTGAGTATTGACGCCCACTTCTGGGGCTGGATGGCGCAGGTGAGGGCGGAAGATCATGACCATCGAGGTCGACTTGGGCAAAGACTTTGTTCATTGCGCCGAGCTTGGGATTTTTCAAGGGCGGTGTGGAAGATGAACCGGACTCAGACATGGTGGCGGTGGGGGAGGCCTTCCGGAGGCACGAGCTCGACGACTTGTAGAGTGGATATTAGTATGTTCAGGGACATATGAGATTAACGTAGAGGTCTCTGTTGTGTTCGAGCGACGTCGTGAACGCTTGTGGCGTTTGCAGAGGAACACAAATCGTAATGGAGCAGATTTTCCGCAAGTTGGGGAATGACGTGCTCAGTTTAGTTTCCACCCACAGAGTCAGCTTCGGCCTTGGGGAGAGAATGCAATTGCCGAATGTCAAAGCAACAAAGATGTTATTGGGCTCGATTCGTACCCGATGTATACCTAATATTCGATACGCAATGGACGAGAATTGCCTCTGCAATCGTTTCTTCGTCTCAGTGTACATCTGCCGCCATGGATGTCTACCACTTCTATTGTCGAAGAGACAACTTACGGGGAAAACCTACCAGACAAGAGATTCCCTTACCAAAAGACAACCATGTGACGCACTAGGACGTTGGAGTGGCCGGAGGGCTGGTCGAGAGAACTTCAACATCAGATATCCCGACCACATATAGATAGTATCAAGAGGCTACGGATGTTCACAGCCACCTCCGGAGCGCGTTGCCAGCCATGTGGGAATTCTCCCTTGTAGTACCATAGTTGAACGCTGGATATCTACGAAGTACAAGGTGTTTCGAACATCTGAAAATACGTAGATCTAGGTGGAATGGAAGGATAACCGGGCCAAATTTCTTTCCTCCCTACAATTTCCTAGCCTGAGTTCACATCCCGGACATTCGAGAAGCATCGTAGATTAGGGCCAACCGTTTCAAAATTGCCCAAGATACCCTTGTTGGCCGAGCACAAGGGTATTCCGAGAACAGAAGACTGAGAGATGTCAATGCTTCAGTGCTTGTTTGTCGGCACATGGGTCGGCTTCGACGTCGAGAAGGGAAGACGGAATGACTTCCAACAACTTTCGTAGGACAAATCAACGATAACAGACTCCCGCCAGCAGGGTATCAGGCTAAAAAGTGTCCCCGAGACCAGATATACTATACCAGAAGCGCAATGTTTCGTTTTGCAGTGATTCAAGTTGTTTGGGACTCAGTGTGATGGAGTCGATTGAAAATTGTGAAACGTTGACGGCCATGCATAAATTTCTTTATCTCATCATGCCCTGGTATGAGGATCTTTCCAACATGGAAACCGAAGATCGCAAAGCTCTGAACGAAAAGTCAAGGGTTGAAAATTCATTCTGTCAACCAAAGGGAAAAAGGCCCAAGGGTGGCTTTTTGCTTCGGTGGTTCCTGTCCACCCCCTGAATGAAACAAACCGGTATTCTCGGCCTGCGGGGCCGATGCCTTGTTCCGATATAGCAAAAAATGCTTCCTTACGTGTTAAGGGTATGTGTATTTGATGTACTATTCAAACCGGGATACGCGCGTAGAATTTTGCACAACAGATGCTTTTGCCGAGTTCAGCTTCTGGCGGGAAATACTGCAGCTGCCGTAGATGAGATTGTCCGGCATGAATAAGCACCACTTTGAACCCCAAGGCTAGCCAAAAGATTACGAAACGGGCGGCAGACGGATAGTTTGGTCCAATCCACTCGAGCGAATTAGAACGCTAAGTCAGTCAACGGCGTCCGTTTGACACGCAGGTGGCTCCCGGTACCTGACCCTAAAATTGCAGCTTGTGCTCATGGTGTGACTTGATTGGAGGCTCTGTGCTGCAAAGGCCACGCATGCTCTCCAGCTTTTTTTTCGCAGTTACTCGGCCTCTCCATGTCTGAATTTTTCCCTCTGCAAGGTGCAGTTGGAAGCACAAACTGTTTCGATGGCTGTCTCGGCCAGAAAACTCTTTCATGGGGGCGCTTACTGGTCCGGCTCTGGTGGTAACGAGGATGACCCGGTCTGTGCTGTCGGGATTTGCTAGGCTTATGCTTCGATGCCAATAACTTCTTGAACGTTCGTTAACTTAATGGTGGAAAGAAAAAGAAGCCCTCCCCCCAAGCCAGAATCAAAGCGAGGATGCGAGATTGAGTAGTGAAATTGGTGGGAGCAGACAATGCCAGGGGACAGAGCAAGGGCGAAGGGGGCTAAAGCAAGGCTTCAAGGTCTTGTCACGTAATGGCTTCGTTTTGCTGTATTTTATCCATGCTGGTTCGAGTTAGACGCCTCATCTCCAGCCGATGGGAACGATGATCAGCCCGCTATACCCACCACACAGAGCCTAGCGTGGTATCGTGTGCGGAAACGGTCTAACCGCACTGGTACTGGCGGACGCCACTGTTCAAGCCCGAGAGAATGAGGATCCAGTTTTGCTGGCCTTGCCTCGCCAACGCGCCCACAACTCACAGTAGCATCTGCGCTTGCTCGCCCTCGTCCTTCTCCTTTCCGCTCCCCACTGTTCATTCCCACGGCCTTCGCCCTGACTTCTGGTATTCATTCACAGTCATGCTTTCGTTCTCGTCTGTCCATTTCTTCGACACTTGCCTTTGCCCTTCACCTCCTCACCATTGAGCCTCGATGAATCGTCAACGTCGCCGTGGTCGCTGTCTCTCATTCTGCGACTGATAACTCTCTCATTCGACTTGTCAAACTTCGCCTCGACGGCCAACTACGCTCATCTCTCCCGGGTTCAATCAATTTGGCCAGCCGCTCGTCTTGTGCTCGCGTTCGTTCCTTCAATTGTCGACGTTCAACCCTTTTTTGACACGATCGATCACGTTCCTTAGGATTTTATTCCTTCTCCCAACTACCATTCGTAACTCGGTTGCCCCCTTTCGATAGCCCACGACTCCCTCACCACAGCCGCGAACCCACGAACGAGAGTCTACACAGCAACCCTTTGGATTTTGTCCTTGTCTTTATCAATTGGCTGGTCCAACCGTTCGAGGAAGAGTACATGCTGCAACGGTTTTCTTTGTTGGACATACCCGGGTACTTCTAGGTCAAAGAACGTTCAAAATATATGACCCGAAGGCTTTGGTAACCAAAGACTTCTCACCTGCGGAAATCCAGAACCGGAGAAATTACTGGACCCATTGTCCTAGTGACTGGTCATCTAGTTCTGTGTTCTATCATTTAGGCTCAATCAACCGAGAACGACAAGACATCCTTCCAAAAAACGTCGGAGACGCTTCCCCTTCGCGCAGATCATAAGGATCAGTTGATCCTTAGCCACTCTTTTGAACATCGACGCTCACCCTATACACTCGTTTTGAAAAGAAAATCGACGTAGGTATCCTGACAGGAGGCCACCCGGACGGCAATTGTGCTGACCGTCTCGACAGAGTCACGATATGAAGATTTCATTCATTACCCTGTTTTCTGCCGTGGCTGCGGCATCAATCGCCGAAGCTATTCCATCTCACCCTCGTCAATCAGACTTGAAGCCTAGGTACTATTTTCCGAGAGCCGTGAAGAGACAGGTGATTTCATTCGACAACACCACGACAACGACCGACACCAGCACGACAAGCACTGATGATTCTGGCGTGGGCAGCCTGCTCTCTACTGTAGGAGATGTCTTGTCTGATGTAGCTTCGGTTATATCAGATGATACTTCTACAACGCCAGCTAGCACCGATGCGTCCGCGACCGATACCTCGACGGACACCGCAACCGCTACAGGTGCCACAACGACTCCGTCTGCGGCTGACGTACCTTCTGGCATCAATACTGAAACGACGGGCACCGACACTCCAACTGCTACAGATGCACCAACCACAAGTGCAACAAGTAGTAGTGAGGATGGCATCACCCTTGGCCTTGGTTCGATCATCAACAACAGCGATACTGCGACGGAGACTTCAGCCGGTGAAGCCACAAGCGCCACTACCTCGGACTCAGCTGGAATCATAAATTCTGCAGGGTCCCTGCTTTCGTCTGCGACCGATGCTGCATCCTCCATATTGTCCGTTGCAAGTTCATTGCAATCCGTTGCCGCAACAGCTTCAGGTGCAGATGTTGCGTCCATTTCTTCGGCCTTATCCTCTGCCGCTTCAGTAGCATCCTCGATTGCCTCCGACGTAAGTTCAGCGGATTCGGTCATCACTTCTGCAATTGGACCAACTGCAACCACCACTTCTAATCCGGCTGACGTGACATCGGATTTGAATTCCTTCGTCTCTGATATAACTACGAATACACCAACGGTGACACCACCGATCAACACGGACACAACCACACCGACGGTGACTGATACGCCAACCATCACGCCCACCGATACCAATACTATCGCTCCTACTGACACTAACACTGTAACACCAACAGATACACAGACATTCCCACCTTCAGGTACCCCGACGGTCACTCCCACTGATACCAACACAGTTACTCCTACAGATACGAATACTGTAACTCCTACAGACACGAACACTGTGACTCCAACCGACACCAATACTACTGTACCGCCCACGAATACCAATACTTTCCCTCCCCCTGGTACTGGTGTCAATAACACAGCCACTGTTACTCCTGAAGTCGTCTCCCCTCCAGTTACTCCTCCAGAGACCACAGAACCCCCAACTCTTACCCCAACAGTGACTCCGGAAGTGACACCTGCGGTTGGCAACTTCACCATACCTCCAGTGACTACGAGCGCAGAACCAACTGATTCAGCGCCACCAACCAATACTATCAAACCGACGGGAACTGATTCGGCTACTGTCCTGACTCCCGGATCGAGCATCATCACCGCAACTTCGACCTCTTCGACTTCAGATTTTTCCTCGACTAGCGCTACCGTCATTCCAACCACATTACCTCGTGTCATTCAACCACAAGGAGGTGTGCCTGATGCGCCAGAGAACTCTACTCTGATCCAACTAGGCTTTGATTACAGTCTCAACTATGAATTTGTGGTTTCATCTTCGACTGCTGTCTCTCAGATTTTCTCCTACCTCCCCGTTGGTGTGTCTCACGGGCTTCAAATGAATCTGGATAAAATGGTCATGCAGTATTTGCAGCCGTACAACACTTTGGATACTCTTGGATACGTCACGACTTTGGCCATGGCTTTCATCCCTTCTGACAAGGTCGATACGCTGTCGATGCAACTACTCAATCCCAACTCAGACCTCTATCAGAACCCGAATCCATCGGTGGTAACCTTGATGAGTATGCTCGACCCGTCCATTCCCGTTTTGGCCGGATCTTCTATCGCTCCTGGTGGTACCCCAGTCAACTCGGCAAATAGTGCAGCCACGACTTCCGATGATGGCTCTCCGGATGACGGCGCTCCCGGATCCTCTGACTCTGGCAGCTCTCCAGTTCGTCCATCTTCAGTTGGTATTGCTGTTGGAGCCGTTGCTGGTGCAGCTGTTTACGGAGCTGCCATGTTCCTTGTGGCAAGGCGGTACAAGAAGAGAAAGGCTGGTCATCAAAGGTCAAGCAGCGTGCAATCAGGTCATGGCAGCCGTCCAGGAGAGCAATCAAATCTCATGGTCGGCGCCCGGGGCAGCTATGGTACCCGATTTGGTGGACGAACCTCTCGAAACAGTGATCGCAGCAATTCGAACCGAAGCGGTCGGACATACATTAGTCCGCCTGTGATGGCAGAGAACAGCTTGGGGTGGAACTGAATTGAGCCGATATGATACCCAAGGATCTTGTACAGAAAGATATCTTCCACCAACATCCAATGCCCGTCTACGATACACCCTCCTATTCTACATAGCTATTTCTTTCTATTGTTTATTTGTTCTTGGATCTGGGGATGATAGTCTGACTGATTGAGGATTTGCAAAATTCAAGGGATTTGACGGCATGAAAAGGAAGGGGGAGGGTTCAGAAACTAGACAAAAGAGGGAGAATGCCGGGGCTGGGTACAATGAAGCCAGACATATTACGAAGAGGAGTGGTGAAGGAGACGGTAGTCTGGAGCTAGCCAAGATCCAAGAGGATAAGTTTCTTGCCAGGAGCCTTTCAAGCTTGGGGAAGACAGTCTCTTGTCTGCTCTGGCCTTGTGAGGCTTGTTTTGTAAACCAACCAACAGAAAAAGACAGACTAGACCCATCCCTAGAAGTATAGTGAATGAAGTGGATTGACTTTCACTTTGACCGAATTTAATTAGGAGACCCTTGAATTTATATTCGAGTTGCTCAGTGATCAAATAACTTAACGGCGTAATACTTCGAGCGAATTGCAAGATTGCAATGGATCGCGTCCCTGTACTACGCCCTTCTGTTCTGATATCAGCAACCACTACAATGGCACCATAGCGGGGCCAGATTCATCAAAGTTAGACTGCCCAAGTTCAAGCTCTCCATTCCACTTCATTTCAATTTAATTCAATACATATCAATTCGGATATCCCAGCTTGCAGTGCAGAATCACCCTGCGCAATTCACCAACCCACAATGTCTAAGACTCCTGGGCAACAAGTCACACATTACCTTTATCAACTTTTGAATAAGCATCTTGGTCCAAAGCAAGAGCCCTTTAATTAATGTCGGAGGTGGCACTTAGTCACCTTTATCCTTTCCTGAACTTGAAGCCGATGCATACGCGTTTCTCACTCTGCCCCGAATAGGGAAACGCTCGTTCAAGAGGACTTCCGTTGCTGATGCTGTCGTCGACGCGACTCCGGCACTGGTCCTTGGCGAAATGGCAGTGGGAGTGGTGGCAGAATCCTTCGACTTGCCGGCTATACTATTGACATGATGGCTTTCACCGTCTGGGTTGGTTTCTAATTCAATGAGATCGCCCATCTTATCGACCACCGCACCTCTCTCGCGCTTCGCGCCTGCCATCTTGCGTACCCAACCTTCAATCGCACCGCTCACTTCGCCGAAGCCGGAACTATTCGAATTAGAGCGCGTAGATCGTATCGAGTCTGAACTCGCGCGCGGAGTGGTCTTCGGCGTAGGTCTTATGCTGAACCCTGTCCGAGGCATATCTTCCGGTGGAAGGAGATCGGGGAGATACTGGGCGAATTTGCGGTTAAGTGGATCGTCAGCAGGACCGGGGCGGGAGATTTCAGTGCGTAAACCACGGAGGTTGCCTACTCCACCAGGACCTCGGAGGGCATCGACGAAGGAATTGCCTGGTCCTCCTGTCGCGCTGGAGGAGCGTTGTCTGCCGAACATGGGGCGGGGTGGAACCCCCAGCCGGCGGACTGGAGAAGCATTCAGAGAGGTAGAGGTTTGAGCCGCGTGGGTGGGTGGATGGCGGAGCATATCGAAGGATGATTTAGGCGTGGAGGTGGTCGATGTGTCGGTGTACGTGGCATTTGATTTCCGCCTGGCGCGAGGAAAATAGCCCAGTGCGCGACGAGGGACGCGCAGGATCTCAACGGCTTCACTGAAATTTGGGATCATGACCCAAGAATCGTGCTTGAATTCGATCTCTTCGGAGAGGAGGGTAATGACAGATGGTGGTTCTGAGGTGACGGCTGACGAGGTGGTGAGACCGGACTGCGAAGGGCTATACATGCCATTTGGTGACAAAGGCCTAGTCTCCCCTGTTACTGAGGTTGATGTTGTCTGGTCGGTCACATTGTCAGGTCCGGGATCGAATAGACCTCTGGAAAGATACGGGCTGTCAACCTTCCTGCCCCTTACGGTAGAGCCTTCCACAGGTATCAGGACATGTGTTCTTGTTTGAATGCTATCATTAGGCCAAAAACGATTGATCTTCCTAAAAGCCTCAGCTTGACAGTTATACTTGATAATGACTCCGGCCATGGTATCTCTCTTATCGACTTTGTGCATATAAACAAGGGCGTCTTCGTTCGAGTCAGTCGGTGTGGCCACCGATAAGTCTGCGTCTGAGCCTCTCCGCTTATGTCTTCCCGAGCTGTCGAGATTTTCTGACACGCTGGCTAGAAGGAGTTCTTCCCTTCTCTTTGCTTGCACCATAGCTTGTCTTTCTTCGAGTGCTCCTTGGGCCGCATCGGCAGGAGATTGATGGCTAGGGCCCCATTGCGGGGTGGAAGATTTAGTTCCGTAGAGCAAATCTTGCTTCATCCATATGGGAGCCTTGAAGGGGCCATTTGTCTTATCTTTGGACGAGCCTGGTACGTCACTTCCTAACAAGGTCGAGGCAAGGCCCTGGATTGATGACCACGAGTCCCATAGTGCTGGACCTCCGCTAGATGGACTCTGTGAGCCCGAAGAAGATCGATTACGTAGTTTCTTTGTCCGTCCGTGTTTAGATTTGTCGGTAGATCTGGATCGGATTACGGTGTCATTATCTGAAACACCCCGGCTAGGAAAGCGCGGTGATGTGGATGAGGAGGAAGTTGAGACAGCGTTTGACTCGTTGGTAGGAATGGAGTTCTCATCGTCAATGTAGGAAATGAGACGAGCGGCACGAGGCCGGAGTGTGGAAGTGCTACTGTTGGCAGATTGGTAGAGGCCGGTCTGGGAACTGCTGTTCATGGCTGGCCTGGATGCCAACACGAGACATTGGAGTTTGACGACATGAAGGAGCCCAGCAGCCAGAAATACAACGGTCGTAAAGTCGAGTAGATTGATTGCCTCTGCGACCAAGAACGGGTCAATCGATACTCGTGGTGGGACACGTTCTGAGAGTGTTAAGGGGGACGGAATTGGCTGCGGTGAGATGAGGATGGTGTGGAGGATGGTGGGATGGCCGGAGAAGGGAGGCTCGAGGCTGAATAGAGGGAGGGAGAAGGAGAAAAGGGAATGACTTTTCCTGTGGAGGACGGAGGATTGAGGACGAGAATAGTCGATGAGCGTGGTCAATGGGAATGCAGATAGATGATGGCATGCAGATGGGCAGAGACGATGACAACCGCCGACTCCGCGCTTGCCATCACGTGCAGGGCGATGGAGTGACAATATGATGAGGCTGTCTACATCTATTCTACGCAGCCAACCCCCCTGTTGTTGGTCTCATTAGACTGATAATCAAACCTCACTCAACTCAGCAGATCAGCGGGCAATCTCACACGCCTCCTAGGATCAAGCCTGTCAGCGTACTCTTGCCTCTGCGCCTTTCTTTCCTCTCTATTTCCGTCGATGACTGTGCACGAACACACTCCATTGATGATGTTGACGTGACGCTCCTTCGCGATGCCACTACAGTTTCTGCCTCAGTTTCACCGGTGTTTTCTTTCTCGGTTGTGATGGAATAGATTGTATGCATTGGGGTATAAGGCGTTGGTGAATGATGGCAGATGGAAGCCACTTGTTACTGTCTCTGAGAAGACTAGACTCGATTCCAGCATCATTGTACGTCTCTTTATACCAACGTGTACTCACTTTCCATAAGCATTATTGCGACTTTCTATGGCCTTACAATGTTGAATGCTCCCAACAAATGCTAGTTCACGTGTCATTTACATTGTCGCTTACTGGGTATGATCCCATGTACACTCTGGCTCCTCTCTAGATCCAAAAACCATACTTTTGCCGCGGGGTCAACCTTGTTCATGTACTCTCATCCCAGACCTATTTCACAAACCATTGCTTCTTTTGGAGCCCTTCATCATTCAATATTAGCCTGGGTTCCGTCAACGCTCATTCCAGCCATCTCTCCATTGATACCGAAGAACTGGAACCAATCCTCCACATTCAGAGTAGTGGGCGCTACCGGGGCGTTACCGATCGAACTCGTCGACCATCCGTCGCTGTCATGCATCTCCATACCAGCCCCCATCATACCTTGCATTCCTGGGGGCCATACTTGAGGTTGCCCTGAAACGTCAATCTGCGGTATTTGCTGACCCGTCATTGCCTGAGCCTGCATCTGAAGCTGAGGGTCGACAGCATGATTCATAACAGGACTTGTGAAATTATTGACGTCTCCAATGGTTCCATCGGGGAACAGTTGGTCAGGCTGGAAATTCTCCCATAATTGTTGTGAAATGTTGGGTGAATCTCGAGTTACTAGGAATAGATCCGGGGGGGTGGCAGGTATGGAGTACCCATTGAATGGAGAGTTGGCCCTGGTGGGTCCTCGAGATGGTATCCGAGATGCTCCTCGAGACCTTGACGATGGCAGGTATTGTTCGGTCTGCAACGGAGGGGAACCTAAGAAATTGTGCGGTTGATGCTGTTGTGGTAATTCTCGAGAAGGTGTCACGGCTGGTGTCTGGGGTCGCGATCGCTCATACGACATCTGAGGAGCCGGCGGTCCAACGTTGAATCCCAAGTCGATCTCGTCAAATTTGCGCTTGCTTGGGTTCGGCGGCGGAGCTGGCACCGATGCAGGGGCAGCCGCAGGTTGCGTGTTGCCGTTCGCATTTCCATTCGACTGACCTCCAGAATTTGGGTTCCCTCTGGACCGTTGAGCCTTCTTTCCCGTTGCTTTCTGGAGTCTCTCTTCGAGGACCTTATTTCCAAGGATGGATTCAAACAAAGTGTGGACCATTTTGGCAACCAGCCAGACTTTGGAGACTTCTTTCAGAGCATTCATGCACACGTTGATGCGCTCCTGGCTGGCCGCCACAACGGATGGCACAGAAGAGCGCATTTGGTACACATGCATAATCAGAGCAGAGAATAAACTATACACACTAGAGAGCGCGTTAGGGAAATCACCAAATGTAGTCGTCAATAACTACTCACATGAACGCTGGGGTATACTTGACTTGGTCATGGGCCAGCAGATTCTCCATTATGGATGTGATCATGCCGGCGGCCTGGAATGCGATCGTCCTAGAAGGATAGGCCATGTCCACATTTTCATAGTCGTGCGGTTTGGCCGTGGCGGGCGGCATGTGAGCTCGATGGAGCAGACACAACGTCGTACTGAAATACTTCATTAGGACCAGACTGCTGGTTACAATCGCAATCGTGCTTACTAATAGTTGGAATGGAGCAGGGCCGACCAGAAATGATGGCGTGAGCGCTCCCAATATACTTCCCGAGGGCAGTTTTGAAGCCAGTCCGCCAATGCCATGTCACTATGAGTAAGGTCGATGGCATTTGTTCTCCGGGCTTTGGATGCGACCGAATATTGTTGAGACAAGACGAGACCCATGATCTCGCAGAGCTTGACGTATTGCAAGAAGAACTGAATGTGGACCGGGTCGGCCTTGTAGTCGTTATTTGGATCTCCCTCGTCTTCGATGAAGTCTTCCTCAGTAATCATCTCGACGTCAGAGTCGTCGGTGTTGATCGAAACAGGGCGACCTAGGGCCACAGCAACCGATCGATCTCTTGTGAAGAGAGACCACCAAACTCTCTTCCAAAGCCGTTTGTCTTGTCTGCTGAGCTGTGAGCTTTCGACACTAAACAAAGCTGTTAGCAGATGTCTTGGTCGAGTTTGTCTGGTTTATGAATACCTTCGATGCATGCCAGCACCCTGGGCAACCACAATAGCCACCCTAGTCCAGTAGAAAACATTCTTCGTCACATCTGCGGCAATGTTAGACCGAGCAGAGTCGGCGAATTCAGTTGACGCCTGGCCCTTACCTTCGGGCCCCTCCCAGTACCAGCCCATCAATACCAAAGCCTGTACAATTGTAATGCGATCATCTTCATAATTGGCATCGTACAGGGCTTTTGCGCGCTTATAAAAGGTCATTGCTGCAGGCGTGGTGGAGCCTGTGGCATCCATCAGCTGCGGATTCGTGCAGACCCTGGAGCCCGCCAGCAAGACGGCCTGAAGAAGCAGCAATGACGGCGGATTCTTCGTATCCTTATACCTCTTCATGAACCGTGTTCTATTGATGACTGGTACAATGGGAGCGACCCATCGAAAGTAGGCATCGACGAGCTCATCACACAAAGCACGGGGCGGAAGTAAGAATGCCCCTCGCTGTTGGAGGATTTCAATTTCCATCTGGTCTGGCTCCGTCAGACGAGCACGTGCTCCTCGAATGTTCTCTGGTAATGGATAGTGCACCACATCGGTGGTGCCATGTCGATCATGCACCAACAACGACAGATTCGAAGACTCTCCCAGGTAGGCTACTCGGCCGGCTTCTTTAATAGGGGCCCGAGCAAACTTGGGTTTCATGAACTGGGCCATGGTGCTATTATTGGTGGCTTGCTGGGCGGCTTGCGCCTCCGACATTTGGGTAGACGGAATTCCATCAGGAGAATTGTACCCAGTAGTAGGTTTCGGTAGTGACGGGCGTGTAAGCCGGGGATTTGTGGGCGTAGTTGGCTGCTGGGAGTCGCCAGCCTCACTGATAGGGCCCCATGTCAGACTTTTCGTTTGGGATTGAAGACGGGGACGCATAGAGAACATGCTGCCTCATGGGTGCGGATCGAATGTAGGTCGTACCTTTCCTCATCTCTCGCTCGAGCAGCACCAGCCCTCTTCCGTTTGGGAATGGGAATTCGGCACTCAATGGAGAATGCTACGCAATTTGTGCATGGAACCCTGAACGGAGTCAACGTTGACGAGCACTATCAAACACTTACGCCGTCACTTACCCAAGGGATGCCGCATCGCACCGAACCTATTCGAGAGACATGTTAGAGTTCTGGTCATGCTTTCGATGGGTCGATAGATGAGGCTGCGACGTACTTTCCGCGCATGGCATGTTTCTGGATTAAGTCGATACGTTAGCTATTCCATCCAACAACATAAAAACGAATACGAATGAGATACATCTCAATGCCCGTTGGGTTTGGACCCGCTTCGTCTACGGGGTGGTCTCCCACTTGGAACGAGAGATGATCGTAAGAACCGAGGTTCTCGGTTTGTCGCGTTCTCCAAAACGAACGACAAGTACGGAGTAATAGGTGACGTTGTCCGCAATGATATTTTGACAATTGATCGACCTTCAACCAAAAGCCCACAGATATATTCTTCTCGCCAGAACCCAAATCCAGCTTTTCCGCTTGGTCCGTCTTTGCGGGGAGGTAGGGTGTAAGGGGATGAGGAGAGGGAGCTTACCACACGCACGGGAGGCGCGCTGCCTGCAGTGCCTTGTTAGCAAATATCTGAAGAGAAAACACATGCAAATGGCGAATACCTCCTGAAGCTCGGGTGTCCTGGTGTTTGGTTTGCAGGCGCACTACCTATGGCCGACTGGTCGTTGTTGGAGGTCTGCGACTGAGCTGGGGCTGGAGTCGACTGCGTCTCGGACTGTGGGCTTGGAGCACCCATGGCGGCGAGAGAAAATGTGTTGGAGAACGGCGAGGCAAGAGATGAAGACTGCCTTAAGGGCCAAAGAGCATTACGGTACAAAGGCAAACGACGAGAACGACAAAATCCGGTAGCGACGACGAGCTCTCCGAGATTTGAGAAATGGGGATGGTAGAGACGTAGGCCTGAGACTGGGCTTGGGATCTGAGTCTGGGGTTGGAGCGGTGATGGAGCAGATTCTAGTTGGTTGTGTGTAGCCTAGTGACCAGTCGTGGTCTGCCCACACTTTTCTTTTGCACCTGCAACTCGCACCCTCCGCCTCCCGCCCGCACCCAGCATAACCCGGACATTCACCACACTACATCCCGCTCATTTTTTCAAACGCGGTCTGCACCAGACCACGCATACTGACTGTGGGGTAACGTACGGGGACCCAGCCATACTGATAACGGCATCGGCTTTCGCCTCCCATCATCTAAAAGAACACTCATTCCGGTTGGTTTTCGATGGCTCATATTCTCGTGTCGATTTGTAACTCTTCCGGGCAAGGAGTCCGTATTCTAAATGATGTTATCCTGTGTTCTGCCCTTGTTCCTGGATAGCCAGGCTCGTTTCTGCATGAATCTCCGCGCTCTTAACCATTCCCGTGTCAATCCCTCCAATCCTCAAAAGTCCTTACGCCCGTAGCACATTAGATAATGTATTCCCCGGATTTCGTACCGTCCCAGCACAGATGTATCTTGGAGAATTCAGGCGTATGAGTTACGATAGATGCTATCGCTAGATCTCTTCCACAGCGTCCCTCATGTTTGAGTCTTCTACGGGTGACGATGATGCACTGCTCCATTCACTGCCATCCTTATCTCCATCCACGGGCTTGATCCGATCGCTCGCCGACGGTTTGATGAAGAAGTCGCTCGTTCGGAGGCCTCGAACAACACCGGGCTTCATATGCTCCATTTGCTGTCCACTCTGCCTTTGGCGTTGAATCATCTCACGAACGGGGGTCATTGCTGCTTCTCGACATGCTTCCTTGATATCACTTCCTGACATCCCGGCCATCATTCTTGACAAATACTCCAGATCTAAATTCGGGGCGTCGATTTTGGTGTCTCGAAGGATGATCTTAAGAATCTTCAACCGCTGCGAGGCGTTGGGGAGAGACACGGGGAACTTCTTGGGCATCCGTCGTAAAATCGCATCGTCAATGTCCTGGATGCGGTTGGTCGCACCCAGAACCAAGATCCGTTGAGGACGACCCGACTTGTTGGCAGAAGCCAGCCCATCCCAATGGGTCATGAACTCTGCTTTCACCATTCCACTTGCCTCGTGTTCCCCACTGCGACGCGTACCTAGGACAGCGTCGATCTCGTCAATGAAAACAATGGCCGGTTCTAATTTCCGCGCGAGTGAAAATACAGCATTCACGAGCTTGTTTGAGTCGCCGAACCATTTCTCCGTCAAGGTTGAAATATGCAGGTTGATGAAACATGCTCCGCTTTCGTGGGCAAGTGCCTTGGCCAGCATCGTCTTCCCGCAACCAGGTTGCCCATACAGCAAAACTCCAGAAGGTGCCGAGAGTAATGACGAGGATGTCGAATAGAGATCTGGCATGGTCAATGGATATATCACTGACTCCCTAAGCTCCTCTATAATATCCGATAATCCACCAATATCTTCAAATGATACAGGGATATCTTCCGCAAACACCAGATCTTGTATAATGACTTGTTCATATGGCGACAATCGTAGCTCTTCTTTCCCCTCTTGAAGCCGGTTCTGAGATTTGGCGCGGGAATTCTGTTGAGGCTCATCTAGTCTTCGCAAGATAGCTGCTGATTGCAGGCGCGTCTGTTCTCTTTGCTCCGCTTCGGGGTCGAAATTCATTTGCCTCAGGATGTATTTGACCATATAGTACCCCCCGAGCGCCTGAAGAGATGTTAGATGCCATTTCGTGAAGTCGTGCCCAGTCAACATACCAGAGGGGCCGCGAGAGCAAGTTCTTGCAGTAGACGTTGCCACCAGGCACCTCCGCCTCTGTCTGGGACGACTGCCATATCGTGCGACAGTGAGCAAATCACTTGAGATGATCGGTGGTTGGGGAGTGGGAAAGCAAGACCACCGAGACTTGCGTACATACGTTATGTCGTAAAGGGCCGTACAAGTGTACGGAAAAGATCTAGCCTCGCGAAAGTGGGAACCTGTCCGACCAGGGGATGGCCGGGCCTGGACGGGTCTCATCGTTCGACCGAGACGCTGTAGCTCCGTAAGAAATACGGCGTAACACGTGGTCAGGGTCGTCTTTTTCACGTGACTGGGGAAGACTGCAAGCTAGGCAATATTTGGATGCTGCATGGAGTAAACATGCTTTCTGTTTATGTCGAGGAAGACACGCGTGATAGTCGTGCTCTCAGAATTCATTATTCGCAGATCGGCCCTGTTTTCACTGCAGAATGAAAGGCATTGCTGATTTGCTAGACTCTGACATGGAAGAATCGGCCAACTTCATTGACGAGAACTCCACACTCTCTTGTGCCTCTGACGCGGCTGCCACAACCGACTCAAAACCCACACAGGCTCAGAGAGGCAAGAAACGACATCGTATCACCATGCCTGCGAAATCAAAGTCGAAGGTCCAGAAATCTGCCCCCGCGCAGAGCAGAAAGAAGTCGTCCAAACAATCCGTGGCTGCGAAACAAATGGCAATCGAGGATCAAATCATCAACGATGGAGATGGGAAGGAAGAAGACGAGGAGCAGGGCTCTGAGGCAGAACAGCAAGATCCAGGTGCAAAGCCCAAAAAGGCAGCTCGTGAGGCAACTGGGAGAAAGGCGGCCAAAACAGCCAAAACAGCCAAAACAGCCAAAACAACTCGAGCGGTTGAAGAGGACTTGATGGAGGTTGAGCAATCACCAGTCATGGTGAGTTCAAAACACGCAGTCAGCAGAAACAATAAGGATCCCCGGACAGTCACGAACAAAGCGAAAGCTACTTCAAAAAAGAAAGCGGTACAGCAAGCTCAGTCTGTGGTCCCAGAAGAACCGCAAGGAGAAATCGAAGAGATGGAAGAAGAGCCTGAGGCTGCTGTCAAAGAGCCCGCGCCAAAACCCAAAATGGCCACCCGAGATAACTCCAGAACAAGACAAGAGCCGGTGTACATGCCGCGAGCAGGAAGCGCGTCAGACACCGAAAGAGGAGACCCCAGCCTGAGACGCAAATTAGGCGACATCACCCGAAAGTTCGAGAATGTCGACCTCAAGTACCGCAATCTCAAGGAGGTCGGTATCAACGAGGCAAATGCCAACGTGGAAAGACTCCGCAAGCAATGTGATGCCACGGTGCAAGCATCCAACGAACTGATCGCATCACTCAAGAAGGAGCTGGCTGCACAAGTCCCTCTCGCACAGGAAGCTCGAAAAGTGAAGAAACAAATGCAGTCTCAAGAGGCAGAAATCAGCAGAATGCGTGAAACGGTGTCAGAACTTGAGAGTTCTCTTAGCACCGCGCAGAATGAAGTAAAGTCACTACAGGCAAAACTCGCAGCAGCGCGAGCGCCTTCGGTTGACCGGGCCAACTCGAAGCCTCCAGGAAGTGCCATGAAGTCCTCTGCACATCGCTCCGCCATGATGGGAAGCGCCGAAGTTGCTCAAGCGGCACAGATCGCCCAGATGAAGGAGGATTTGTACAGTGACTTGACGGGACTGATCATCCGGAGTGTGAAGAGGACGGATGAAGGTGATACGTATGATTGCATCCAGACTGGTCGCAATGGCAGTAAGTTGATTGGTGTCGTTTCCAGCATTCATGAGCTAACATCTTATAGCATTGCATTTCAAGCTGTACGTCGATCGAGAGGATGCAAAAAATACCAGTTTTGAAGAAACAGAATTTCTGTACACACCTCTTTTGGATGCTAATAGGGACCGCGAAATGATTGAGTTGATGCCGAATTATCTCACCGAGGACATCACTTTCGCGAGACAAAACGCAGCCAAATTCTACGGACGGGTAGTAGATAGCTTGACAAAAAGACGAGCTGATGAGTAAACGGGATTTTGGTACAATATGAATATGGGAGCGGTCGCATGCGTCTTCGCGTTTTCCTGGACGGCCGTTGAAATACGATCGTTGGAACGTTCCGGCAAAGGGTATTTGGTAGTGGCTTGCGTTTACGTCTCTGCTCGGATGCTTGAGCAGACATTTTGCGCTCTTATTCTAAATGCGTCGGTCTGTGGGTTTCTCCACATCCCGCGACTCGTTATCGGTGGTCGATGTCTCTACCCCTCTTCATCGTTCCTCGTCTGCCCAAGCGCAGCTCAGCCAATTGATCATCAACAGATGCTATAAACCTCCATCCTATTGCTACTCGGGACAGAACAAAGTGGTTACCCACGTTGCATGCCCCAGTTGCTGAGATGTATCCGTGACATTACCTTGGACTCGACGATTCGAACATCCTCTACCCGCAGAGGGACAGGCTTTACCAATATCTGGTCGATGATATAATCCTCATTCGTATTCGCCTACCGCACATCGACTTGATCCGTCGAAATGCCCGTGGCACTTCCCCGTCATCGTTCTCTCACTCTCTGCTCGAATAAGGCACCCGTTTGTCTACGGACTGCTATACATCGAGCAAACGGCAACAATGCCGTTCAGCTTCGAACATTGTGGTGGTGGGGCCGTCATGCTGGAGAATGGTCGTCCAGCATGGACGAGCAACTCGAAGATGTCAGAAGACACCAGAAGGTTATGAGGTCTCGATACTCGAAGATATTGCGCAGAAGAGCATCATGGGATAGAGAAGATAGCCCTCATTGGCCATTTCGTATGCCGGGCCGATTCTGGTCGAGCAGATACGCTCCTTACAAGCAACCATTGTCTACGAGTCCATCGGAAGGGAAATCCAATCCAGAAGAGCATGAATCCCATTTACATCACAATCAGGATATCCATGAAACCGTGCACAAAGACTTTGGGTCGTTTCGAGCCGCTGTCGACCGTGCTATTGAAAAGGATCCTTATGGAACGCTATTTGGTAGACGATTGCAAAGTTCCCCGTCGATGCAGACCTCCTCCTGGACCGCGTTCTCTTGGATGTCGAAACAGAGTGAAGCCAAGGAGAAGAACAACTCCGATGCTTCAACACCTAGCTCGGAAGACCTCGACCAAAACACTAATAGTACTTGTTCGGCTTCGGTAACTAGTCCGGCAGGCGGAAAGCAAACCAACTCTGATGGCGAAGTGGACTACCAATACGACCCAATTTCGATGAGAAAGGTGCCCATCAAGAAGGCAGTCCCAGAACCACAACCGAAGAAACCATTCTTGGAGACTTCATACTCAGAACCTGAGGCTGACATCCCGGTGAAAACTTACAGACCTCACCAAGTATATGGTTATGGCGACTCGAACAAGAAATCCGAAGAGTCGACAACCGAGAAGACATCGGCCGCTATTAGCCAAGGCTTCGATGACTCCAGAAAGCAAGTGTTCCAAGGTCCAATGACAAGGGCCGAGGGAAACGGCATGGGCACAGCAACTCGGTTCACCGAAGTTGGCTCCAAACGGACCATAGAAGAAGATGCCGACGAATCAAATACATCTGAGAAGACTCGAGAGTCCCCAGAGCCAGATGACAGCAGCGCGTTATTCTCAGGGACCACGTATGAAGCAAAGTTTAACAAGAAAGGAGAGGACACTCCAACCAAATCAGACTGGCTGGTTAAAGAAGGCTTCCAGTCCCAGAATGAGAGCTCCCAACCGTCTACTGCTGCCAAAGACTCGTCGGTTGAAATTCCTGTCCAGAAATTCCCAAACAAGCTTGAGCCAGCATTAGATCGAATTGAGGCAAGTTCTATGAAGGAGTCGAAGGAGCCGCTCAAATTGCAGACAGCTCTTGATCGTCAGATGTCAACACCGAAGCCAATGGGGGAAGAAACCAAGAGACGCTCACCAGATGTGAGGGCCTTGAAATTTCCGTCCGAAACAAGAGACGAAGATGTGGACCTTCTTCGCGCGAGCGATGTACGTGCAGCTACAAAAACCTCAAGAGTAACGAAGCAAGAGAGAGAAAAGGAGGATGAAGACGAAAGGGCGAGACTCGAAACCGATTTTACTGCCCGGCAGAACCACAAAATAGACATCGACGACGTCTCGTCGAAGAAGACAGAGGGTCCAAGAAGCAAGTTTACCAAAGGTATTAAGACTGTCCTGGACCATATTCGTGACTATCCAAATGGGATAGTAGCGAAAACCATGAAGTCGATGAGTGCTCTCAACAGCAACTACAAGAAATATGTACGACCTGAAAACGCAAAGGATTTGACCAAAAAGCTCGTCTTCGAAGATGAGTCTTTGAGCAAGACACCCTCGATCTACAAAAGTACGGCGAAGGCTCCAAATTTCATTGCAAATTCGCCCGAAGTTTCCGATGATATGGAGGAGATTGATGAACGGAGAAGTTCTTTGCGGGAAGCGACAGAGAAATCGAAGAAGGATGCCGAAATACAAAATGCGAAACTTTCTCGACTGGCTAGCGACATCAAATCTGTTTATGAGAGCGAATACGGCCCTATCGATCCCAATCATCGACAACCAGTCCCAACACCCACCAAACTTGGCCCTGATGATGCGAGCACCTCTGATTCCACTTCCAATTTGACAGACACTTCAAAACCTCATCCGCTACTCAGTGCAAGTGTCAAACCAGGAATTTCTACAAATCCAGTGATTGATAACCACGTTCAAAACTTCGAACCAAAACTCGCCCGGCTGGTTGATGAGGCTAAAACAGTTGTGTCGCAGATTCGAGAAGTCGACGAGTCTCTGAAGCAAATCCGCCCCCCTTTGTCGCCATCTCCCAACTTGGGCTCAATCATCGATGGCACGAAAGAATTAAGGCGGGAGCTTCACGAAACTCAATTGGCCATACGAGCAATTGAAAATGGCAGACCGGAGACCGTCTGGAATGTTCCACATTCGTCCAGCTCGAACTTTGGCAAGAAGAGAATCGATCTGAAAGCCCAGGAAGCCTCGACTGCCGCGACCGAGCCGGCAGATAATCTTCGTAAGGATGTTTCAATCGAACCCAATGAGAGCCAGACCTCATTAGAAGATTCAGTGGACCAGGAAAAGGGCCAGAAAGTACCGGAACCGTTCGTCACACCTCCGGGATCTCCTGCCTGGAATGACGAACTGCCTCCCCCTATCGAAACGCTTCGGAGCGGAAAATTCGATTCGCTCTACCTCATTCTGGCGTTTAATCCATCAACGGGGAAAGTAGAGTTCTCGCCGATGAACGAACCAATACAGTCCATGCACAAACCAGGTAATGCTCTCGGCGTCTTGGGAAGACTCAACAATGCCGCCGAATATCTCAAACATTTCACCACTCTTAAGCGAGCAGGATATTCATTATTCAACGGCGGAGAAAATATGCTTATTTTCAAAAAGAAACAAGCTGACCCTGGCGAGGCTGCACGCGCAATTGCCTTTAGGAATGCAATGGACACCAAGCCGACAGAAGAAGGAAAATCTACACCTCCTACTACCGCTGACGACAACACCCTTGAACCACCGAGCAAAGAGGCCGCCAAGGTTCTCGATGAACTGCCAGCAGAGGTCGATCCAACTCCGGGACCGGCAGCACCCACAGCGCCTCCTTCTCGTCCATTTGGAAATTACGGAGAACAGCCTAAGGTCCGAAGACAAGAAAATGTATTTTCTGGAACGATTCGTCCAAACACTACCTCCTCGTCCTTGACACCATCGGATGACGAAGGATCAATGCCGTTCTCTGACACGGATATCTCAAAGGGGCAGAAAGACAGTCTGTGGAAGAGGTTAATCATCGGAGTTAAAAGGACAGTTTTGACGGTCGTTGCTCTTGGGAGTGCCGCGTATACCATCGGCTTCATCGCTGAGGGAATGGGCGCTGAGGCCCAAAAATACAAGGGGAGTGAAGAGGCTCAAGCTCAAGGACCGAGGAAGAGAGTTGTGATGACAGGTCAACGACCAGGGATCTTCAGCACTGAGAGTTCGAGGTGAGATAAGCAACGGGAGCTCCTCAGCGATTGGTGATTTCGGATCTGAATTCGGAAACAGGAGACTCAGAAGGCAATAGGACATGTGGGCGTGGCATTACAATTGTATTGTTAGCTATGGTACATAACAATGGTCCACTCCGATAATATCATTAACATTATTCGAGCTCTCTTCCAGGAAACACGACATCTGGATGCTGTTTTAACTACCGTCTTCCCTGCAACTTGTGACCTTCCCCTTTGGTTCAAAATGTCTACCAATCACCGGATTTGACGCTGTCAAAAGGTCAGACAGGATGATATCTTTGTCGGGAAAGGGGAACTCCCTCACTTCAAATCATTCATTTACAACCTTGCACCTAATTTACTCTCTGCGAGAAAGTCCTTCTCCTTCTCCTTTTCCTTCTTTGGACCTTCGTTTCAACTATATGAGTATTTCCCAAGAGAAGAAACAGTGCCGTATCATATCGCATGATTGAAATCGTTGCCATTGTGGTCCACAAACGGACCGTGCTTATAACCGGATGCTCTCAGCAAGGCCTAGGCTACGCATTAGCCGTGGCTCTCCACGACGCTGGCTTTCGAGTCTTCGCTACCGCAAGAGATCTTGGGCGGATGGTCGGCCTTAAGAAACAAGGCATCGAATGTTTGGCCCTGGACGTCTGTGATGAGAACTCAATTCACGATTGTGTAGCGAAGATGAGAGTTGACGAGAGCTGATGGCAGGGAAGAAGGGGAAGGCATCTTGAATTGCTTGGTCAATAAAGCTGGTGGTGGTGGAAGAAGTTGAGGGTGGACCGAGCAGTGCATTGAAGCCGACCTGTCTTGTGGGAATGGTCGGTTGCGGAGCTTGTCTGAACAGCAGGACGAGTTGTCTAGATCGATATACACATTATCAAGATACCCTTCAGCCCACTGACCCCCGGCCTCTGCGGGAGTTTGGTATGCGATAGTGGTTTTGGGAATTAATTGCAGAAAATGACGGAAATGAGTCAATTTTCAATTCGGGCCATCACGTACCGAATCCGATGTTCGGGCCTAGATGCTGCTGGCCTGTAGGTTTTACCACGCAGACGGCGCATGTAACTTATAGCGGAATGGGGAAGATGGACTACAAAATTGAGGGATATGGGCTGGCATGATAAAGCTATAGAGAATTAAGTCAAGAACAATAAATACAATGTACAACGGGAATGGTATTTTGTCGAGAAGCGTCCAAGTTCGTAATATGTACATCAGTGGGTTGCCAAGTGGGACATTGGGCTTAGAAGAGGGCACTTCGTCCTTCTTCTTGACCACTATTACTTCTGCTATGAGTCCTTCTTTTCCTTCGCAGCCCTTGCCTCATCGACCTGTTCTGCTTCTCTTCCATGAGCATGTTTCTGTCCCACAGCGTTCTCCCCGCCCATGGCACGGAATGCGTTGTAGAAAGACCATTCAACGGCCTCCTCGACAGGTTTGTCAAACAAATAAGGTAGCGCAGGAACCACGGCAAGACCGAGCTATGATATGTCAGTATTCGCCGTCCGTCTCAGATGTAAACTTACCCCGATAGGAGCCCATGTCCTTATTGTTGCATTTGAAGCATTCTTCAGTGCTTTTCCAGAATACTTCACGATACTGTGAATGGTGAAGGCAGGCAGCCCCATGGAGGCAATGCTCTGGAAGACGGCTCGTTGCGCCATCACACTCCGATAATCCTCGATGGCGGGTATATGTACTGGTCCTTTTTGTGGTACGTCTTGAGTTGCAGGCATGGGCTCTTTCTTGCTTGCGTCGAAATATTCTTTGCCTTGAGGATATAGCAGTCTCTGGTTTCTCTTGTACGCCTTCCACCCTTCATGGCCAACATCACCGAGGATATATGCCCACGATATCGCATACGCGCTCCGGACCATCAGAGGATGGGCCACAGGCCGGAAAGACTCTCCAATATCTGATGTATATGCAACGTATCGGTGGGCGCTCAGCATGATAGTGCGCAGACGATTTGCGTAGGCGGCATATCGCACACCAGTGCTAGTGGAATCTGGGCCTTGACCCTCGTAAAGGTCATCCATCCAGTCATCCTGCCTATCGACTAGCTTTTGGAGGTCTTTGGGCAATATCTCGCGTGAATACCCGTTTGGAGAGGTACTTCGAGTTTCATTTTGGTCTTTTCCTGCCATGTTGAAGATAGAGGATGGTTGTCGAACAGGCACATACGAAGCCGCCTGCCGCCCTCAAAAATCCAATCACATCTGTATCATGCGGCGAAGGGTGCAGGCGTGCCCTAGAACCTGGGGTAAATGATAAAAGATGGAGTTAGTTTGGAGGAAGAAGGGAGGTATATTCGACTGATCGATCATTCTTGAGCCCATGCCGACCGCTCGGCCTATTGGGAACTAGCGCCGCCACGTGACTGTCCTTCCCATGATCCCCATGCCCGTTCCTGGTTCTCCATCCCCGGTCTCGCCTTGACATTTGTATCCCCGACTTCAAGCTGCGGCTGTAGGTGGTGCGGACTTCAAGGGGTACGCATCTTCAGAAGTAAGTCAGCAGTCATCACCGAGAGCGCTTCAGAGCATTCAATTTCTCTCTTTCTCAGCTCGGCTAAATTTCCTGATTAGTACAGTACATGATACGGTCACGTGATTTTTTATTTGCACCGATCTTTTGAGATACGTATAAACTGTTCTTGAGTGAATCTAACTACAAATAGTGATTACGAGGCCGCTTCATATCTCAGGCTGGCGCGGCAAGACCTCATCTCTTGGCCTATAGTATATGAACGCCAATCAAACTCGCTCATGCATCACTTCCGCACAGATAGTCCAGAAAACTTGTTGATCCTTCAGTGACCCGAAATGAATTGCGGCCCAAGTCTCAAATGTTTGCGCTATTCATGGAGCTGAATCTGGACAAGGACATTATGGTATTGATGCCCCGGGACTGGTGAGTTGTTGCAATCATGTTCGGACGAGTCGAAGACTGGGAGGCCAAAGCCTAGAGAGTCAACCCCTCGATACTCGAGGCCGTGGAATCGTTTTGGCTCTCACCACTATGGATGGATTCCAGGGCTCACTTGTGTTGAGGGGGTCTCACAGGATGTGGACAAACTTATTGTTCTCATCATCGTCATCATCTTCTTCTTTTCCTTCTTGGCCTTCTCGACCTCGGCAGGTTGGAGGGTGGAGGTGAGGGGATGGGACTGGCAGCAGCAGCAGCAGCGGCGGCGGCGGCGACGGTGTGGGCAGACTGTTTAAAGCATGTCTCCTGTGGTGAATAGGCCGACAAGATTCTCAGCGGCTCTCGAACCTATTTGATAAGGGGAAGAGATGGGCACTGTGATAGGCCAGCTCGCAGGAGTTACTTTCCTCAGCTCGGGTCGTCGACATTGCCAAGCATGAGTGATCAAGGTAGTCGCAAACAACAATGGTGTCAATCGATCTCCTCTTTTCCGGGTCATTCCTCTTGATAAGGCGCCCAGAAACCATCGGACGCTCGTCCCTGGAGTGCCTTTGCGGATATTCACAGGATTGTTCCAAGATCTCATTGATTTATCTAACGCAGTCGGCACCTCGAGTCTATATGGTGTGCACCCCTGTCTTACACAGGATGCTGAAGATCCAGTAGGATGTCAGGACTGTCCATCTACTCCGTACTCGACCAGGGCTCAAGAACGCCTACGCTCTAGAGCATAAGGCGGCAAACAGATCGCGACCTGATCTAGGGATTCACCTCGGAAGATCGATTCAAAACATAATGGTTGCCTGACGTCTGCGCATATGACTTGGAATTATCTCCCCATCGTTCCAGGTTTTCCTCATAGTCAGTGAACCACCGAGTCACTGCTACTGGTACATAACGGTCGCCCACAATTCTCTCAGGAAATCGAGATCTTTCGTGCTCAGTGCCTGACTCCCGCAGCCAGCGCCCTACGACAAGGACTACCACGACGTTTCTGTGAGTGCTGGCGATCTCACAGTGCGTGATACCGAACAACGCAGACAATCCACAATGAGTGAATCACTATTCTGGCAGATAGTGCCTGCAGCTGCTATACTTGCGATTGTCGGCGTCATAGCGCGATTCTTATTTCTGGGAGAGAGTCGACAACTCCGGGACCTCCCACGGGTTTACATCAAGTCGGAATTTGAAAGCCCCGCACTAATCGATGAAGTATATCACCGGGGGGGGTAGAAGCCTCCTCGCAATCGATCGTGCTCATCCAATCATCCAGTACACCAAGAACGGCCACATCTTCAGACTGGTACAGCCTAACCTCTCCATTGTCATGCTCCCAATCGCCGAAATGAACGAGGTGAAACCATTGCCGCTGGCAAAAGCTAATGCTCTTGAGTACCAATCCTGATCGGTGGCTGGGCCCCTGGACAACCATTGGCAAGCACCATCCTGCCATGCTCAAGGCTATGAGGTCCGATGTGACAAGGATATCAAACACCTCAATCAACGTGCTAATTGGAGAATGCTCCGCGGCTTTATTACTCGAAATAGGTGACTCAACTGAATGGACATCCAGGGAAGTTCTAAAGATGTGCAACTGGGTCACCGCAAAGATGGTCGGTACCATGATCGCTGGACGTGAATTTGGCTACGATGAAATGTGGCTACAGTTAGCGTAGGTATCGATTTGCCTTTGGTGTACATTGCTGATGACGACAAGCCCATCTTCCGCATTGACCGCGCTGAAACTCGCCATGGCTCTTAAAAAATGGCCTGTTATGTTACGGACCATCGTCGCCAATTTCATCGGCCCCGCAAAAGAGCTCAAGACTATCAAGCAGAAAATGGGAGATTCTGGTGAAACCTTTTGCCCGAGAAAGGAGTAAGATAGGTGCAAACCTTTCGGAATCTATGGATTTCCTCCAGGCGATTATCAAACACGCGTCGGAGGATGAGAAAGATGATATCAAAATACTTGCAGCGGGCGTCTTGGATGTCCTCCATGTTTTCGTTCCTTGCAACGACAACGGCTGTAAGCGCACAGTCACGCGTTTCTGACAGAGAAACCTAATGTATTTGCAGCTATCCAACACGTTGCTCAATCTCATGTTCTATCCTGAGGCTCAACGAGAGATCCTCGCCGAGGTCCAGCAGGTCCTGGATAACCGGTCGTTCCAGGACCTGCGGCAAGCAGACCTGATCGAGTTGAAAAAGCTTGACTCGTTCATCAAAGAGACACAGCGCCTAGCACCACCCTCATCGCTGGCAGTCACCCGAGAAATTATAGCACCAGACGGCTTCACGCTGTCGAACGGTCTGCATCTTCCTCAGGGAAGCTATGGAGCTGTGGCAGCGAAGGCGATCATGCACGACCCTGATATCTGGGGTGATCCCGACAAGTTTGATGCTATGCGCTTTTACAAGCTTCGTCAGCGACCAGGACATAACAACATGCACCAATTTGTGGGCCAGTCTGATCTGGACGTCAACTTTGGAGCCGAAAATCAAGCATGTCCTGGTCGGTTCCTCGTTAGCTATGAACTCAAAATTTTGGTCGCCTACCTATTGCTCAACTATGACATGAAGCTCGCGGACGATTCCAAGACAGCAATTGGGTCAGATACCCTTGGAGCGAAGCCGAACCTCAAGATCGGTTTTCGCAAGAAGCAGATACGTCTCAACTAGGGGTCTCATTATTGACAAAAGGCACCACTAGATAGAGCACGGAGTACGTCAGAGAGGGATTCAGACTTCGCTACCCGTTCGTGGCTGACAGGCAGGAAGTTCGTGTGCGTTGTCCACACCAGACCCTGGTTTAGATCTACATAAGTTCTGTATTAGCTCTGACAGTTTTCGGAGATAATGCTTGACGCCCAGAGAGCTTCAATCCGAAATATTTCTGAGCTGCTGTCTACAACTTGGCCTTAATCAGTCGATAACAACTCAAGCAAGTCTTGATAGAACATTCTATATTGCTGGAAACCTCCTGAGCGCTAACCGGTATGATAAGTCTGTATGCCTTTCAATACTACGTATATCAGAGCCAATTCCGACTGCTAGCCTCCAAAACTCCCCAGACGTTGAAAACGACCACTTTGAGTGAAACTCAGTCAACAAAGGACAATAGATAGCGGAAGCCGTTATAGTAGTATTACGTTCTCCGGCATGGATTAGTCTCCAGGGCAATCTCCAGTCATGAAGCTGCCGTATTGCCAGAACCGGCAAAGCCGAACTACAACGGAGGTGGGCTGGAACTTTCTGGCTAAGTATTGGAGTGCTCCTTCAATTCAAGTGACACAAGAAGTGTGACAGGTAATAATCCACATGACAGCAAGGCAGTCAATATAACATTGACTAGTCGTGCTTTGAGGAGATAGGAAAAACAACATGCCTCGTAAGTGATTTCGAGGATTACTGGCTAGGCTGGCTTGGCTTGTTTTCTTAGCGTTAGGGCCTCCCGGGATAGATACGGAGAACACCCACTCATACACGCATATGCAGACAATGGATGCTTCTTATTGGTTTGATTATAGCTACGGTGGGGCACGCACGCATGCCTGACTAATTAGGTAAGTGTGCCGAAAATTTTCCTTGGCGTTCGGCGAAATATCGAGGCAAATCGGATACGGCGCAATGCCAATCGACCTCTCGCTACGCATGAGGGTCCTTTTGACCGATCATGCCGTGATATGACGCCCCCAGATTTCTCAATGATAGATATCGACATGGTCAATCACAAGCCACACTCGCCGGGGTTGGTAATTATGGAGACCTAGTCATTCCACGTCAGTGAAGTCCCCCGGGGTCGAGCCTGGCCCGAGATTGCCGACTTTTCTAGCGGTGGCAGAGTTTGGTCAAGGCCACAGGCGACCGCACAAAAGGTTTTGCTTTTCACCAGGATTTACCAGATACTTGACATCAAAGCTCTTTTCTGAATTCTGCAGTGGCTCCATTCATCCGGTCAGCAGCATCTCGATTTTCAACGAGTGTGCCGGTCAAGTATTGCATACACTCCTGAATGCTACCCCATGTCAGGCACTTATAGACGTCTGGACTGAAGGTAGTGGCCAGAAGTGGACTCCTCCGTCTTTTAACATCGTTTGCCACCTGGGAAGCTCGCACCCCATGTCATCAGCCATCCCTTGAAGCTGCGTGAACTCTGGTATGACTTTCAATTTCGAGTGAGCTGCGAGGTCGGTCGCCAGACGAGCTGCTCTTCAGATGCTATCCGAATCGAGGCCCACCAGCAAGAAGTTAAATTCTGGTGTCTGCTGGTTGGCGATTGCAGGGAAATATCCGCCAAGGAGGTCCTCAACAATGCCGTTGTATGACCCGTCAGTGTCTGCTTTGGTTTGCGGATCTTGTACGCATATCACTCTTGATATACGCGCCTCGAATGAATTTGACTCCCATCCACCACCCTTCCTTCTGAGTGAGCTCCAACTGGTGTTGGACCTTGTCTCGTGACGATTCGAGGTATGCCTGAATAGTATTACATATCAGATCTTCTTGCCCAGGTCGATTGGAGTGACGCATGAAGTCCAAGGTCTACTAGTCTATCGTTCCTTGTAAGACCTTCTACTCTACATCGACCCGTATGCGACAACCTCGAACAGCAGCACGCTCACATATGGATTCCACGGCCTCAATGAACTTTGCTGGTGTACCATTGCCTTGAATCAGAGCATTTGTGATGTGCAGTCCGGCTCCGGTATAACTGGGCAGGGGATTGGTCTTCGTTTCATCACAAGAGAAATGATAGCCCATCAGACTTACCTGAGGCCTAACCAGCTTCTTTATCCTACCATATCCAATGTTTCAAGATTTCCCTCCTTCCATTGAAGGATTTCCACATCCATAGTATTCGTTTGACCGTTATCATAGCCCAGAAACATGTTGTCCTGCCGAAGCTGGACCTCTTTACCTTAACAAAGAACAACACCAGAGAATCCAAGCCGTTTAATTTCTGACGATGTGTTGCGGATCTCCCCCTGATTTCTCCCCGTGCAGAATTGTTTTGAAGATCACTGGGTGCGTGACCGCGCGAAGCAATGGATTCCAATCCCGATGGAGCCACGCCGATTTCGAATTTGCAACCGTCTGGAACACGGCAAATGCATGTCTAAAGAGCACTGGGCAGGTGGAAAGGCTATTCAAAAGCAGACTTCGCAGAATGCTAGATGTCGAAAGACGAGCTAGTAGTGTCGTTGAAGAGGCGACTGGTTCTGCTAAATCGATATTTGAGCTACTATGGCCTCCACTTGTGGTATCGAAGATTCTGGTTATGTTCGTGGAGGGCGGAGACCTGGTGTGCGGGATGCATTTGACTTTTAGAGACTGTCTGATCCTGGGTCGAGTCTTGGAAGCAGTGTTGGTCACAGACGAAGCTATGATGAGCGAATACCTCACGAATCTTCGAAATAAACCGAAACCCTAAACGTTCTTATAATGTCAATTCCTGTAGACAGGCTCTTGGGGTCGAGAACGGTGGCAGCAGAGGTGGGGCCGTATTGACCTTGGTTATGCAGGTCCTCGGTCAGATCTGCCGACACTCTCAAAAAACCAGTGGTTGATGTTCACGGAAGCAGAACTTCTTAGCGCTGCGTCTTTCACAGACCATTGCACATTCAGAAGTTTAGTAGACAACGGGAGAATGGATGGATGAGAAGAGTAAGGTTCCAAGCTAAATAAGACTGGATTTCTCTGTGCTGCGGTTGAAGATGAAAAGATCTGGCTAGAACGAGAAGCTGCGTTAGGTATGAGGTAAGAAACTGCAAAACCTTTCTCTTCGTTCCACGAAAGCTGCGAACGACTTATCACCAGAAGCACCACCATTGAATAGTAGCCAGTGCCCCGTTCTTGGAAAGAGGTTATCATTCCTGTTCAGGATATAATTATGGGTAGGAATAGAAGCAGAAAAGGGGTCAACCAAACGAGTACATATATTGGCAATCTGGCAGAACCAGTTGTCAAACAGACAGAGCAACAATCAATGTACACCCACGATTGTTCATCTTATTCAGGGACACGGTTCGGCGCTCTACGGAAGCCCACATCGTTCGGTGTACGGAGGCATTGAACCTTTCCAAGCATTACGACGTCCATGCAGTCTACAAGGACATCATTCACAACAAACTGACTATTGAGGAGGCGACGATGCGCCTGGATGAGACCATGGCTCGAAGTGATCATTTCCCACCATGGTTTCTGGTTTTGATATGGAGACTGGCATCCGCGTGTATTAGCCCTGTGTCTTATGGATAATAAAGCGACGCAGTGAGGAATAGATTATGGCGTTCAGATCACACGTAACCCGCTTCATCCATTAATACCGCTGCAGTCCTTAACGTCTGTCTTAGACACATTGAACTTGCACTTGATTAGACCTAATGAATCTACGTTTGAACATTAAACCTCGCCGCCTACCGTACAACGGAGTTGGGGGTATTGGACTTTGGGAAGTGACCAGAACATAAAACCCAGCGTCCATAGATACCCGCCTATCCTCCATACTAGTTTCCCTCCCGCACCAGAAGGCCTGAGACCCGCTTTCTTTACGATCAGTCCAAAAATGTCCTCGAAGACAACCGCAGCAAAGTTCACCGAGAACCACCATATTTCTTCCCTTGCGCCACAAGGAAGTAACTGCTGCGCGACCAGAGCGTGGCTGATGCCCGAGCACATGAAGATCACGAGGTTCTTCATCGGCCGGTGTAGAGCGCCGTGTTTCTTAAGCCCGAGCAGCGTGTTCGTCAGAACCTCGGCGATTGCCTCATACGGCCGGTATGCTAGTGAGTGCCAAAAGCCGGTCCAGAAGCGTCTGATAGAAACCGCCTTTCCAAGCGAGCCGAAGAGGGGTGGCCATTCATCTGGGTCATCAAAGCGGAGAAGGGCGACGAATATGATGGATAGAGCGGCGTGGAGGGATGTCAGGTTCGCGTACGCGTTCCAGATGAAGAAGAATACGGTGATTAGGCGGATTGTAGTTTCGCGCGCTGTGACTTCGCCGATGCGGCGAAAGTATGAATCGTGGGTGGCGTTGATGTCGAAAATCTGTAAGGGTTGGAAGGCCTGATGTTGAGGGTTTGTCAGGATGACTGACAGGAACTTCGTCATAGCCGCAATGACGAGCAAGCGTCGAATCTGTATGATCATGAACGTTGGCCTTGGAGATATCAGATATTTCTCAAGATACTGATGCCAGGAGATCGCCGGATAGCTCCCCTTTTTACGCTGAGCAGGTTCGACGGGCTTGACCTTGGCCGTACGAGTCCCAGGAACTTCGATGGAGGAGCCGATCCAGCGGCTGTTATACAGCATCTTGTATGCACCCTTCCAATGCCATTCCTTCTGAGTCTCTGGTAGAAGCACGAAGGACTTTTTGGTGTCCTCATGCTCTCCTCGAGATTGCCGCATTAAAAATTGCACTCTGTCTGAGTGGTGGACGGTGACCAAGCTTATGACATGTGCGTTCCAGATGATAATGAACAGCCCCAGTGTACTTGCGGCGTCCACAGAGATTGGTATATCGCTCAGGCGTTGGAATGCAAGTACACTGGTCGTAATGAGAGATGGGATCCAGAGCAGCCGGTATTTGGCAGGGCAAGCTAGCCCGGCCAGTCCAGAAAGATTGGCAAGGGCAAAGAAAAAACAAAACGAAGAGTAAGGCATCATAGATGCTGAAGGTCAGTGCAACAAATGGAAGAAAGAAGGCCCAAGTGGTGAACGTGGAAATGGTGAATTACAATACTTGTAGCCTTGAGCAATCGCTAGTCTTTAACATAACCTAACTGCAGCTCATCCTACCAGGCCTGCGTGGCACAGCATAATTTTCTTAAGCCTGGAGTCGAAAGATGGGCTTTACCTATGTATGGATTAACTTTGTGCTGGGGTGGAGCATGTCAGGATTAATGGAAGGCATTGCTTGAAGGGTTGGGGTGGGGCCATCCAAGAGGTTTAAGCGTTCATGATTGGCTGTATAGGGGATATCGCCCCTTAGTTAATTAAAAATACAAGCTCTGCACTATTGTAAGAGACCCTTCCTTGGCGCTTACATGTATAATATGGGGCCAGATTGAGAGTCACTGCCCCCCGGTGCCTTGACTTCGTTTAAGATGTGGGCCACGCGATCGTACAGGCTCCGGACTCGAGACCACCGGAACCATAAGGCCTTCCAAATTCTACCCAATGCTCAGCTGCTTCTAAAAGCGGTACATACATACGCCTACATGATCGACTCATTACACATTGTCCTGCCTTCGGACATGGCGACCAACTCCTGTTCCGAGGTATCGGAGATCACGCTCCCACGACTTGGTACGAAGCTTACGTCCTCTACGGGAACCAAAACCCAGGCCAAGATCATGGGTGTATCTTCGCTTTATGGGCCAAAATGTAATAGCCAATGCGAGCAGCTAACCATCATTTTACTATGTTGAGTATCATAGCCCCAATGTATTTACTTCGAGATCCCCAGAGCGACCTGTGCAGCAATGTGTCTCATTACCGTTCGTCTACAATGAATTCTTTGGTTGAACAAGACCTCTCATACATTCTGTTGATCGAACTTCTGGCGCACCAGTTTGCTTACCCAGTTAGGTGGATCGAGACTCAAGAAGAGATCCTGAACGTCCAAAACGCTCAACGGATCATTGAAGTTGGTCCCTCTCAGACTCTGATTAACATGATGCGACAGAGCGCTGCACCATTTACTGCACGTGAAGATGCTCTCGCATTGCGACGGCAGTATCTATCAGTGGTGCGAAACGAGGACGAAGTCTACTATGAGGGCATGTGCGATAAGACTTCGACCCCGATCGAAGAGAAATCAAGTGGGGGACCGAGTTCTCAGGAATCCATGTCGACATCTGTTTCAAAGAGTCCAAAGCCACAATCCCGCCCAGAAACTGTACAGACTTCTCCACCTAAAGCGACACACTCTGAGACAATCCCCAATGGGGCGTCTCATACTTCAACAGTTCTTTCCGACCAGCAAGTCAGCGCCAAACTCATCCTGGAGACTATTGTTACTGAGAAGATGGCGAGATTGGGACGAAAATTTATGTGGAATAGCACCATCAAAGGACTTGCATCGGGGAGATCTGTCATCGAAAATGAGATCATCGGAGACCTCATGAACGAGTTCGAAAATTGTCCAGAGAATATATCTGACATGGTTCTGGAAGCACTGTGTGAGTCTATCCAGTCAAGACACAACGGCCGGATCGGTAAAGTCTCTCGGAGGCTTATTTCGCGAACCTTGATGTCCAAATTGTCAAGACCATGGAATCTTGATCGAGTCAGAGAATACCTTGAAACACGTTGGAATCTGAAAGTCGGCCGCCAAGATACTGTGCTTCTTATGGCTGCGCGAGCATCTTTTGGCATGAGCAATCTTTCGGAAACTGAATCGCAAGCTTTGCTCGACAAGGCAGCGATGGAACACCTGACAGGGTCGGGAGTAGATGTTGAGGATAACGGATCAACGCATCATCGACCCGCAATCGCCATGGAACCGCCCACAACGGTCCAATCTGAATCGAAAATCAGATATACCGAGAGGTCTTCCCACGAGCTGGGTCCAGGTGGGACACAGGACAAGTTCAGCTCGACCGTGCTCGAACTCATGACCAAAGTCCGGGAACAGGAACAGGAACTTCAAAAATTGAGAGAAGAACATGACGAAATTTACTTGACCGGCATCACGGGTATCTTTAATGCTCGAAAAGCACGGTCCTTTACATCGTCCTGGAACTGGAGGCGAGAGGATCAAGTGCGAGCTCACTATGATTCTCGTCTCTCCAAATTGCCGCGAAGAACTCAGGAAAGAATACGTTATCCAGGGAAGAATATGAATCAATCCGATGCACATCCAGCAGACAAAGCTCACAACACTCAAAAATGCACTAATGACAACGGCCGACTCGATGCTGGCACAGAATTTCATCTAGAAACTTGGAGAAACAATTCATGGCATTACGACAAAGAACTCAGTGCCCTCTTTTATGCAGCAAGATGGCAGACATCTTTCAATTCAAATCAGCAGAGGCCGAAGAAGGTCCTTCTCACCGGCGCAGGGAAAGACTCCATAGGACAGCATTTGTTAGAGCACCTTCTTCGATCGGGCGCTCATGTTGTGGTTGGGACCAGTAAACTCAATGCTTCCACGGCAGCCGTATTCCAGAAATTGTATAGATCTTCCGCAACCCCCGGCTCAAGTCTGACGATTTTACCTTTCAATCAAGGTAGCCGCGTCGATATCGAAGCATTGGTGATCTATATCTATGAAAACTTGGGTTGGGATTTGGATCTTGTCATTCCTTTCGCAGCCATTTCTCAGAATGGTCAGAGTATTGAGAACATCGATGGACAAAACGAACTGGCACATCGCATCATGCTTACCAATACCATTCGTCTCTTGGGGTGTATTTCCCGCCACAAGCGACGCTCAGGCATCGAAACCAACCCTGCCCAAGTACTTCTCCCACTGTCACCTAATCACGGCGAGATAGGTCACGATGGTTTATATGCAGAATCAAAACTGGGTCTTGAAAGCCTTCTGCGGAAATGGCATGCTGAGGACTGGCACCCTTACCTAAGCCTTTGCGGGGCGATAATCGGCTGGACCCGGGGAACAGGACTGACGAAGCACCAGGACGCCCTTTTCGACGAGTTTGACGAGATGGCGTCCCATGGCACTTCAGTCCTCGAGATGGCCTCGAGTCTCTTTGCACTCACCAATGCTAGCTTGGTTGCTGTGTGTGACACACAACCTATCCTAGCCGATTTCAGTGGATCAGGAGACTGTGCATCTGAGCTTGCTCAAAAATTGCGCGTGGCGCGAGAGTTTAAGACCGAAAGGCAAGACATATGCCGTCGACTCGCGCAGGAGGCAGCCTGTGATGAAAAGGCCAAGTTCGGGGACGGTTGCATTGCGATGGAAAGGAAAGCCAACCTCGTTGGCAGCCGAGCAAACTTTCGGATCGACTTCCCGTCACTTCCTTTCTTTGAATCTTTGATGGCTCCCTTTGATGCGAGTCCCAGATGCGAAATACCTCTTGAACGAATTGTTGTGATTGTAGGATTCGGGGAGGTCGGCCCTTTTGGAAGCTCGCGAACCCGTTGGGAAATGGAGACGTCAGGCGATTGGTCTCTTGACGGCACGGTCGAGCTGGCTTGGATGATGGGCTTCGTCGAATGTAAGGAGATCTCGACGTACCAACTCGAGTGGGTGGATTGCGAGACGTCCAAGCCCATAGCCGATGAAGAGATTAGAGCCAAGTATCTTTCCCGGATTATAGAGGGCTGCGGGATCCGCTTCCTCGATCCCGAAAACCAGCCCCGACAACTCTACGAGTACACCCTGAGTCATGACCTGCCGCCATTTGAAGTGGAGGCTGATACGGCACAAGAATTCAAGCGACAATATGCAGACAAAATCAGGATATCTCCTATTCTCGGATCTTCTAAAAGGTCCGTTCAAATCCTTCAAGGAGCCGACTTGCTCATCCCGAAGCCGGCATCAGGTTCGAGGGCGGTTGCTGGGCTGATACCACAAGGATGGGAAGCTCGGCGATATGGGATACCACCAGATGTCATATCGGAGGTAGATCCCGCTACCCTATCCGTCTTGGTGTGCGTCGCAGAAACCCTTCTTTCTGCTGGAGTGACTGACTTCTATGAATTCTACCATTTCGTCCAGACTTCAGAGATCGGCAATTGTCTGGGATCCGGGTTAGGAGGAATCAACTCTCTTGGCAAAATGTATAGAGACCAGTTCCAGGGAGAATCGTTCGGTGGTGGAATCCAGAGCGATATTCTCCAGGAAACTTTCGTCAACACGGCAGCCGCTTGGGTGAACATGCTCCTCTTGGGCGCCAATGGCCCCATGAATACTCCTGTTGGTGCTTGCGCTACGAGTCTGGAATCACTTGATCGAGGTTATGATCTCATCTCAAGCGGCAAGGCTCAAGTCTGCCTTGTTGGTGGCTACGACGATATATCTCGAGAAATCTCCATGAGCTTTGGTAGGATGAAAGCGACCGTTGACGTGGAGAAAGAATTAGCCAGCGGGCGGGAGCCACGGGAAATGTCTCGTCCTATGACCGCTACTAGAGCAGGCTTTGTCGAATCTCACGGCTGTGGCATGCAGCTCCTGACATCGGCCAGCCTCGCTATCGAGATGGGACTACCCATTCGAGGTGTGCTAGCTTTCGCTGGAACGGCCGCTGATGGAATTGGTCGCTCAGTGCCACGGCCAGGCGCTGGAATTGCTTCTTTCGCGGCAGAACATTCCAGCAAACTATCATCGCATCTGTCCTCACCGCTAGGAGGAAGTGTACCCAGTCAGAGGGTCATCAGTTATGAAAGTCCCAATGTTCACCTCAAGCACTCCTTTACGACTCTACCCAGTGAGCCAAAAGTCGCAACGCCCCCTGATAGTCCCCATCTCCTCCCTTTCCACCACATATCTAGACAGGACCACTGGAGCAAATACAATCGACTCGATCTCCCACCACGTCAGCCAACATCAGCCCTCCAACGAGCTCTATCAAAATTTGACCTCACGGCCAACGACATCCACGTCCTCTGCTTACACGCGACGTCGACCCCAGCGGGCGACGCGAACGAGCTCGAAGTTCTCAACAGGCAGCTGCTCGCTCTAGGCCACCAGCCCGAAAACAGCGTCCCATTGCTCGCCACGTGTCAGAAGGGCCTCCTTGGCCACAGCAAAGGTGCTGCTGGCGCGTGGGCCGTCAACTCATCCCTGCAAATCCTCTCCTCGGGCCTCGTACCAGGAAACCCGACGATCGACGACGTCGATCCCGCCTTCGAAAATCTGGATGTGAACATTTGCTTTCCGGCAGAGAGTGTGCAGACGGACGGGGTGCCGGCCGTCTCGGTCACAGGATTCGGATTTGGACAGAAAGGTGCACAGGTCATATTGGTGCATCCAGATCGATTGTGGAGGATGGCGATTGGGTCGCTGGCCCGAGATGGATATGAGCAGTATGCGACGAAATTGCGACGAAGGAAACGGGGAGGTGATAGAGCGTTTGCGGACGCGGTGTATAGGGGCGGTATGGTGAAGGTGAAAGAGAAAGGACCTAACGAGGAACTCGAAGGACAGAAAGAAAGTCTTCATTAAGGACTTGTGAGAAGACTGAGCCTACATAGATTCAAATCGTTTTTCGTGATTTAATTTTATTCGGAGCTACGAACCTGGATACCATCTTTCACATCCATTGAACCAACTTCCAGTATAGTTCGACTCAATTTACAGTCGCAATCACCGCAATGATACTGTAGACACGAGATCGATCTCCAAAGGAGTCTATGACAAGCTAAGCTCCAACCCTCTCGCACCGCGGATACCTCACTCTCGCCGCCGTATCTGCAAGCCAGCTATCGTGCTCCTCGGTCAATACGCTCTGGCAATGCAGCGTATGATTGTAAGAATTCAAATGGCTGTCAATAAACCCTTTCTGCGTGAATGCACGGTGCATCTGACGCCACATGAATGTGCAGTGCGTGACGTGCAGATCCCACTCCACCCATAAATCATTCGTGCCGCCGAAGGCCGCTTCATACGAGACAGGCCGTTTGCCTGTTATGTCGGCGTAGTATTTCCACCCGTTCGTGCGGACGGTGGATTCCCATTCAGCCATGAGCTCGGCGTCGTAGCATTCTGGTGTCTGCCACGCGAAAGAGAGTGTGTCGAAGGAGCACCCGCGGGCGAGGGCGTCAGAAGGAGTGGAGCCGCAGGTTTGCCAATGTTGATCCTGATCTAGTTCCAGTTCTACCACTGGTGGTTGAGTTTTGCCCGGTTGGTGGCGGTGATTTCTTTTGGCGACCTGGTAGCCCGAAATGAACGAGATGATGAGGAGGAATAAGATGACGAAAAGACCAAAGAGACGCCAGAGCCTTGGGGACGTGGACGGAGGCCGACTTGAATGTTCATCTTCCTCGCCGTGTTCAGGAGAGTCAGACGAGAGGAAGTCGAGCAGGCGCCTGATCCAAGGATGTTGTGGTCGACGCTGGGTTGAAAATTCACTCTCATCATGGTGGTCTCGAGGAATGAGAGGTTGTTCTTGCTCGTTGGACATTTTGCAGATGTCTCGGTGGTTTCGATGCCAAATTTCAGTCTAGACACGGGGTGAGAATGAAGAGGGGGCACACAGGGTGTTGTCGAGGGAGGGAGCAACTACGGAGAGAGTCAAGTGCACCAGCGGCATCCATGACGATTGCCATAGAACCCGGGTATGACTATAAATGGCAAAGTTGGTCGATCCCCTTCAACCTATTGCTAGGTTATGAATAGTTACGGTCACAGGTCTATTCTTGCTGGCTCGTACAACGTACCTTCAAAACGCCGTCCTCCGAGGAGGGGCAAAGCGATTCCTGCTGCTGGGGGCGAATCGAATGATCATGGTAGCACGGTTTCCACGTGTGTGTTGTTATTGGACAACAAGACTGGGCAAAGCCTTGTGGGTATGGCCGGACAAGTCTAAAGGTAAAAACAAGAGAAACACAGACATTACTCTGATTCTCCTCGATTTTCACAGTGAAATTAATCGTTTGGCTCAACCGAGATAATCAAAAGACAATGTCATACTCAGACTTGGTCACGAGCGAGGTAAGAACGAAGTACTGCTGCCTAGGGAAATGGGGTGCATTCCAATTTGATACTAGTATATCCGGAGATTCGGACTTTGGAGCTTGGTGAGCCCCCATCTTTGTATCCCCAGGGCGTTTTCCGAATTAGGGGTAACATTCTCACAGACCCTACTTGATGCTATTCTGACAACAGAGCTGCTCAACTGGGCATTGAACAGCCGAACATCGAAAATCTGGAGGCCCTACATTTCACGACCATGTCCATGTACCAAGTGCTATTTTGATCTCTTGCAACTGAAGATCGCCCAGCGCAATACCACGACGGGTCTTCCAAGTATGGATCTTTTCAGGCGCAGCAGCCAGAAAGCACGGCTCCACTGTCAAATGTTGAAATGTGTTTCTAGTTTTGGCAGCGGAGTGGCCTTGAAATAGGAATACAGAAAGTATTCTGAGTGACTTGATGATCCCACGACGATAGGCAAGCCGGTCGTCTGGAGTCATCGCCAAAGGTATAAATCAACCATGGAAATCCATGGCGATCAAGTTCTCTCTCATCATCTCATAACATCCAACAAACACTCCTTCGCAGTCCAACAGCCTTCTCCTTAAAACACTCATTATTTCGTTCCATCTCAGTTCCATTTTCTCAAGCAGTCCATTTCACCATGCTTTCTTCCACGGCAATCATTGTCGGCTTTGCCGCATTTGCTGCTCTCATTCAACCCACTCCAGCCCCTCCTCTAGCCATCGCTGGGGTCGGCGTTGCGCTTGGTGCCGGCGCAGCCACTGCCGGGGCTGCGGCCTCGGGCGGTCTCAAACGGCGAGACCAAGGCCCTCCAGGATCCGGGGTCTCCCACCTACAACAATGTCTGGACGACTCGGCAACGACTTCGTCTCTTCCAACCATGACATTCGATGGCTCCAATGCGGTGACCGTCCACGGCATGCCACAGTCATGCTACGATGCGATCAACGAATACAACCAGTACGACGACATTGGGACACTCAACTCCCTCTACGGCAAGGCCGTGGTCCAAGGCGATGGAATCGCTCTATCCCAGGTGCCCGACTATGTCATGCAGAACGCATGGGCCTTCTGGGGGTCTTCTGGATCTTTCGCCGGCTCCGCTCCTTCTGGCCCAAACACTGCTCCATCCACCAAGCCGAGTGGAAAGCACTGGTCCCGTCGCTCCTATTAAGCGTCGCGTTGCAATACGCTGACGAATTCGAGGATGCGAGAAAAGTTCTCTATTGCGATAAGTACCCATTGTGATGGGCAAGAGAATAGGAGTTTCCCCGGGGATCGCCAAAACCAAACACTGGCATAGCAAGCGAACTGGTGGATTTGATTTGGTCTTGCGTTCATGTTTCAACAACGATCACTTTGTCAAATGGCTGTGGACTGTCATTTCATCTCGCATTGTTTTGGTCTTGCATTTACGTTTCGCGACAGTCGCTCTTTCTGATGCCTCCAGCCTCTCATGTGGAGGCCGATACATCAATAGTACTAGTTAATAGAAAATGAATTGCTTTCACAGAACCCCCGTCGTTTCCCCTTCATTCATTCTCATTGGGCGAATAGATGGCCACGTTAGTAACAGTTAGATGGAGTGCTCTTCAAGCATCACCAAGCTTTGTCCCCTGAGGGGCCAGGATGCCGTTGGACGGATGTCACGCCTAATTCCAGTCTCCAGCTTTCAGGCCTGCAACTAATACCAATAACGTGGGTGATAAGCGAGTCGGCCGGATAAGCAGGTCGGTCACTCATTTTGATGCTAAATTTGGACCATGATATAGTATTTCCCATTGATTTCATTGGACCCTGGCATTTTGGTGGAATGGGGGTTCGTGGTTATGAGGATCTATGGGTTTGGCCCGGATTTTTGGAGAGCGGAGGAGGGGGCAGAAACTCGGTATCTCTATGATAGGCTGATGGTTTTACCTGGAACTGATATGGAGGGGATGGGTTACACGCCGGGGTGTGGGCATAATGTTCTGGGCATCACTATATAGATATTTCATTACGAATTTCATGAATTTTGGTGAGAATTTGAGTGGCAGACCCGCTCATCCGGCTGACTTGCCTGTTATCAGATCTTACAACATCTGATTAGAGTGGGTCCACGAAAGGCTTTTAGCAAGGCTACATACACCTGGCCCATCAATGCATCTCTCCACCACACAACCCACATCCTAAGATTCGGTTCTGAGAGTCCTCAAATCCAACTTCTCTTCATCCAAACACTTGGGATTGGAGCCCCGTGCAATGGCCAAGGCACAACGTCAGGCCTGGATGCAATCTCTCCTCTCTTTTCTTTTTCCACTGGCCCACCTCTTCATGCTCTTCTCGCTCCTCCGCCTGGTTACTCTCTCACGCACACCCCTTGTCACCGTCGTGTCCGGTAGCATGGAGCCGGCATTCCAACGTGGTGACCTCTTGATTCTTTGGAACCGTTCAGAGATCAGCGTCGGGGATATCCCCGTGGTGTGGTTCCAAGGATATCCGATGCCCATGGTGCATCGGACCATCAAGACCGTGGACGAGGCCGGAATGGAAGAAACTGAAGGCCAATTTTTGACCAAAGGCGACAATAACCAATTTGATGATTTGGAGCTGTATCCTCCAGGCAGGGAGCTGGTGAGGAGAGGTGAAGTCGTCGGGAATGTAGTTGGCTATGTGCCAGCTATCGGATGGCCAGCATTGTGGATCATGGACTTGAGAACTGGGCTTTCACGACGGCTACCGATGTGGCAGCAAGCAAGTTGGGATAGCGAGTTGATTTGGAGAGATGGTGAAGGAGAACCGGGGTCGGATTTCTTGACGGCTTGAATTATTGGCAATGGGATGGGGGCTAGACCGAGTTAGAGGGTCACTGGCTCCTCAAGGGAGTACTGTATTGTCAAGGGGCCATTAAGACAAAAATGCCGAGACACTCGCCTTGCGAGTGTGATTCTGGCCAAGACGCCGGGGGACGGCGCCGATAAAACGGCCACGATTGTTCATAGATTAGGCTAGTCTTCAACGCTCTTTCGTATGTTTGACTTCATGAGCGTAACCAGTCGATGTTATATGGGCTACCTCACTATCATTTAGATCGTTGCCTAGCTCACACGCCTCCATATTATTCCGATTCCACCACGACGCACGCTAACATGGATGGTCAGATAAATAGTTTTCATGACAACGTTGAAGTTAGAAAACACCTACTCCCGCCCACACCCCTTATTCCCAGTTCACCACGACCGCTACTCCATTACCCGAGCTTCCTATCTCTCGAATCCGAGTGTATGGCAGCCCAAGCCTACGACCTCATGTCCAAGAACGGATGGCAAGTTCAATGGGTATTTCGCTATGGCCCGACTCAACCATCCCACTACCACTCCGCCGTCCATGAGTGCATGGCCGTCCTCTCGGGAACTGCGACGATCCGCTTTGGTGTCGCAGATACTGCCTCCGACCTGGAAGAAAGTACTCATGGTTCTGGTAAGGAGGACGGTGGAATCGAACTTCAGGCACGTACTGGCGACGTCTTCGTGTTGCCGGCCGGAACTGCGCATAAGACCTTCGATACTCAGCCCGCTGCTGAATTCAAATTACTCACTCCCGGTGACGGACATCACATCGCGGCAGCAGACGTGAGGCATGCATTGACCAACTTGAAGCTTTCGGGCTTTACCATGATTGGCGCCTATCCGAAGGACGGCGGCACCTGGGATTTCGCTAGGGGCGGTGAGAATGTGGGCAACTACGAGCAAGTATGGTCCGTCCCAAAACCTGAGAACGATCCTGTATTGGGAAAAGCCGAAGAGGGTCTTTGTGGACAATGGCAGTAAGGCTTGCAGTACTTGATACTATCTCTCTGTCACGAGCTCTCTTAAGCCTTATTTTGAACGACTTGGTCTTTCTGGTGAATCGTATCTAGCTCCCTCTTCGTAATGAACCTACAAGTCATCTTCGATATCTTTTTATTTTTATTTTTTTAATATACCTCTCACGATGACTGATCCTATCCGCTGACTTTCAAGCAGCCAGCTACGTCTGAATTAGCTTATGGAGGGACGGTGGCATCGATGCCCGCACTAGGAATTAGGCACTACCCGTGTAGTCCTGCTCGAAGAAGCGGGCAGGTTAGGAAGTGTTCGCATCGGGCTTGTTGAAGAAGTTGGTGTCGGTCAGGGCTTGTTCCGTGTACCATGCCAATCGGATACTATTTTGATGACATTTCATATTATTCGGTGTGAGCTTCTCCATACATGGTTGTTCTATGAAGACGGGTCTAGTTTTGCCCACGGATATGTTTCCGACGGCCTTATCGTCGGCCCGTTGATATGGGAACGAAATACAACTCTCAATTACTTTTACTCGATCTCCCTCGAAGGTCATTGACGACAACTTTCAGGAACGCGGAACAAAGGTGCCACCCATTATCCACGGTCAAAATGGCGTTGCCATCACCCGCAAGAAAGCTCCGTGTCGCCATCCTTGGCTGTGGTACGCTATACTCGTGTGGCGATATCAAACGCCCCCGCTGCTGAAAACTTGTCTTAGGGTGTATGGGAACAGCCTTACTATGGGACATGATTAAAGCTGCTGAACAGTCTCGAACGAGCTCAAATTTTGCATTAGCGTTCACTCACAACGTCGCTTGGACGATTACAACAAAGCTTTAGTCTCTGCAAAGATCAAGTCAACATCATTACAACCGACACTGTTCAAGTTGCTCGTTCTTCAGACGTGGTCATCTTAGCCTTTCAGCCGGGGCAACTACTGGAAGTTTTGAACAACTCGTCTTTGTCAGGTAATACGAGGAAAACTGGTCATCTCTCTCCTGGCCGGGGTCTCCTCTCGACGAATCAATGCAACACTCTATATGCTGGGCAATTGACTGCATCCAGCCGTTTCTCGCGCGTCAGTCAGACGCCATTGTAGATGGGAGCATTGCAGAAGGTGTGCCGCGGTTCATGGCGCAGGAAAGTCGTAAGCCAATGTTTAAACTACTCATCCACATTGCTGCAAGTGAACATGACGATCGGGGACTTCAAGGAGTCTGTGTCCGTGCCCAAGGGTATCTCCATCAATGCCCTCTTACAGCTTGGTCGTGAGCAGGTGAGGTCGGAGATTTTCGACGTTGTTAGACACGCGGTACAATAAGTGGTGTTATTGCGTTGAATAATAGGCAGTAGCCCTATGCAGGATATAGGGGAGAAATAGGAGAAGAAAAGGGGTCAACCAAGCATGTATATATACCGGCAATCTGGCAGGACCAGTTGCCAAAAGAGACAGAGCATTCAATACATCTCAATTTGCACCCCCAGTTAGACATATTGTTCTGTGCAGACATGGATAGAGACATCTAGTATTTATCTTTTATCTCGGGCGCGATTATGTATGAGTAAGACATCAAGATCTTTCCGTCTACAAACGGGACTTGAGCCCCATCAATATCCGTTTCTCCTCTTGATCCAAAGACTCCATGGCTGCTTTGATTGATTTCTTTGCTGCGTCGGATGGCTCTTCGTAAGGTCTTCGAGGTTTGAGCAAAGAGATGGCATCCGAAATGCCGGCCTTGGGGCAAGTGAAAATAGCGGCGGCGTATTTTGTGTTGGCAATGCCGGCTTTAGTGGGCGACTCGGCCAACGCCACCCGCTTCTGAAGAGCCACGGCCTGATCATGTTGACCACTTGTCCACAGGATATGTATTTGGGTGTGGTAGTCCGTAATCATTGGGATAGTCCTTGGGAACGCGGTTTCCGTCAATGCAACCCCTTTGAAGTCATGATACCGACCGCGACACGCGACGGTCAATCAAGTGTAATGCAGTTGCAGTGTAAGGGATTGAGCCCTTCAAACCTACAGGTCGCTTGGCAGACTGGAGCTAGTCATGGTGCGCGGGGCTCAAATTACGCTACGGCAGCCTTCCCGATGATTTGGCCGACAGGGGAGAATCAAACCATTGGACAACCGCCGACGAGACTCCATACAAATCGCATGCTTGCCGAGGGCTCGTATGGACGGCTCCGGGTCTTGATGTCATGCTATTCCACTACTTCATTCAGCATGAAAGTCCGCCGGGTGTCGCGTGCTTGAGAGTTCCACAGATCTCGCTGACTTGAGATAAACAAGCCGCCACTAGACTGGTGCACATTTTCTACCAAAATCAAGCCTTCGGTGCTGAGCTGTATACTTCGTTTGGTTGAGGGTTCTAATCTGTTCCATATCAGACCTCTGCTACACGACATGCAGACACGCGCCATTCTGTCGGCAGGTACATTACCCCGCCAGGCAACACCAAGGCCCCAACTCGTGGTCTTTCATGTTCAATATCATTGACAACTTAGAGACGGCTAGCTACAGCAGGAGCCTACAAAACTCCTAAGCTTTTGTCGAACAAGGTCTCATTGAATGGTTGGAGAGTAACAAATGCCCCTATATTAGGAAAAGGGGTTATCACCCATATGCAGGATTTAAGGTAGGAATAGGAGAAGAAAAGGGGTCAACCCAACGTGTATATACCAGCAACCTTGCAGGACCGGTTGTGAGGTGGACAGAGCATTCAATGCATCTCAAGTTATTCCCCAGTTTGACAGCTTTTTAATGGGCCGAATGTGAGACACAAATGTTGCCAAGGCATAAAGGTATCCCTTCGGCTGATACACATCTAGCTACATTATGCACCGTCGTGACCGGAGCGCGAGAAATTGATCGCCGCGGTCAAGAACCTGTGGACGAACCTTCCGGTTCACGTGCCTACAATTCACAACGGTGAGGAGATAGTAAGTCAGCCAATCCGATCTCACTTGGAGACATATATGCAATCTAATGCCTCATCAAGTTTAGCGATGCATGCTCTAGCAACGGAAGCGGATGTATCTACAGCTACCGAGACGGCATTGCCGACCAAGGAAGTCGTGGCAAGATACTCCGTTTGCAGACTGAGCGGCAATATTTTGAGAGCCGCAGAACTTGTTTCCAGGAAGTACAGATTCGAGCTCGTGGCAATAACCATGCTAGGAGAAGAAAAGAACACGTGGCAGGCAGAGATTGACGCAGCCGCAGAGCTGGCTGACTTTTACCGGTTTAGTGTCTCATTCGCGGAAGAGATCTATTCGAGATAACCTACGTTGAATGAGCCGGGTTAAGTGGGGTGAGTCGTCCGTGGCGCACCAAATGAGAAAGGGCGAAAATGCTGATGTCCCAAACGAACAGGCACACCGGTTCGCGTCCCATGGAGGGCTTTTCCATGCCATTTCACCGTTCAGCTTCGCCGCCGTCGGCGGAAACCTGGCGCGCTAGGTCCGGCTCTTTTGGGGAACGTCGTTCTATGGAAACCATCTCCATCCGACATCTTTGCCAGCTATTTGGTGTACAAGATTTTGCGTGAGGCCGGTCTCCATCCAATTCATCAATGGTGATGCGAAGTTGGCCACAAAGGGGCCCTGTAACACCGGAGATTTTTGCCATCAATTTCACCGGGTCCTCGGATGTTTCCCGCAGATTATACGGCCAAATAGCAGATAGCTCAGAGAAGGAAATATCGTGACTTTCCACGACTTGTCGCCGAAACATCCGGGAAGGATTCCACCTGATTCATCAATCCGCCGATATCAGCAATGCCGTCAAGCACACCATCCGTGCGTCCGTCGAGTGTGCGGTCAAAAGCGTTCAGCATGCTCGCGAATCTACATCTTACAAAGTCGCGCTGCACAATTCATCTCCGAAATGAAGCAGGAGCTGAGTCGAGTGAAGGTGGGTCCGCCCGAGGACTTTGAAAGCTTCTTGGTGCTTGTCATACACCAGGCCGTCTTTGATAAGATCACCGAGGCCATCGATGCAGCGAACAATGACAGTCAACCCGAGCTCGTCACGGGAGGTAAATACGACGCCAGTGGAGGGTTCTTCATTCAACCCACATCTACCTTTCGAAGACCTTAGATCACCTTCTATTTGACCAAGAGCTATTCGGTCCCGTGGTGGTGGGTTACGTCTATCCTGACACCCAATTCGACCAGCTCTTGGGCAATATTGACAAACAAGGAGGCGGGCTTGCACTCACCAGGTCCATTTTCGCTACTGATCAAGCAGCCATCTGAAAGTTGAAGAACGCCTCCAGCTGAAGACCGCCTGCGTTGTGCGGTCGCCAATTTCCATACCAACTGCAAGACAACTGGGGCTGTCATTGGCCAATAATCTTCCCGAGGAGCAAGCAGCAGAGGCACCAGCAACAAGACTGGCAGTGCGAATATGCTGATGCCCCTGAGGGAGGAATACCCCGCACCTGGATCGCGTGCTGTACTCGAGCAACGAACGCATAAGCTGATTCTGGAAATCCCGGACAAAGCCCCTCAGCCTTTCATGCCGGTGCGTAAGGCTTCGGGCTTTTCCCGATCGAGGAGGTCCAACCTCGCATTGGCTTGCTTAGCGATTAACGAATTATTCTAGTCACAGCGGCATTTTACCTGCAGATCGGCTGTTCGGCTGTTCGTCGAAGCTCAATCACGAGCTTGTCTTAGCTTGTCTTGTTTAAAGTTGCTATGGGCCAATCATTGGTTTTTTGGAAAGGGAGATGACGTGTTACCGTACTCTGGCCCCCCGGCCCCTCACCAGTCATCTTTGCCGCGATCTGATGTGCGCCACAGAATGATGATTGGCGCGGCTTGCTTTGCTAACATACAAGCTTGTATGACCGTATGTCAAGGCAGCAAGATGGGTAACCCTGCCAGGTGGCTAAAGACCAGACCAAAGCAGTGGAACTAAAAAGCAAGAATTTACGAGGACAATGTGGGACGGAACCATGGTCCGGACTTAGTTACCGGTTAGTTTTGAGGTAGCAGCAAGTTTTGAGCCCTTGCTTCTTTACCCGATCACAATGATGCTTAGTTTCAGGACGGATTGACATTCCCAGGCTCTTGCTTCGCTCAAGTTGTCAGTATTTCTTGTTCGATTTTATGGTCAACGTGAGCCGGTACGGCGTGACGCACGCTGGCCGCTTTTCCGTCATTTCCGCATACGAATATACCCAAACCGGCTAGGCGAGAGAAGCTCGTTGATTCTGCTCCTGTCAAACTGGGGGTGCAAATTGAGATGTATTGAATGCTCTGTCCCTTTGGCAACTGATCCTGCCAGATTGCCAGTATATACACATGCTTGGTTGACCCCTTTTCTACTCCCATTCTTCCCCTACATCCTGCATAGGAGTGATAACCCTTTTCCAAGTAAAGAGGTACTGCTCATTGTTCGACAGCTCCCTCCGCTCATCGTGAGGAGGTCTGTCGCGGCACGATGCCGTGTTAATTTCGAGCCTCCCGTCCCGTCCTCGGCACAGTTTGTCGATATTGTGGATCACCTCAGATCGTGATGGAAATGAATGTGCTCATTGTCCTCAGAGACGCTGGCTGGAACAAGCGGAGGAAGGGTGGCTGATCACAGCTTTTTTCCCCTCGCTCAACCCCGGGTCTTCCCTCCCCGCATGCGAGATGTGCTAATCCTCCCTATTGGTGTCCAGAAAATATCGACTACCAAGAATCATGTCACTCCCCGACCTTTGCTCCTGTCTTCCTACGCATCGAACATGTCACACTCGCGCCTAGTGTCCGAGATTCGGTAAAGAAGTCCAGGGGGAAAACCAGTTGCCCACATCCTAGTTGCGGTAGAGTCTTCAAAGGGCTTAAACGCTTATCTGCACACGCATCAGGAGGACTCCTAAATTGATGTTACTGCTTGTGGTATGCCCAACATGTAGCAAAGATTTTCTGCGGAACATTCGACGGCTCATGCGTTAGCGGCAATAGCCAAGAAAGTTTGCCTCATCAAAAGAGAACGGCTTCAATGATGCTGTCGTGGGCCTCAGGATGTTTAAATATACCAGCGACTTTCAGTCCAGCCCTGTCCAACAAATCTCGAAATTGAGCCTCGGTCCTCTCGCGCGCAGCAAGGCATTGCATCAACTCCAAATCCAATGCGGTGGTCGTATAATGCGCGCCCATATCTGGAACAATGATTTCAGCGATCAGAATCTTGGAATAGGCACGTCTCATGACGGGCACTATTTGCTTGAGGATATGGACGCATTTTCCGTCATTGTAGTCGTGCAAGATTTGATGCAAAAAGTATGCTTGAGCTCCTTGGAGAGATGTCAGTTCTCAGATCCGTAGCGGTCCTTAAATTAGTTACCTTTGACAGGTTGGGGAGTGTTGAAATCATGAGCCATTGGTTCCACACCCTCGACGTTGATTTCAGGGATCAGATAAGGCAATTCTTGACAGATCAGGCGACCCTTGACCTCTGGATATCTAGCCTTGAATCCTGCAAGATCATGGCCTTTACCACCACCAACATCGACAAGTAAAACTCCGTCTTCTTCCTCAACGCTCATCAGACGCTCCTGGACCGGGTAGGCGTTGTAATCGGCCCAGAATGGCTTGTTTCGCATCCAAGCAATCATCATGCTTCCAAAGCGTGCTCCTATCTCAGGATTCATGCCGAACCAACCAAACATGGAGGTTCCTTTTGGAAGATCAAATGCATACTGAACCGCGCAGTTTTCAGGATCTGTTGGGGTTTGCCATCCAATACTTTTCAGGTATCCCGCAGTCCGTGGGCGCACAGGACCAAAGTCGTCGAATCTGAGCGAAGCTCATTAGTCAGAATGATGACTACAGCGTTTTGAGAGTACGGCAGATACATAAACTTAAGTGAGTCTGCGTAAACATTGTCTTGCAGCAACTTGGTGAATTTTGTAGAAGCAAAACGATCGATATCCACTTGTCGAACGGCACCCATAGCTGCCAAATGTCGCATCATACGGCCTGGGGAAAAGTGTCATTGTAAACAACCAATCCATTGAGACACCCCCCCAAAAAAAAAGAGAGAGGAAGAAGAATAAAGCTCCTGAGGACAATGATCACATACCCACCAGAATGGGGTCGGCGCCAGAGAGGCCAGCAAGCTGTGCGCTTGATTTAGGAGAGTCATTATCGAGAGAGAGCACATCATAGGCTTTAATGTCATTCGCAAAGGCCAGTGCAAGGTGGAGAGCCGGCTGAAGGTGTGATGATGAGATGTCAGGGGCCAATTCCTTCCCGGAAGCGAATCTCTATTGAAAGTGATTCGACGAAAATGAACTGACCTGGCCCCACGTTATCCGAAAGAAGGTCTCCTGTGGCGTTTCCAGCTCAAACTGCAATTTTTGCAGGGTCATCAGCAAGTCAGATCGGATGTTAAGGTTGCCCTGCCTCATCGACGTGCAATGAGCGACGACCCTATCGAGCAACTCCGCTGTGGATGACATCGTTCTTTACCAGTGTTCTCCAAGAATGGATGAGTGTAATAATAGGTGCCAGAAAGCGCTCTCCAGGATGCTTCCTTTAATATGAACGAAATGATTGCAGCATGGAAGAAGCAAATAACGAAAAGAACACCTGCGAGATGATGGCAGGCCGCAAGTAGCCCTTCGCGTAAAGTGAGGCCGTTAGTAAGCCTGGGCGTCAAATTTCTAACATCTCTGGCGGAACTGGCGTGAGTGGATCATACGAGCTACGTGGCAGTCCGTGCCTTTCAACCTCTTAGACACCCCTCGACCTGAAGTACCTTGAAGCCGCACGGTTCCAGGGTGGCCCTCTTACTCCACATCCCGCTGGGCCGTATCGTCGTTGCCAAGTCCAATTCGCTTCGGAACACGCCGTCAGACATGCAAAGCTTCCGATAGTTGAATCCAAGCTTTTCCAAATCATCTTTCTCTTTCTCAAGTTAGCTGCACAATTTCTCATATCGAGACTCCATTCCCACCACATACCTACAGCAGACAAGAGATAACAACCTTAGATGGCAGTGCGGTAGTCTCATCTCCCATGATCTACACGGGCGATGGATGCATCGCAATCCTTTGGCGGCCCCAACATTCCCATCTTTGCCGACGAGTTTGACGACGAAGACTATGCTCAATCAACAAATACTAGCTACGTCAGCTCGGTCGCATCAGATATCCTACTTGGCATGGAAGAAAATGGTTGAATCTATGCGTCCTACGGCAAACATATGTATGGTATTCCCATCGATGAACATGAGCAACAACGCAATGATAAACAACACGCAAAATTCTTGCTCCTGCTTGACGGTCGTCTACACCTTGCACCCATTCAGCACCCACAGAAAATTCTTGATATTGGGACTGGTTCAGGTATATGGGCTACGAATATGGCCGACAAATATCCTGAGGCCCAAGTAGTAGGTATTGATATCGCAGCTGTTCAACCCTAGTGGGTACCACCAAACTGCCAGTTTGAGATCGAAGATGCTGAAGAAGACTGGACCTTTCGGAAGAAGTAAGTCCTTCACTGGTGGATCTCTTATCAATGGGATGGCCATCAACAATCTCCTTCAAATTCGAAGAACACGCCGCTTACACAGTAATCTATGAAGTTCCTTTGATTTGATCTACGGTCGAGAATTAATCGTGTCCATCCGAGATTGGCCTAAGCTGATCAAGCAGAGTTTTGATCATATACGACCAGGGGGTTTCCTCGAACTTGCAATGACGAATCCCGCGACACGCTGCGATGATGGGAGTCGAGACCTCGAACACTCATACTTTGCGTATTCCGGGAAACTCTTTTATGAGGTAACGCAGAAGATGGGCTCCCCGCTTGATGCCATGGATCAATGGGAAGCGCAGTTTGCAGAAGCTGGTTTCGTCGATATTCAACATTTCGATCTGAAAGTCCCCATGGGTCCATGGGCCAAGGACCAGAGATTGAAAAAGATCGGATTGCTGGAACTCCACAATCTCAACGAGGGTTATGAGGCGTACCTTCTTCGCGGCCTCACTCAAGTCCTAGGCTTCTCAAAGGAGGAGGCTACTGTCATGATGGCTAAAGGAAGGAGTGAATTCCTCAATCCTAGGTATCACACTTATGTCCATTTGTGAGTTCTTGACTGTCATTATCGCAAATGACAATTTGCTAAGGATAATCCAAGTCATATCGTCTATGGTAGGAAGCCTGACCTAGCCTGATCGGAACGATGTCTCATGATGCCGTGAAGGTGTCAACTTAATGCAGTCATTCAACCTCGGACAGGCTTCCTGTTTCACAGAACCGGAGAGAATTTGTACCAGGGAACGGTCGGGGTCTGTGTCTGTATCGTCATCTTCGATATTGGGTGACGCATGACAAGTAATGCTGTGGTTCAAATACGATGGAAGCTGCCTTATGGTCTATTAAGGCGCTGGCACTAGCAAGTTCTGCAGGCGTACGAACCTTTTCTGGACCTTTTTAAATTTTTTTTTTTTTTGCCGCTCAACGTCTGACCCTTATTGTACATGGGGCTACCGAGCAAGCCGTTATCTTGCTAACTCGTACTTGACTGCTCTCAAATCGATCCAGTCGACATCAATACGTCGGTCAATTCCATCTCCAGTGCCTCGGCATTACCCTTGCAGATCCGCTGACTTGGCCAGTCTGATAGTCTGATCCTTGACTCCATAATCTGATGGCTTCACGGTGTCCTCTCCTTCCCCTTCGTCCACATCATTCGATGCAAGGGGCTCTTGGAGGCCAGCCTCCAGCCTCTGGAATTTCCGAATTGTCCAGTCAAAGACATTGTCGTACTCGAACCCTTGTTGGTGGAAAAGGTTGCTGAACATCTTTCGAAGATTGCGATAGTCGGGAATGTCATCATCGCGTAGGTTGCGCACATAGTTCATGTAGTCGGCAAATTCGATCGGGAGGTCGGCGCAAAGATCACTCACACGGATCGTTTGCTTCATCTCCAAAACACGCCTATATCTAGCCTCGCAATCCGGAACTCGGAGACCTTGCCAGGGGAGTTTTCCACGCATGAAGTACACCAGCATATATCCCAGTGACTCTAGGTCGTCGCGGCGTGATTGCGCTATCAACGGTGTCAGCTGAGCCTGCACGCTTCTTTCTGCACAGTGGTTCCGTCACCTACCAACGCCGAAATGCCCACTGATGCTCGCATATCTGGACGTGCCCAACAACTGCGAGCTGCAAGCGGGATCGTCACTAGCTGCAGCACTACTAGAGCCCAAGCGCTGGGGTTGATGGTAGATCGCCAGACCCAAATCGATCATGTAGACCACGTTCCCCCGTCGACCCATTCCCAAAAGAAAGTTTTCGGGCCTGATGTCTCGGTGAAGGAAGTGAAGCGAGTGAAAGACTTCAAATCGACGAAGTAGTTGATCAGCCAGCATTAACGTGGTCTTGAGTGAGAATTGGTTTCCGCAATATCGAAACAAGTCCTCCAAATTAGGCCCGAGGAGTTCGAACACCATGATTGTGAAATCATGTAGACGTCCATGCCAGTATACCCGGGGAAAGCCTGTATGGCCCGCTAAAACTTGGTAAATCTCGACTTCTTCATCGAGGAGCGACGGCTCAACAGTGTAGTGTTCGAGTTTGATGGCGACCTCTTTGCCACAGTCGACGTCGCGACCTGCTGGATTGTGAGTGCACGATGGTCATCCTGGAATAACGGGAACGCTTCTTACCGAGATAGACTTTACCGAAAGAGCCCGATCCCAGTTTCCGCAGCAATTGATACTTGTCGCCTATGCGTATATCTCGAACCCGCTGCACGAAATTATCCATGATATCGTTGTCGGCTCACGTCTTGATCAAAACGGTTTCTCCTCGTCGAATTTATCCCAGCAGGTTACTATTCTTTCAGCCTCAGGAAGGTGGTCTTTCCGAGGCCGGAATCACACGAACACGCCCCAGCACCACTCGGACCCAAAAGGATTCGGAACTATGATCCAATCAACTATCATTTAGCGTCGTGACTCCAGTTTGCTGTGAAAAACGAAGTCAACCTCACATGCGATCCAGAGTTTAGCGACCAATAATGTTGCCAACCATACTTATTTGGCGTCTTGGCTCGATTTTGTCTCAAAAACTGCGTCAGCCCCACCGCCGATCCACAGAGTTTGCGGCCCATGCACGTTGCCAACCGCACTTATTTAGCGTCTTGACCCGAATTTTATTATACAAACTGAGTCAACCTCACATGCCATCCAGAGTTTGCGATCAATAGATGTTGCCAACCACACTCTCGCTCTCTTGAAGGCACCAGTGCCTTATTTACAGCACGACATCGCGTCCGTCGCGTCCTTCGGAACTGACCACCTTATAACCTCCTTCTCTTCCCTTTCCTCCAGTCCCTTTACTCTTCAACACTCATGTTCATCCTTGAGGAACCTAAGTTGAGGAAACGGCGACGGCCCTCAGAAGATCCTGCAGATATCGAGCAGGTGCCACCTGCAAAGAAACAGAGATCTACTCCAGAGAGCTCTGCGGGGCCTGGCCATCGCCGCTTCTGGGACACGCTGTCCAAGATCTGGCTGTCTTACAATGCCCTGGGGGAATTTGACTGCAGGACCAATCAAGAGACGTCTCAGCCGGATTCGGTACCAACTCCAGTCGTAGAGTGCCCTACGGGGCGAGCTCGACAACGGCTCAAGCGGTTCGCTCGACAGGGTGGTCCTGATCTATCAGATCTTCGAGGAGTAAGTCCGGCTGCGAGATGGGAGGGTCTCCATTCTGTGCTAATCAACGTGTGATTTGACAGTTTGCCAGCTTCCCTCTTCCTTTTGATGACATGGCGATCGGCTCGACCCGCTCTCAAAGCCGCAAACGGCCTTCAACGTCCAGACGAGGGAGCTTCGCCAGATCCTTAATTAGACCATACAGTCGCAATTTCAAGCAAAAATTAATTGACGAAGGGGTTTACCCAGCAGACTATCGACACCCAGATGGACATCCACGACCTGAGCCCGTAAATTTAAATGAGATTCACAACAAGCTTACGGCCGCACGACCATCCCTCTCAGTGCCCCGATTTGCGGAAACAGAGTTCAGGGCATTTATGCAGCAAAATGATATGGTTCTCAGTGAGGCAGCGGCAATGTCCAGCCTCATCCCCATTATCGCCGGAACAGGAGACCGGGATTATCATTCAGGGGCCGATGATGTGTTCAACAACCTTGAACCCTTGGACAAGAATTTGAGCGATCCTCAACCTGATGTGTACTATGGAGCGCCACCGTCTGCAATCGATCGGCGTGTCCGCAGTGAGCTTGACAAATACATCATTCCCTCTACCGACACAAGCCGTCCTGCTGCCCCCAACTTCTTTCTAGAAGGTAAGGGTCCGTGTGGACGGGCGGACGTGGCAAAGATTCAAGCTCTCTATTATGGGACTATGGGTGCCCGGGCAATGCACAAACTACAGAATTATGGAGCTGATGAGCTAGTCTACGACAACAAGGCGTACAGTTTCACCAGTACATACCATGCGGGCACAGGTACCCTCCAGATCTACGCGATGCATCTCACGCAACCCACAGTGCCTGGAGGCAAACCTGAGTATCATATGACACAACTGCGCTCATTCGCCATGACAGATACTCTAGCCCGGTTTCGAGAGGGTGCTGCAGCCTACCGCAATCTCCGAGACCTGGCAATGTCCCAGCGAAACAACTTCATTAAGAAAGCCAACCAGGTGGCTCGCCAATTACCTCCTCCCAACCTAACCACCATTTTCACGGACAGCCGTGCATCTCTGTCGAAATTTTATGAGATCGAGTCAGAGACCTCAGCAGACGAGCTGGCTCTCGATTATGTGGCTCCGATCAAACGCCAGAAACCTGCTAGGGCACAGCGAAATAGCTATGCCGGCAAGACCAAACAAGTGTCGCGCCAGACGCCATCTTCCAAGTCAACCACTACTTCTACGGGTACCCTTCCATCTCTTTCGAGATCTCTAACGGACGAGTCAGAGACCTCTCTAGAGGAGCTGGCTCTCGATGATGTGGCACCGATCAAACGCCAGAAATCTGCCAGGGCACAGAGAAATAGCTCTGCCGGCAAAGCCAAACAAGTGTCCCGCCGGGCTCCATTTTCCAAGTCAACCACTATTTCTACGGGTAGCCGTACATCTCTGTCGAAACTTTACGAGGTCGAGTCAGAGACCTCAGCAGACGAGCTGGCTCTCGATTATGTGGCACCGATCAAGCGTCAGAAATCTGCCAGGGCACAGAGAAATAGCTCTGCCGGCAAAACCAAACAAGTGTCCCGCC